>NC_088221.1:18653692-18981192 GCF_036934945.1 Oncorhynchus masou masou | reverse complement strand
CTTTTTGAGGATCTGAGGACCCATGCCAAATCTGTTCAGTCTCCTGAGGGGGAAAAGGTATTATTGCGTCCTCTTCACAACTTTCTTCGTGTGTTTGGACCATGATAGTTTGTTGGACACCAAGGAACTTGAAACTCTCGACTTGCTCAACTACAGCCCCGCCGATGTGAATGGGGGCTCAACAACAGTCCCTTTTCCTGTAGTGCACGATCATCTCATTTGTCTAGCGAAAAATAGACCATTTTCATAAATGGATCTGTGCCATTTACTTTGAACTGGACTGTTTACAGCTTTGGTCGTGAGTAGATGCGCTTGTTTTGAGATCAAAGCAAGAGCTACATGTAGCCATGTGTGTGCATTTTGTTCATATCCTTTGCTAGTTAGTGAGTTATTAGCCCAGCTATAGATAATTTGTAGTCAACAATAGGGAATTGATTGCTTCCTATAAGAGCACAAAACATTTCTAGACATCTTTGAAAAGCAAGTCAGATATAGAGCTTTTTTTTGTCTTAAAGGGGCAATGTTGTATTTTGAGACAGGCTTGAATAAGCTAAGTAGCCAATAGGCAGAGTGGAGCATCATTTGTCTGATTCTCTGCAATAATGGTTTGGGAATAATAATACATTGTATTTTGTAAAGTGGTTTCTTGCATCAAACAACACAACAACATTTTCAGTCAACTCCTTGTCTGAAGGACAAGTGGATAAACAGATGAATGTCAAGCCCTGCATGTTTTTCAAAAGTCTCATGGAATGTAGGTCTACATTGAACACCACACATTGGCTGCTACTGTAGGCTGAATGATAGAACAGCTATTTCCATGTTAAAATGTTATGGGAGGCATTTTCTCCATAGTTTTTTTTATGGTAGGCCACTCTGGTAGTCCCACATTATGATCAAATAGCCACAGTAGTCTACTTGGACACTGTTAAAACTGTCACTTAAAGCAGGTACAGCCCCAGTGTTCACAATAAAGTGCGCTGGAAGTTGCACAGAACTTTCACAATGTTCAATTTTGCACTCAGCAGATGTGCAATTTGCTCAGTGCCTAAAAAAAATTGAGGGAACATTAGTCATAAGTCCCCATCTGTAACATGATACTTCCCTTCTCAGACTAAATAAGACCCATTCCAAACCCAAAAGGAAACGTGTCATAGGCAACCTATGCTGTATGCTTGGCTATAAAACTTGCATGGCTGGCTCTGTACTGGATACTGAATAGACCATTAAAAAAAAACATACATTCACAAATGCAAACATACAACACACAACCCAAATGTAGTAGTAGCAACTAATACAGACAGTCTCTCTCATTGTATGTGTGTGCACGTGTGTGGGTTAGTTCATGCATGTGTACGTGTGTGTGTGCGTGCATGAATGCGTTCGTTCGTTCGTTTATGCATGTGTTTACATGTGTGTGTCTGTGCGTGTGTGTCTGTGTGTGTGCACATGTTTGTACGTGTGTGTGTGTAACAGCAGGACAAAGCTCAAAGTGTCTCACTACCCCCTGAGGTTGTGTGGTCAATGATACACCATCATATGGAATTCAGCTGAAGAGAGACTAAACGTTTATTTGGAACAACGCAGAGTGCAATTACTCATACACAGCTGTGACTGGATCACCGTGTGTTTGCATGTACACTGCATATTGCATTCATTTGTTCAGTTTCTTTGTGTTTATGTGTATTTGGTTATGTTATTTTATGAATGAACACAATAGATGAGTGTGTATGTACAGTACCAGTCAAATATTTGGACACACTTCCAGGGTATTTCTTTATTTGGACTATTTCCTAAATTTTAGAATAATAGTGAAGACATCAACACCATGAAATAACACATATGGAATCATGTAGTAACCAAAAAAGTGTTAAACAAATCAAAATAGATTTTATATTGGAGATTCTGCAAAGTAGCCATCCTTTGCCTTGATGACAGCTTTGCACAATCTTGGCATTCTCTCAACCAGCTTCATGAGGTAGTCACATGGAATTTCATTTAACAAGTGTGCCTTGTGAAAAGTTCATTTGTGGAATTTCTTTCTTTCTTAATGCATTTTAGTCAATCAGTTGTGTTGTGACAAGGTAGGGGTGGTATATAGAAGATAGCCCTATTTGGTAAAAGACCAAGTCCATATTATGGCAAGAATTAACACGTTTTAGGGAAGATGGCCGGTAACGACAGAGCCTGGGCTCGAACCCAGAGTCTCTGGTGGCACAGCCACTGCGCCACCCGGGAGGCCCCAGAGAACACCCACTCTGATCATTTTACTCGCCCTAGCAGAGCTGGTTAGGCTTTTTTCATGTTATGCAGAGTGTTGGTAACTGTAACTGTGCTGCTGGCAACAATTGAATGATGCTTTGTTGCTGACATTTACTGACACCAGACATATTGAACAGATTTTGAGCGTTCAAAAATGCATAAGTTATTCTGCGCTCTGGCACACTAAGATGAGAGTCTTGTTAAGAAATGTAGCTAGGTAAATAATGAATCCCAATGCATGACATAACGTTAGTTAGCGAGCCAGCCAACTAACGTTAGTTAGCTAGCTAACAGTACACTTGAACTAAAATTAAAATACTTTGTCAAAATTAGAGTGGAGTCTTTTGTTAGCTAGCTAAACAGCGGGAAGGTTGCACTTTTTTGTGTTTAAACCAGCTAGGCTCATAATTTAACAATTGTATTCGTATTTACAGATGGCATACAAGTTTGATATTAAGGCACATGAAAAGTCACATATTCGAGAAGTTATTTCTGCCAAAAAGCGCATTATGTTAAAAAAATATGTTTACATTCAAACAGCTCTCATGTGAAGTTGTGACTTGCGACATACGCCTAGTTTCCTGAATCGGGTCACATATGTGGGAACGCCTTCAAGACTGTTGGAAAATCATTCCTCGTGAAGCTGGTTAAGAGAATGCCAAGAGTGTGCAAAGCTGTCATCAAGGCAAAGGGTGGCTACTTTGAAGAATCTCAAATATAAAATATAGTTTGATTTGTTTAACAATTTTTTGATTACTACATGATTCTATATGTGTTATTTGATAGTTTTAATGTCTTCACTATTATTCTACAATGTATAAAATAGTACAAATAAAGAACCCTGGAATGAGTAGGTGTGTCCAAACTTTTGACTGGTAATGTATATTTTGCATATATCTGTTGTTTTTACCTGAGCAACCAAAAGCCAAAGGTATTGTGCATTGTTAAGAGCTTAAAGTCTTGGTCAAGATTATTGGCTTGTATCACAATGATAATAACACAATGGAGCAAAAGCATTCCTCATCCTACCTACTACCTGGCATGAGGACTCCTTGCTGTCACCAGTCCACCTGGCCGTGCTGCTGCTCCAGTTTCAACTGTTCTGCCTGCGGCTATGGAATCCTGACCTGTTCACCGGACGTGCTACCTGTCCCAGACATGCTGTTTTCAACTCTCTAGAGACAGCAGGAGTGGTAGAGATACTCTTAATGATCTGCTATGAAAAGCCAACTGACATTTACTCCTGAGGTGCTGACGTGCTGCACCCTCAACAACTACTGTGATTATTATTATTTGACCATGCTGGTCATTTATGAACATTTGAACCTCTTTGCCATGTTCTGTTGTAATCTCCACCCAGCACAGCCAGAAGAGGACTGGCCACCCCTCATAGCCTGGTTCCTTTCTAGGTTTCTTTCTAGGGAGTTTTTCCTAGCCACCGTGCTTCTACACCTGCATTGCTTGCTGTTTGGGGTTTCAGGCTGTGTTTCTGTTAAGCACTTTGAGATATCAGCTGATGTATGAAGGGCTATATAAATACATGTGATTTGATAAATTTGATCCCTCTCTTAACGGTTTGAGTTGTTTTAGCTAGAAAAATGAAATAACACACACCCAACCAAATAGAATATAAGATGCAGCTCAAACTCACCATAGTCTCTACATACTTCAGGGGTATGTCGTTACCAGGTGCCTAAAAGAGTAATGGGAGAGAGAGAGAGAGAGAGAGAGAGAGAGAGAGAGAGAGAGAGAGAGAGAGAGAGAGAGAGAGAGAGAGAGAGAGAGAGAGAGAGAAAGGGAGAAAAGAAGGAGAGAGAGGTGAGACCACTGTAAATACAGCATACAACCTGCAATGGGGAAGCTTGGTTGTGATAACACCTTTTATAGACTGTTTGTATTAGCACTGTTTTATATACACTACTTCACACTTGAATGGCCAATATCCTTACTATGGGGGGCAGGCTGTATCACATCCGGCCGTGACTGGGAGTCTAGTAGGGCGGCACACAATTGGCCCAGCATCGGACTTGACCGAGGTAGGCGTCAATGTAAATATCTGACTTGCCTAGTTAAATAAAGGTTACATTTAAAATAAAAAAAAGATTAATAAAAAATAATTCTGTGCCAATGTTTATCCCACAGTATGTGTCATAATCCGGCATTGGGCAAACATTTTTCTTTCAATTACTAATATGCAGTTGATTTAGCTCCAGAACCAACAGCGCCAAAAATGCAAACCCCACCCAATGTAATTGAAATCAAAACAAATAGTATTTTGACCCAGGTCAATCTTCTGTCATGTCATATTTCTATAGAGTTTTGTCTGAAAGGGTGCGTTTCGAGGGCCTAGAATTCCTTAGTGACCGATCTGGGTAAAAGTGGAGCTGGTATACGCCTTGAGTGCGTAGGAGCATCCATAAAACCTTTGAGGTAAATATTTACACTAGGGCCTCTATTTTCAGCTGGCGTTAAGGCGACACTAGTGTCAAACGCACGCTCTTTGGCAACTTTGACCAGCGCTATGCTATTTTCCACACCCTACTTTCCACTTTCATCTCTTGGACCTAACTGTCAAATCGTAGAGATCAGCTTGAAGCCTGGCTATTTGCCTGTTAGTTTATCTTTCATCTGGCAAAGTCATTAACAGGCGATGGTGATGGTAGGCAAATCTTATTATTTGGGCAATGTCCAATAATCGAACATGCAGTGCATTTAAAAAATGTCAATGCAAGGTGTGTCGACAAATATGTCCATGTTGAAGCCAATAAAAACAAGATTGGCTACATGTTTGTTATAACTAGGCTTATTGTAGGATTACTGTATTTATTTAATAAACTATCTTCAATGGATGGGACAAACATCCACGCCTCCTGCCAGAGAGCCCTGATGCCTATGCGTGCACACATTGCCTTATGCTCATGGAATGATAGAGGTGATTTATGATATCATGCTTCTGACCCGATCCAATTTAGAAATATTGTGGCTGTTTTAAAAAAGACATGTATTGTTTTTCATTTAATTTGATGAAAAACCAATCTCATTAGAACGATTAACCATCCATGGGTTTATGTTGAGAAAGCAAATGGCTCAATTGCAATGCAATTTTGTCTGCTATTTCGGGAGAAGTGCAAAAATGATCTGTAAGATGGTTCAATGATGTTTGTATGTTTAAAAAATATTTTGGATAAGTATAAAGGTGAGTGGGTATCCCCCATTTCTCTATATTTTGGATATTTGTCAAGCTCCTGTGAAAATTTTGCATTTGTGTAAAACCCTCCATAGTCTAAGAGGCCGTACGCTCACAGGGAGCAATTACAGTGGCTTGCGAAAGTGCCTCATCCCCTTGGCATTTTTCCTATTTTGTTTTTTTTACAACTTGGAATTAAAATAGACTTTTTGGGGGTTTGTATCATTTGATTTACACAACATGCCTACCACTTTGAAGATGCTAAATATTTTTTCTTGTGAAACAAGAACATTTGAGCGTGCATAACTATTCACCCCACAAAAGTCAATACTTTGTAGAGCCACCTTTTGCAGCAATTACAGCTGCAAGTCTCTTGGTGTATGTCTCTATAAGCTTGACACATCTTGTCACTAGGAATTTTGCCCATTCTTCAAAGCAACTGCTCCTTCAAGTTGGATGGGTTCCGCTGGTGTACAGCAATCTTTAAGTCATACCACAGATTCTTAATTGAATTGAGGTCAAGGCTTTGACTAGGCCATTCCAAGACATTTCGCTGCAGCTGTACATAATCTATTGGTAAATGGCCCACCCATTTTCACCTACCTCATCCACACAGTTTTTATTTATTTACTTTTCTGCTCTTTTGCACACCAATATCTCTACCTGTACATGATCATTTATCAATCCAGTGTTAATCTGCAATATTGTAATTATTCGCCTACCTCCTCATGCCTTTTGCACACATTGTATATAGACTCCCCTTTTTTTCTACTGTGTTATTGACTTGTTAATTGTTTACTCCATGTGTACTTCTGTGTTGTCTGTTCACACTGCTATGCTTTATCTTGGCCAGGTCGCAGTTGTAAATGAGAACTTGTTCTCAACTAGCCTACCTGGTTAAATAAAGGTGAAATAAAAAAATAAAAAAAAACATTTAAATGGTTCCCATTAAACCAGTCGAGTGTTGCTTTAGAAGTATGCTTAGAATCATTGTCCTGCTGGAAGGTGAACCTCCGTCCCAGTCTTAAATCTCTGGAAGACTAAAACAGGTTTCCCTCAAGAATTTCCCTATATTTAACGGTGTCCATCATTCCTTCAATTCTGTCCAGTTTCCCAGTCCCTGCCGATGAAAAACATCCCCACAGCATGATGCTGCCACCACCATGCTTCACTGTGAGGGTGGTGTTCTCAGTCAGGGTGATGAGAGGTGTTGTGTTTGCCCCAGACATAGCGTTATCCCTGATGGCCAAAAATATAAATTTTAGTCTCATCTGACCAGAGTACCTTCTTCCATATGTTTGGGGAGTCTCCCACATGCCTTTTGGCGAACACCAAATGTGTTTGCTTATTTTTTTCTTTAAGCAATGTCCTTTTTCTGGCCACTCTTCCGTAAAGCCCAGCCCTGTGGAGTGTATGGCTTAAAGTGGTCCTATGGACAGATACTCCAATCTTCGCTGTGGAGCTTTGCAGCTCCTTCAAGGTTATCTTTGGTCTCTATATTAACTCTCTGATTAATGCCCTCCTTGCCTGGTCCATGAATTTTGGTGGGCGGCCCTCTCTTGGCAGGTTTTGATATTTTGAATGTTTAACACTTTTTTGGTAACTACATGATTCCATATGTGCCATTTCATAGTTTTGAGGTCTTCACTATTATTCTACAATGTAGAAAATAATTTTAAAAAAGAACCCTGGAATGAGTAGGTGTGTCCAAACCTTTGACTGGTAATGTATATTATGCATATATCTGTTGTTTTTACCTGAGCAACAGAAAGCCGAAAGTATTGGGCATTGTTAAGAGCTTAAAGTCTTGGTCAAGATTCTTAGAGGCTATTTTGAAGAATCTCAAATATAAAAATCATACACTTTTGTTAAGGGTGTGTACTGGAAGGGGAAGTCAGGTGCAGGAGAGCAGAGTGTAGTGAACAGGCACACTTTTTATTTCCGGTCCAACGAAAGCACAAAAGTACATAAAGTAAAGTACATGTGCTTAAACATGGAACATAGACAAAAAGTATGGCACGTAACAATACCCACGTAACATAAATACAATTTCACACAAAGACATGGAGGGGAACAGAGGACTAAATACATGCAGTGTGATTTGGGAATGAAAACCAGATGTGTATGGAACAAGACAAAACAAATGGAACTATGAAAAATGGAGCGGCGATGGCTAGAAAGCCGGTGACGTCGATCGCCGAACGCCGCCCGGTGTGTCCAAACTCTTGACTGATACTGTATTTGTTTTAATAGAACATTTTATACATTTAAAAAATATATATATATATTTTATATATAATTTTATTTAAACAATGTAACCCATTTTTCTACCCAATTAGTAAATACAGTCTTGTCCCATCGCTGCAACTCACGTACGGACTCGGGAGAGGAAAAGGTTGTGAGCCATGTGTCTTCCGAAAACACAAGTCTGCCAAGCTGCACTGCTTCTTGACACACTGCTCGCTTAACCCAGAAGCCAGCCTCACCAATGTGTTGGAGGAAACACCATACAACTGGCGACCTGGGTCAGCGTGCATGCGCCCAGCCTGCCACAGGAGTCGCTAGATCGCGATGGGACGAGGACATCCCGGCCCGGCCAAAACCTCCCCTAACCCGCACGACGCTAGGCCAATTGTGCACCGAGTCTGGGTCTCTCTGACATGGCCGGCTGTGACACAGCCCGGGATCAAACCCGGGTCCCTAGTGATGCCTTAAGCACTGCGGTGCAGTGCTTTAGACCTCTGTTTCACTCGGGAGACTCAACTCAAATACACAACTTGAAGCAACCACATATTTAGCCATGGAGCAAGTTCTGATTGGCCAGTGAGGTATAAAGCCTTGACACAATTTGTTAATTTATCAAAACCCAGTCGTTTTGCGTCACCACCAGCTACTGCGCACATAATTTCAGTTGCGAAAATACAGATACGCACCCTCAAATCTGTAGAGGCACCGCCAGCACCAAGTTTGTTAAAATAGTGCCCTAAGAGACACATCTCTTCTGTTAGCCCAGCCTAGAGACCATCTCCATCCCCACTGCTGCAGCACACCCATCACAACCATTTACAGCCATGGAGAGAGTGAGAGAGAGAATGAGAGAATGAGAGAGTGAGAGAGAGAGAGAGAGAGAGATATCCAAAAACATTGTTTATTTATAATGACCCAGGCCTCAAGGAATCCATGATGTCATTGGTCAGGGTGGCTCTGGCTAGCTTCAAATTGTTAGTGATATGAGGAGCCAAGGAGAGGGACGATAGCCTATATACACACAAACTAAGTAAGAAGACCGGAATTCAATAGTAAAGCAGTACGTATCAAAGCCTTCTGCGCTGGGTTCAAAAAACTAGGACTTGGAACGATATGGGATGTATGATTCAAATGTATAATACAGCTACAGACACCACCACGAAGGATATGTGCATGTGTGCAAATTATCCGTCTCATTGACTCAAAGGGTTACAGTTAGGGGTTCATAGTTCACAGAACAGAACAGTTCTAACACTAAGGGAACAGTCCAACACATAATTTGGGGAGTATAGCCTACAAATCCCGCCAAGTTCAGACAGCGCCTGAAAGAGACAATCCTGTGTGGATTATTTGGCAAGACTGTGGGGCTAGCAATACCATGGTTGAGGGTTCATTTGCCACAAGGATCACATACATATACAAAAAATGTATGCACTGTACTGTAAGTTATTTTGGAGAAAAGTATCTGCTAAGTTTAGTTTATTAGTATCCCCATTAGCTATTGCGCGTACAGCAGCTACTGTTCCTTGGGTCCACATAAAAAGTACAAATACATGACAAAGTACAGAGACAAGAGACAACAAAAATACTATTTACACAGTATTCATATATACATATTCGTATTATTATATGCAGTACAGTTGAATTAGATATTTAGAAAGATGAGAGGCACTGGGGATACAATACACTACATGACCAAAAGTATGTGGACACCTGGTCGGTCGAACATCTCATTCCAAAATCATGGGCATTAATATGGAACAATTTGACAAACTGACTTGTTGGAAAGGTGGCATCCTATGACGTTGCCATTTGAATGTCACCGAGCTCTTCAGTAAAGACATTGTACTGTCATTGTTTGTCTATGGAGA
Source organism: Oncorhynchus masou masou (assembly GCF_036934945.1). Taxonomy (NCBI): domain Eukaryota; kingdom Metazoa; phylum Chordata; class Actinopteri; order Salmoniformes; family Salmonidae; genus Oncorhynchus; species Oncorhynchus masou. The sequence goes on along the minus strand of NC_088221.1, from coordinate 18,971,625 downwards.
TTGAATGGCTGTGTGCTCAATTTTATACACCTGTCAGCAATGGGTGTGGCTGAAATAGCTGAATCCAATCATTTGAAGGGGTGTCCACATACTTTTGTATATATAGTGTATGTTAAACTTGCTTCTGCCTGAGTAACCTCTGGTGGCAGAGGGTTCCACGATGACACGCCTCTATACATAACTGGGCAACGCATTAAATCTGTTTTTGGTTTGGGTACCGTGAAGAAACTGGTATGTCTGGTGGGCTATGCATGTCTGTTTAAAGTGCATGCAATGCCATAAGGAATACTACACTGTACAAGCTTCCATTGAATAATACTCTGTAGTTCTATTGGATAAGTAACTCTCCAACCATGTGATACAAGTGGTTAGGCATTTTCAACTCACAAATATTTATTAAAAAGACAAGAAGAGAAGTAGTCAATTTCTCCACAACCCTCAACCATGCAAGACTATCATGCATGTTGTAGATGTTAGTTCTGTGTGTGGAGATAAGGGGAAGGCATGCTGCTTTGTTTTAAGCCAGCTGCAGCTTTGCTAGGTCTTTCTATGCTGCACCCGGCAATATTACCGGACAGTAATCAAGATGGGACAAGATCAAAGCCTGAACAATTAGTACAGTTGATCTTTGTGTCAAAAATGCAGAATAATATTTTTATAACAGACAAATCTCTCCCCATCTTCACAACAACTTTGTCAATATGACTTGGCCATGATAACTGACCATCTTGTTCAATGGTTACACTCTTTCTCCAGTTGAGGTTTAGGTCTAAGAGAATGCTTTGAATCAAAACAATGCTTTTGGTTTTAGATGTATTTAAGACCAGTTTATTGTTAATTACACATTCTAACACTGACTGTAACTCCTTGCTAAGATTCTCAGTGAGATCATTGGCTGAAGGTGCTGATGTGTAGAGTGTGCAAACGTGTAAGACAAGTGGCAAACAATTTGTAAAAATAGAGAAGAGTAACAGCCCAAGGCAAGTGCCATGAGGGATACCACACTGTAAAGCGTCCATAAAAGAATACTCTCTAGTTTATTTGGATAAATAACTCTCCAACCATGTGATGGCAGGTGATGTAAAGCCATAAATAAGTGAGATTTTCTTCAATAAGAAATTATGATCAATAACATCAAAGGCTGCACTGAAATCTAACGATACAGAATATAACACCATAACCCAAATATGAGGAAAAAGCCAAAAGATCAAAACAACAAACTACAAAAAATAAAATACACTACTGATCCAAATGTAGGAGTGTCACGCTATCTCTGGTTAGCCAAGTTGGCTAAATTGTCTCCTCTAGTGAGAAGGCGTGTCAGCTAGGGGAAATTTCTTGGTAATGGACAAGAAAACACGTAGTGATCCTCGCAACAGTACAACTGGTCTGTGAATTTGTATCCAGGCCAAATTCCATGGCCAGACATTTTCTTCCCAAAACAACGTTTGGCCACACCGCCCTATTGTAATAGAGAGCCTGGAGTCTAGTTACCGAACAAAGGCCTGTGTGAGATCATACTGTACACACACATACTGTAAACATCTGTGTGTGTACAGTACACATGCTTTTACATGGTTTTCATTGTGTAGTGTCACAGTATGTAGAGGTCCAAATCACAAAACACAGCTGGTTAGTAGAAAGACAGATGTGGAATGGCAGTGAAATGGTATTCTAGCCATAATGTTACACCGTGAAAACTATGACAAAACAGACAGAGGCTCGGTATGAAGTCGAAAGTTAGATCGAAAGGTGTGATGTCATAGACTGGGTTATTGTGTCTTACAGAGGAGTTGGGACAACATAGACTGGGGTTATGAGGTCATAGACATTGAGCTGGAAGGTTAGAGGCAGAATATGTGATGTCAGAGAGACTGTTGGTATGATATCATAGAGACTGTGTGCATATGAGACTGACTGTGTGTGTGGTCCCATAAACTGAGAGTGCAAAAGGTCATAGAGACATGTGAGTATGAGATCATAGAGACTGATAGGGTATGAGGTTATAGAGACTGAGTGCGTATAAGGTCATCATAAACTAGATTCAGCCGCGGGCTGACAAATAATTTGTAGACAGCAAATTGACTGCAGAAGTCCAAACAGATATAATATTTGAGTAAAACATAATAATTTCAAACCTTGCTTACATTTGTAAACGATCACATAGATTATGTGTGGGAATACTTTGGAACAGATTTCCTAAATTTAAATAACTTAGAGCTGATTTGCTGGTGTTTTTACAGTTTTTTATGTCCAACAATAAATAACTAAAATATACAGTATACATACATTTTTTTGCTCAGAAAACATTGGGGGCCAAATAAAATCACACGTGGGCCAAATTCAGCCCTCGGGCCACCGGTTGAGGAACCCTATCATAGAGACTGAGGGGTGTAATAGGTCATAGAGACTGAGTGGGTATACTCCAAGTCGATTTTAATGTAATAATAAGAAATTCCCCTCAACCATGCCCACAAATTGAGGAAAACAAATATTTTTTCCCATTCATCCCCACTGTAAAAGAGCCAACTTCATCATCAATTTATTTTATTCTGCAGAAATAACAAAACACGCTAAAAAAAGCTGCTGTGTTGTTCAATGTACATACCCAGCTATGTGTGAAGACATTTCATCACAGGTAAGACATTTAACTATTTTTAGCTGTATCGTCCGTTTGTTTGTGTTATTGGTCTTGGCTAGCTTAATGTTCTGGTAGGTAGCTAGCTAGCACTCACTCATGTGGCTGCCAGCACCATCATGAAAAGGGGAATGAGGGATACCGGTACAACATTACGTTTTTCAAAATAGTGAGAAAAGTCGGGAGCAGGCAGTGTTAATAAGACATCTTTAGACATGTTGTACTTTTCATAAATGTATTTTTCTAATTTACTAAAACAAGCAGACAAGAAAAGTGCGTTTGGAAAAGGTCAAGTTTTTGCTGTGAGCCAATGGGGCGACCTAGGTAACCACATATTGTTTTCTCCACAGGCGGGCATGGCCGCGACGTTCTGTCTAATACCGACTGGGACTATGAGGTCAGAAAGACTGAGTATGTATGAGGTCAAAGGGACTGCGTGTGTATGAGGTCATATAGACTGAGTGGGTATTAGGCCAGAGAGACTGTGGGTATGACGTCATAGACTGAGAGGGTATGAGGTCAGAGAGACTGGGTGGTTATGATGTTAGAAAGTCTAGAGACTGAGTGGGTAATAGGGTGTAATAGAGACTGAGTGGAAGGTCATAAAGACTGAGCAGGTATGAGGTCAGAGAAAGGCCTGGACACCTGACTTAATCACATGCAATTGCAGTGTGTCTGTGATAAGTGTGTCTGTGACATAAACATGTAAGGCCAGTATTCAGTCCATGTGCAACTCACATGGACTGTACATAGAGCCTCCTTTGATAGATTCACAGAACTCAAATAATTATAAGTCTTGGAAGCGCCCAAGAAGAAAGGTACAGTGTAGGGAGTTTCCCCGTGTGAGGACACAAATATACCCAAACAGAGTCTCCTTGGAAATGACACACAGCTAAATATAATCACCAGGCCAGCTCATTTAGATGCCACATCTCTAGCGAATTCAGCTAGAGATGGCCAGTCTGGATCCAAACTAGGAGCTAAACTTTGTGTGTGTGTGTGTGTTGTGGGCAGACTCATGGCCCAGGGTATGTACTACATCTCTCATCTCTTTCTTCCTCCTTCTTCCCTGTGCTCCTTCCTCCTTCCGTCCTACTCTCCTTTCTTCCTCCTTCCTACTCTCCTTCCTCCCTCCCTCCCTCCTTCCTCCCTCCTTCCTACTCTCCTCCCTCCCTCCTTCCTACTCTCCTTTATTCCTCCTTCCTTCCTTCCTTCCTTCTTACTCTCCTTTCTCCCTCCCTCCTTCCTACTCTCCTTCCTCCCTCCTTCCTTCCTACTCTCCTTACTCCCTCCCTCCTTCCTCTCTCCTTCCTTCCTACTCTCCTTCCTCCCTCCCTCCTTCCTACTCTCCTTCCTCTCTCCTTCCTTCCTACTCTCCTTCCTCTCTCCTTCCTTCCTACTCTCCTTCCTCCCTCCTTCCTACTCTCCTTCCTACTCTCCTCCCTCCCTCCTTCCTACTCTCCTTTCTTCCTCCTTCCTTCCTACTCTTGTTCCTCCCTCCTTCCTACTCTCCTTCCTCCCTCCCTCCTTCCTACTCTCCTTCCTCTCTCCTTCCTTCCTACTTTCCTTCCTCCCTCCCTCCTTCCTACTCTCCTTCCTCCCTCCTCCCTTCCTACTCTCCTTCCTCCCTCCCTCCTTCCTACTCTCCTTCCTCTCTCCTTCGTTCCTACTCTCCTTCCTCCCTCCCTCCTTCCTACTCTCCTTCTATCTTTATTATAACCCTATATGGTCACCTCAATGTTTTTGCTTGACCATAGTGCTCTTTTGAGATTTCAAAATACATACTGTACCATCTGCATTGGTCTACGTTTTATGAATACATCCTGTACAGTCACAATATATAAAAACTCCTCATGATGCTGTGTGTATATGTGTCAACTGAACTGTTGATACTAAAACCTTGATTGCCAATTCATTTTGTTTTTGGTCTGAGCAATGTCGTTCCCAGTTTTCTTTAATGAAAAGGAGAGATGAAAAGCATGGGTGAATGCAGAATCACAGGCTATTTACCCCTAAATCATTTTGGAAAGCCTAATTTGCAAAGTTATGAAACACGTCAAAAGGTATACGTTTTTTAAGGGTTTTCACATTCTTTGCATGACATTCTACAGATTTATGCCCCAATGAAAATTCCTCAATCCATGCAGGTTCAAAAATGTATCCCATCAAGGGAGCATGTGCTTTCCTTTACATTTATTACTTGGGATTGGAAAAAATGTCCTGTTTCATTCTCACATGTTCTCCCATAATCATTTGTTTCTAGACAGAAAGCAGTATAGTTATGGTAGAGAGGGAAAATGTACAATCGACGAGTTGAGTAAAATGATCTAACGCTACACTGCCTCCCGCTGGTGAGGATAGGAACTGCAGCCTAAATACAAAGCAAGGCTACTGGAATTCAGGCCGAACCAATCTCTAGTGTCAAACTCATTCCATGGAGGGCCGGAAGTCTGCTGGTTTTGGTTATTTCCTTTTAATTTGTGTTCAAAGAAGACTCAGACAACCAGGTGAGGGGAGTCCCTAACTAATCATGACCTTAATTGACCAATCAAGTGCAAGAGAGGAGTGAAAATCTGCGGACAATCGGCCCTCTATAGAATGATTTTGACACGTGCTCTAGACCCTACCCTCTTGACAGTTGTGTAGATCTGAAAGGATTGGATGGATGTATTTTATGGTAGAAATGTCACCTTTCAGAACTACATGAAGTGTGTACTGGGGTTTACCGTCTAGGGGCTGTCTGGACAGCCTTCAATGTTTTAAAAATGGAACTTTAACCCCCCTGCCAAGCATGCATTCTTAAACCATGGAGCTCAAGACATCTTTCAACTTCTCACACGAATACACTTTTATTTATGCTTCTGTCAACAACATTGAACATTTACCTTAGTTTTGGCACAATCATGAAGGAGGCAACAGAAAGAAACTAAAATAAGGACAGGATGGCTGTTGTGAGTTTCCTGTCAAATCCCTCTTATGTCTGACACCTAAAAAGGCAATGCTGTTAAAACCCTAGGTTGATGTCCAGACAATGCTGAATATATGATGATTAATAAATAAACAGCCCTTCAAATTCCTCATGCACTGTTAAGGGAGCTACCTGGCACTGTCCCCAGTATTAATAATATAATAGTTGGTGGGCGAATATCACAGACATACTGCACACACGTACACATGCTCAATTCCATTTCCACAAACAACCACATACAGAAAATTAAAGAAAATGTTTATTTCAAGCAAGTGAATGGAGACAGAGACAAACACGCACACTTATAAAAAGTAACACACAGGCACAAGCACAGACCTAAAGGTACAGTCGCTCTGACACAAATTTAAACATGCAAACCTACATTTAAAATACACACACATTCCCCCCCTAACACACAAACTGTATCAACCCCAACACACACAGGCACAATTTACCCACACACGCAAACATCTGCTAGTCTCCCATGCTTAGCAGCCCCATCTGCAGCATTTCACAGAACATGGTTTAGAAATGTAAACATAAACGATGATGGAGAGAGGAGGGGGAGGTGGGCTCCCTGGTCTTTAGCTCCCACTCATACACAATTCTGGGCCTACGATCTCCTGGTGGGTTTCTATGGAAACAATCCAATGCTGGAATTCAAAACTGAGCCACGCAGAGCTGTGGGAACCTCCTGAGCCAACAGTGTCCATAAACGACCTCTGACCTCTCTCAAAGTTTGCACTAGGACCCGGACGGACGGAGGTCACACGCAGGCCAGCCGGATCAACCCATCCCAAATGGACACTTCAGCTCTCTCTGTTACATAACACATGACATTCTGGTATGCAGGAGAGACTAGGGTTCTGTGATTATAAACAACTGTGGGGGACGACGAAGACACCAGTGGGGACGGAGTGATGCTAGTCTGCTCATTCTCACTCAGTTTGGAATGTGTTCTCTCGTTCCTCTCTCTCTCACCCTTTCTTTCCCTTCTCTCTCCTGCCTCATGTCCTATTATGGCTAACAGGGTTTGGTCACTGATACAACCACAGCATACACAGATGATGACGTAACCCAATGGCCGATGAGGACTTCCATGACTTCCAATCTGAGCCAAAACTATGAGGGCTCTGTGTTTTCCCTCATTGTTTGTTTTCCTGTGTACAAATATGCCGAGCTGTCTCTCGCCTTGTGTATTTGGACGGGTCAACGAGAGAGTGAATCAAAACGTTCCTGAAGAGAACAGTTCTACACGCAACTCAGTGGAGTCCAGCTGTATCCATATACTACACAAAGCACACCATTGGCTGTTTTACCTAAACTCTTGTCCTCCAGGGACTTTCATTTTTGAAGTCAAGGCACTTATTGTGAAGAAAAAAACGGAATGCTAACCAGAAAAAATCTTTCATATGGCCTAGTTTCAGCTGACACATTAACACACAATCAATACTTGTCATCAATACTAGTCCACATCTTTCAGTTCATTATATAATGTGTATGTACAGCTGGTAAAAAGAAACATCCATCTTTCACTTGGCATATACAACATGGATGGCCAACCTTACGTGCTTCCCATGTATATGCACAGGCCTACGAGATAGGAATCACATAATATTATGGGATACTTGGTCCTGTCCTGTATACAGAACGTAATATGGCATATCAGCCAAGTATGTGCAGCTGTAAACACTGGGCTAATTGAAAAGATCTTGCCCATCTCTGCGCCACAGTTAGAGTCATTACACAGCAATGCACTGGCACGATTCCCCAGCCGTGGTTTGTGTTGGTTTTGTGTGTGTGTGTGTGTCTGGATGACGTAGGTGTCGGAGGCATTGACTGAGAAACAGCTTTGAGCGGATGCAGGTAAACACAAGCCTGAGGGGATTGTATAAAGGTGTATGTGAATCATTACGTGTGTGAGTGCTGCATGTGTATGTATGTCTGTGCGTGTTTCAAACCTAAAACCAGTTTACTATGTTCTGCTACCTCTGTCTCTCTCTCTGTCTCTCTCTCTGTCTCTCTCTCTGTCTCTCTCTCTGTCTCTCTCTCTCTCTTTCTCTGTCTCTCTCTCCACACTCTCTCTCTCTCCACACTCTCTCTCTGGGAAATGAAATTGCAGGCCCAGCGTTAGTTAACATGAGGGCATGTCTCAGGAATGTACTACCCAGCATGCCCCACTCTACGCCACGCATCTCCAAGCATGGGAGCATGGGAGTCCCGCTGGGGGAGCTATCGCCTCATCACTCACTCTGAGGACATCCTTATCGCACCATGATCAAACCAGAGCTTCCACAAGACAGCTCACATTGGACACCCCACTCTCCAACACACTGGAGTCCACAGAGATGTATTGATGCTATTGATCTCTATGCTGTAGTGTCGGCTTTATAGGCTTCGTCCCTTTGCTGGTTACGTCCTAACTATGTATTTCTCCCTCACATAGGGTACTGTACTTTCAACTTATGACTTCACTATATGGACCTCACTCTCACACACTCTTCCTAACATGACAGTCACAGCATCCGCATAGTGTCTTCGTGTACATCAAGTTAAAGACTCCTATTCTCTGGTGTGTGTCTCCCAACACACCAAATCACCATAATCACAATAAGTGCCTTTATATGTAAAATACTATGTTAATTGAACCCCCCATCATTTTAGACATGAAGCGATTTATGGTGATCTTCCCTCTGTTCTGCACCTAGACAACACAACTGTCGAAATCAGATCTCTCTCTCTCTCTCGCCCTCTCTCTTTCTTCTAGAGGTGAGGAATTCACCAAACATGGAGCTGCCTGGGATGGGAGGAGAGAAGCATCCTTCAGCCAGAGAGCAGCCAATGGCTGAAAACGCACACACACACACAAACACACACACACACACACACACACACACACACACACACACACACACACACACACACACACACACAATTTATCCTATATACAATACACTTTGCACTTCACAACAGCTTTGCTACTATTTTACTTACCTATGGCTCATACAGTACCACTGTGTATAACAATCAAACAGCACATTTTAGTTCTTCCCAACCTAATAACAAATAATTACGCTTTGAGAACGCTAATAAACTGCCATGACATGGAGTGGAATGCAGTGTTGTTTCTGCAGGGTTCTGCTAAATGTATGATCCAGAATGGAAAAGATGGGTGAGTATAAGAGGTACAGGAGCGGTGTTTTATCAAGAAAAGTGGTGTGGGGTGGGAGGTGGGAAGTACAGCCCTAAGAGGGTAATCCCTCAGCAGCTATCCAAAATACTGCAAAGGTCCACTTCCTCCACACACACAGACGCACACACACACATCAAACGTAAAAGAAGTAGCCAATCATGAGTCATGTAGCAATCACTCTAAAATCCATCACTCTGCCTAGTTAGAGACTGCATAGCCTACTTACTCATGCAATGAAGCAAAATCAGAGGGAGAAAATAATGTATGCAAACCAAACATCTGTACAAGCAAATGGTACGAGTGTGAAGTTGTGGTACTTTCTCCTGTTTCCTGCTCTCTGTAAGGCCCTTTCGTCCAGCTGGACTCAGTTTCCTCTGGTAAATACTGCCACTGTTGTCCTTGAGAACCATATTTTGTTTTCACAACACAGCTGCTGTAGGCCTCCTGAGTAGCTTGCCGCTGTGTGCGTGTGTGTGTGTGTGTGTGTGTGTGTGTGTGTGTGTGTGTGTGTGTGTGTGTGTGTGTGTGTGTGTGTGTGTGTGTGTGTGTGTGTGTGTGTGTGTGTGTGTGTGTGTGTGTGTGTGTGTGTGTGTGTGTGTGTGTGTGTGTGTGTGTGTGTGTGTGTTTTCATGCATGTATGTGTGTATGTATGTGTGCACTTTTTCTCTTCTCGGTCGTAAAAAGACCATATGTCAGTGAATGTTTTACATCTTAGCTAATTAACGTTTAAGTGGGCAATCAGCAAGATGTTGGGTGTGATGTCTACCTCTGGGGTGAGTTGTCTTGGCATAAGGGAGAGAGAGAAAATTACATGGAGGGCCATTTCACAAAGTGAAACTCCCCTGTAGATGACATACTGGGGAAGGAAAATAGATGAACCCCCTACTTTTGCCCTCAGAACAGCCTCAATTCTTCGGGGCATGGAGTCTACAAGAAGTCGAAAGCGTTCCACAGGGATGCTGGCCCATGTTGACTCCAATGCTTCCCACAGTTGTGTCAAGTTGGCTGGATGCCCCTTGGGTGGTGGACCATTCTTGATACACACGGGAAACTGTTGAGCGTGAACAACCCAGCAGTGGTGCAGTTCTCGACACAAACCGGTGCGCCTGGCACCTACTACCATACCCTGTTCTTGCCCATTCACCCTCTGAAAGGCACACGTACACACATCCATGTCTCAATTGTCTTAAGGCTTAAAAATCCTTCTTTGACCTGTCTCTCCTTCATTGACACTGATTGAAGCGGATTTAACAAGTGACATCAATAAGGGACCATAGCTTTCACCTGGATTCACTTGGTCAGTCTTTGGCATGGAAAGAGCAGGTGTCCTTAATATTTTGAATACTCAGTGTACATTGCAGGCCACTCTGTCTTTCCAAGGATTAGAGTAAATGTATACACAGAACGTGCAGAGAGGGCAAATAATTCCACATCCAACAGAGAATCTCAAACCCAGACCAAAAAAGGTAATGCAGCAACATGATGTTGTTTTTATTGCCCGTGCTCATTCGCTAGATTCCCAGAACACATTCCCTGGATGTTTGGATGGCATTCTGAAGAAGAGATTACTTCACAATACATACATGGACACACTATTACTGACAGATTTACATTGAGCAATATATATATATATATATATATATATATATATATATATATATATATATATTTAATTTTTTATCTTACCAGCTCATAGTTAGTGGCAGGAACACAGGACGAAGACACCTGGAAAAGAAAATGAAGAAAATGTTGAATGTTGCAGATTATGCATAAGCACATACAGTATACAGACAGTTGATACCTGATTTAAACTCTCACAATTTGACCTGTGTGATCCTGAGCATTAGTCCTGTTTTTACTGTATGCTTCAATATAGTATATAGTACATTTCCCAAAACTAGTACATCTTATGAATGTGTATCAATGTGTATGTGTCTATAGGTATATCACAGAAAGAATATGACAATACCCTAGTGATCAAAATGTCTTAACAGAGATACAGACAACAGACCTAAGAGATGCTGTACAGTTGATTTTAGAATAGAATGATTGGCCCAGACTGAGAGGCTGGGTAAAGAGAACAATGCGTTAGCATTGAGCTCTGAGCCAACCTCAATGGACAATATAAGAACAATTTCCAACTGTGTAACAGTACGCAACAAGTGAAAGGTAGCCTAACTGCTAACTCCTAGCAGCAGTTAACTAGCTTATCTTAGCACCAGAAAGTCAATGATGTTTAAAGGCGATTGTGAAGCCTACTGGAACCCATGACCTGCCAAGGTTGGCGCTAACCTCTAATCCGATTAGCGCTCTAATGGCTGCGACAATCAATCCCAGAGTTCCCGAGCAGAAGCACGAGGACTGCGAGGGGGTAAACAGGAAGAGGATAATAACGAGGGACTCAAATAGAACACTGAGGTGAACCGTTTCCACATGAGGATCATCAGCCAAACAGTAAGTTGTCAGTGATGTTCCCTTCCTAAAAAAGTCTCTTTCACTTAATTTTCAAACAAAAGACTACTGTTAGGAAAGGCTAAATTAGAAGCAGGAGATTCAATCAGCTGTCGACCTTTTTCACTTGCTCATCTCTCTATCTCTTTGCCTTACACCCCCCCCCCTCCCACCACCACCACACACACACACGCACACCCACGTTCTCTCTCTTGCTCTCGTAACAGGGCCGTCCGTCAATGCTGGACCACTATCTCTGTTTTAGTGCTAAAAGGTCAGCTGTAGGCTATCGGGGCTGTTAGCCTTTAAAAGCCCTGTCATACACAGAGGCAAATCCTTGACTAATTGTCCCTTGCGGTGTGAACAGAAGACTTATGGGTTCTTGGGGTCTGCTTTATGTTTACGCTAAAGCTAGCACATTCCTTTCTGTCCACATAAAAAGCCTGAACAGTCTCTAACAGTCCACACCAAAACTCCCCAAATGTTGCTTCAGGCAATGTAAAGCACCGCAAATAAATACAATGGGACAAATCTGTCACGGCAGAGAGTAAATCAAGGATTATCCATCGCTAAGCCCATACAGTGGTTGATCTGCAATTCTAATACCGAGCGTGCGACTTCTTTGTACTGTAAGCAAAAGCCTCCATAGCGCAGTTGTTTTCACAATGCATGGCAGCAACGACTCAATGCTTAACTCTCTCTATTGTGTCTGTTTCTGATTTCTTTGTTCATAAATCAATGGAGTTTTATTCGTGAAGCTATAAATGGAATGTGCAGATTTTCTAAGCTGACTAAGGCATTACCTTAAAATGTTGGCACAATGAAGGTATAACTGCGACAGTGGTCACTAATTTGCAGTGAAGTTTCACAAACGCACAAGAGGTCTACACAAATTCACCTGAATGCCCATTGGTCCTTACAACAAAGCAATCTCAAGATCTTCAGGGAGCTCAAAGTCAACTGGATGTTTTCAAGCTAGAAATTAACACTGGACATTGCTAGTGTGACTATACAGCCAATATACATGCTGATTGGATCAAGCTAAAAGCATCACTGGACGGTTGCCATTGGGGTGTGAGTCGGCTTATTGGATTCACAAGGTTATATCAGATGCGTGGGTCACGTTGGGTCATCAAAGTCCTTGTCGTTTTGGAGGCCATTACTCAAAACCCTGATGGAATAGAGGAATGCGGACTGTAAACAGGAAAGCATTGCTATCTGATACCAGCAAAAAGAGGTGCATAGTAGTTAGTTGAGCATGTATAGAATGTAGCATTTGTAGGGAACTATTTAAATACAGTGTAAACCAAAATAAATGTTGTATCTCTGACTAATGACTGACTGTAACTAGATAAATCAAGTAGCATGAGGACAGCTCCATGGAATGCCACTTGTCTCTTGGGAAAGGCTGCAGTTATTATTTAGAGGAGCCGTGAGTTGACAAAGTACAGTATCTCAGCCTGGTTCAAGTCTCCTCACTGTTACCCTCCTCAAATCACCTCAACCATGCCTGCCCATGTCTGCACCTCACCCCCCCAACCCTCCCGCTCACTCCACACACTGACAGCTGCCCCCTCCATGCCTCTCAGCTCATCCAAGGACTCCAAGGGGCCTGGGGAATGTCTGAGCCCCGCTGAGGTGCCTCCTCCCTGGGCCTGGCCCATCTCATCACATGGCCCCCACTTCACCCCCAGGCTCCTGCTGCTAATAGTTAAGTCCACCTGCAATCAATAACCACTCTGACACCTTGTGGGTTTCACCCAAAATTCCTGCCCATTTCCACTTGCCCTGCAATCCTCCATGACCCTCCCTTGAGTGATGAATTTTCAGGGTCGGATTGGTATCGAGGATGTGCTTATCGAGGTTGCTGTGAATGACATATGCTGGTGGGGGAATGGAAAGTTGTCTTCAGGATTGGTTCACAAATCAGTAACACTTGACAAGTGTGTTAAAGCAAGTGCTCTATACTGAGGATTAACAAGGCTAAGGGCTAAGGCTAATCTCAGTCAAATATCCTAATAGGCAGCAGTGGCATGTATTCATTGACACCAAGGGAAGCCCCACCCCCAAAAAAATCATTCGGGTACTGTCTGGTACAAGTGAGTATGACATCGTTGCCGCCCATAGCATTGAATACAAGGGAAGCCAGCAAGCATTTGGCTTCCCTTGACAAAAAAAGTATAACAAATTTGCCAATCATTGTTGCGCTAGGGAACTGTGAATGGTCCTGCGGGGGGAAAAAACATGTCAAGGGAAGTCAACTTGGATTTGGCGTCTCCTATCAAATTGCTTTAAGAGTCTAGGTCATTAACAGAAACAACTTGAATTGTTGCATCTCGTTGTGTTGTTGTCCTCCGATGGCTAGCTAGCTAAATTATCCATGGATGGAGATAGGGATTTGGACTTGTGGTTTAACTTAATTCCCCGTACTGGGCAATTATTATAACGGCGATTCTGATCCAACCATTAGTTCAATATGTAGCTAGCTGTAGAAGGCTAATGATAACTAACGTTGCTTATGAATGGAAGCTAGGCTAGCGACAAAGCATTTTAGCCAGGTAGCCTAGGACAAAAAAAAATAAAAGTGTGTACTGTATGACAGTGATAGACAGTTTTTGTCAACATGAAAGAGAAGAGGATGGCATCGACGTTTCTCTACAAGTAGGGTGAGTCAACATGAAAGAGAAGAGGATGGCATCGACGTTTCTCTACAAGTAGGGTGAGTCAACATGAAAGAGAAGAGGATGGCATCGACGTTTCTCTACAAGTAGGGTGAGTCAACATGAAAGAGAAGAGGATGGCATCGACGTTTCTCTACAAGTAGGGTGAGTCAACATGAAAGAGAAGAGGATGGCATCGACGTTTCTCTACAAGTAGGGTGAGTCAACATGAAAGAGAAGAGGATGGCATCGACGTTTCTCTACAAGTAGGGTGAGTCAACATGAAAGAGAAGAGGATGGCATCGACGTTTCTCTACAAGTAGGGTGAGTCAACATGAAAGAGAAGAGGATGGCATCGACGTTTCTCTACAAGTAGGGTGAGTCAACATGAAAGAGAAGAGGATGGCATCGATGTTTCTCTACAAGTAGGGTGAGTCAACATGAAAGAGAAGAGGATGGCATCGACGTTTCTCTACAAGTAGGGTGAGTCAACATGAAAGAGAAGAGGATGGCATCGATGTTTCTCTACAAGTAGGGTGAGTCAACATGAAAGAGAAGAGGATGGCATCGACGTTTCTCTACAAGTAGGGTGAGTCAACAAGTTTTTCTACGCACACACATACAAGCAAACATAAATCAGAACCATGGACATCCACATCATATTTAGGTCATGTTGATTAGACTAAATTGAAGTGATTTGATGATGTTGAAATGTTGAAATGGTGCTTGAATAGTGGAGGCAGCTCCATTTTTCTTTGCAACTTGCGGGTAACTCTCTATGGTTCTAAATCAATAGTTGTTAGGCACATGAACTAACAGGTTATAGAGCAAACAACACAATTATCACAACACATTCAATGCAATTTAATGGATTTTAACACAGCTGGAGGTGGAGGGACATAGACTTACTTAGTGAGTAAGTTCGACAAAAGACCAGAAGAAAAGGTAGAACAATTGAAACAAAGCCACGCGTGTGGGTCTATTCAAACACTCCCTACAGCCAAGTGATGGCATTTCAGATGTGAGACAATGTGTATGAATTCCAATGGGATGACGACATTTGGACTAATAATCTTGTAAATACATAATCCTTGACCCCTTCGGGCTCCTTACTTGGCCACAATAATGAGAACCCACAAAAGGCTAGATTGAGACAGAATGGAAGAGGTCTACCCATAAAATAACTCAGATTCTACCCTAGGTAGCCATTTCCATTCAGTTGTACTCTTGGCTTTAGAGGCCAACTGTAGCACATAGTTTAGCATGTATCCTGTAGCCTGGCAGGTGGTCAAAGAATAGGCACAGAGACTGTTAAGAGGAGGACCAGGTGAACACTTAGCATTGGGCCCACCGCAAGTCAAACCGTGGGTAACCGCACTGAGAAAATATTACCCTGACACTCTGAAAACTAGAAGTAAGTAAGTGCAGAAGAGAGGGAGAAATGAGTAAAAAAGAGTTGGAAATGTGAACAGATTTGCAGGTGGAGAATGGTAAGGTGTGGCAAAAAGAATGGAAGGAGAGCCTCAGTGAGCCTCCAGGTGACTTTGTGAATACAGGTGAATGAATATAGTTGCATTCATAATGATTTATTCAAAATTATGTCATAATGTAGAGCAGGGGTATTGGAAGTCGGGGTCGCGACCCCATAAGTGTCAAGGCTGTGGGTAACTGGTGAAAGTAGTCAGGCTCAGGAGAGCGGAGATGCGTGGACAAGGTATGTAATACAAAGATAACACCAGTATAAACACAATACAAATGTGCGGGAAAAATACCGGTACCACGAAATAAACGGGCATATTAACAAAACGCGGCAACAAAATACCAGCCGTCAGTAACAGCCTGAACAATAGAACAAACACGCACACAAACATGGGGGAAACCAGAGGGTTAAATAATGAACATGTCATGGGGGAATTGAAACCGGGTGTGTAGAAAACAAAGACAAAACAAATGGAAAATGAAAAGTGGATCGGCGATGGCTAGAAGGCCGGTGACTTCGACCGCCGAACACTGCTCCAACAAGGAGAGGGACCGACTCTGGTGGAAGTCGTGACAATAAGGGGGAAACGAGGTGGGGTCGCCCCAAAAAACAAATAACTACATTTTATTAAGAGTTCAGACTATTGTATGGGACAGTATACAATGTTATTGAGAAACGCAATTCGACAATTATTTTGAGTAAATGTATTTATTGGTTGCTTTTCATTTTGACAAGAGATTATTTGCTGATGTAAAAATCTAAATGTACAAATGTTAAAGTTGTATCATTAAATTTGGGGTGGGGTCACAAAGAAATTATTTGGTGGAAAAAGTGGGATCCCCGCCGAAAAAGTTACCTTCTTTTCTCTTTCTCTCTCTCTGGTTACTTTCTATCAGGACTTTGTCATGCCTTTAAGGACCTTTAAGGTAACAGTTTCAAATGGAGTAGAGATGTACTACATTTAACATTACATTTAAGTCATTTAGCAGACGCTCTTATCCAGAGCGACTTACAAATACATTTACAGTGGTGGAAGGAGAGGTGGGACAAAACTTTTCCAGTCCACTTTAGTTAGCATGGGGAAAAACATAAAGCCTTTGTCAGTGTATGGGTGCAGGGCCTCACCCAATGCGGTACGGATCTGCAATTTGTATTCCTTATTACTGTACAGAGTGCCATGACCGTGTGTTGATGCCATCGAAGTGTACGAACAAGTGCAATATAATAAAGGGTAATTGTGTTGTTGCATTCTGTACATGCTTGTGTTAACAACATTAAATCACAGTCAATTTCCCGCAGACAAAAGTCCATGGCAAATGGCTCTGTCAGTACTGGATATACAGTCGTTCATTGCTTACAGGGGAGGATGTACAAACATTGTATTGTGTTGAGCTACTACAGATAAACTACAGTAGAGAGATTTGACTTATCTGGTTATTGATTTTTAAAAAACGTTTAGGATTGCTCAGTTTGGGTTGATGGCTCGGGATCATGGCTTAGCTTGCGTTGATAGTCCCGCAGCCACAAGTGGTCAGAGAAAATAAAAAGTAATCAAACCTTCTCTTCAAAAATTGTTTGATTGTGGCAGTGTGACAGGTGAGCTGCTTGTGCACTCCAGGCTACCATTACAATTTAATGAATCAATCGTGGTGGGTCAGGTGTATTTCCACAGCGACAAAAATGGGGCATATCACCACTCAAACCTTCAATCCTCTGGCACTGGCATAAACACAAGGCCGCTCCTGAGTGCTTTAATGTTTACCCAGACCCAATACATCCATGCATCTGGCAATTCCTCATAGAAATATTCAGTGTGCAAATTCAATTTACTTGGCGTAACCAATAACAGAGGGCTTTCCGTAGCAGGGGTATCTTAGTTTGCAAGATTCTGTGTTAGTTTGGACTTATTGGGTATAAACAATAGAGAAAGGAATGAAGTGGAATCGCTGGCCCATATGCCAGTGCCCATTCCCCTTCAGAACATTCCGTCTGAGCAACAGCTATGCGTTCCTTTCTCTTTTTTTCTTTCAGTGTGAAATGTCGAACATCTTTAGCTGACTGCCAAGCTCTGATCCATCCCACACTGACTACATAACATTGTTTCCCTTCTCAAAATGTAAATAGCTAGTATTTTTCATATTTATCTTATTCTCACTTTCTATCTACGAATGAACTAAATATACTTTCCTGCAACCGGCCTCACCCAATGTGGTACGGATCTGCAATTTTTATTCCTTATTACTGGAACTTCCATCAGAAGCAAGCCAGCTAACTGGCTTCTAGTCTTTGTTAGCCAACGGCTAGCGGTCTTCACCTTTTTCTCGGTCACCAGCCAGCCAGCTTTAGCTCAGCCAGCCTTAGCTCGGACAACACCTGCCAGTCTGCACAGTGCGATATCAACCCAGAGCATATTGGACTGATTCTCTCAACCATGTCACCGGATTCCTGCCACTCTGGATCAATACACCGGATAATTGCAGCTAGCTAGCTGCAAATGAGTGGCAACTGTTAGCTAACGCCTCTGTCCCGAAACAACCCCAGCTAGCCCTGAGCTAGCCTCGAGCTAGGCCCATATACATATATAGGATAAGTAATCCTTCTCACCACCCCCCCCCCCTTAATGATTTAGATGCACTATTGTAAAGTGGCTGTTCCACTGGATGTCAGAAGGTGAATTCACCAATTTGTAAGTCGCTCTGGATAAGAGCGTCTGCTAAATGACTTAAATGTAATGTAAATATACCAGCTAAATCTAGGGCTAAAATACCTCCTTTGCCAATAGGCCTAGACCATTTATTGTCGACACGGAGCCCTGCCGATCCATAACGACTGGACTGCCGACGTGATCACCCGATGTGGTCTCAACAGGCTATTCTATTACGATGTCGCCGAAGAACCTTCTCCTAGCCCCTGAACGCTGTGTCCTCTGCTTGCCTAGCGTAGTAGTGACTAGCGAATGGCACTCTGACTCACCTATTTACCTTATGATCACTCGGCTACACAACTAAAGCCCCCTGGACTGTTTCAATAACATGGTACCTCATTTTGTTTACCTGTCGGCCCCAGGCTCAAACTCAGGTCCTGTATGTACCTAACTGACCCGCTCTGCCCATTCATTGCCATTTACCCGTTGTTGTCTTAGCGCTCCTGATCAACACCTGTGATTGCTTTACGCCTCGCTCTAATGTCAATATGCCTTGTCTACTGCTGTCTTGGCTAGTTCTTATTGTTTATTTCACTGTAGAGCCCTCAGTCCTGCTCAAAATGCATTACATAGCTCTGTTGTCCCACCCCACACACATGCGGAGACCTCACCTAGCTTAACTGGTGCCTCCAGAGACAAAACCTCTCTCATCGTCACTCATAGCCTAGGTTTACCTCCACTGTACTCATATCCTACCATACCATTGTCAGTACATTATGCCCTGAATCTATTCTACCACGGCCAGAAATCTGCTCCTTTAATTCTCTGTCCCAACCGCACGAGACAACCAGTTCTTATACCCTTATCCTACTCCTCCTCTGTTCCTCTGGTGATGTAGAGGTTAACCCAGGCTCTGTAGCCCCCAAATCCACTTCTATTCCCCAGGTGCTATTGTTTGTTGACTTCTGTAATCGTAAAAGTCTTGGTTTCATGCATGTTAACATCAGAGCCTCCTCCCTAAGCTTGTTTTATTCACTGCTTGAGCACACTCCACCAACTGTGATGTCCTAGTCATGTCTGAATCCTGGCTTAGGAAGGCCACAAAAAATCCTGAAATGTCCATCCCAAATACAACATTTTCCGCCAAGATAGAACTGCCAAAGGGGGTGGAGTTGCAATCTACTGTAGAGATAATCTGCAGAGTGCTGTCATCCTATTCAGGTCTGTGCTCAAACAGTTTAAGCTTCTACTTTTAAAAATCCAAGTCTCTTGCCGCTTGTTATAGACCCCCCTCAGCCCCCAGCTGGGCCCTGGACACCATATGTGAATTAGTTGCCCCCCATTTATCTTCCGAGTTTGTACTGTTAGGTGACCTAAACTGGGATATGCTTAACACCCCAGCCGTCCTACAATTTAAGGTAGATGCCCTCAATCTCACACAAATTATCAAGGAACCTATCAGGTACAACCCTAAATCCGTAAACACGGGCACCCTCATTGATATCATCCTACCCATCCTGCCATCAAAATACAACGTTGCTGTCTTCAACCAGGATCTCAGCGATCACTGCCTCATTGCCTGCGTCTGTAATGGGTCCGCGGTCAAACGACCACCCCTCATCACTGTCAAACACTCCCTAAAACACTTCAGGGAGCAGGCCTTTCTAATCAACCTGGTCCAGGTATCATGGGAGGATATTGACCTCATTCCGTCAGTAAAGGATGCCTGGTTATTCTTTAAATGTGCTTTCCTCGCCATCTTAAATAAGCATGCCCCATTCAAAAAATGTAGAACTAAGAACAGATTTAGCCCTTGGATCACTCCAGACTTAACTGCCCTTGACCAGCATGAAAACATTCTGTGACATACTGCATTAGCATCCAATAGCCCCCGCAATATGCAACTTTTCAGGGAAGTTAGGAACCATTATACACAGGCAGTTAGGAAATCAAAGGCTAGCTTTTTCAAACAGAAATGTGCATCCTGTTGCACAAACTCCAAAAAGTCCAGGGACACTGTAAAGTCCATGGAGAATAAGAGCACCTCCTCCCAGCTCCTCCCAGCTGCCCACTGCACTGAGGTTTGGAAACACTGTCACCACTGATAAAACTGAGAATTTCAATAAGCATTTTTCTACAGATGGCCATGCTTTCACCTGGCAACCCCTGGCAACCCCTACCCCGGGTCAACAGCTCTGCACCCCCCACAGGAACTTACCCAAGCCTCCCCATTTCTCCTTCACCCAAATCCAGATAGCTGATGTTCTGAAAGACCTGCAAAATCTGGAAACCTACACATCAGCTGGGCTAGACAATCTGTACCCTCTCTTTCTAAAATTATTTGTCGCAATTGTTGCAACCCCTGTTACTGGCTTGTTCAACCTCTCTTTCATATCGTCTGAGATCCCTAAAGATTGGAAAGCTGCCGCGGTCATCCCCCTCTTCAAAGGGGGAAACACTCTAGATCCTACCCTGCCTTTCTAAAGTCTTTGAAAGCCAAGTTAATAAACAGATGACCGACCACTTCGAATCCCATCGTACCTTCTCCGCTATACAATCTGGTTTCTGAGCTGGTCATGGGTGCACCTCAGCCACGCTTAGGTCCTAAACGATATCATAACCGCCATCGATAAAAGACAATACTGTGCAGCTGTCTTCATCGACCTGGCCAAGGTTTTCGACTCTGGCAATCACCACATTCTTATCAGCAGACTCATCAGCCTTGGTTTCTCAAATGACTGCCTAGCCTGGTTCACAAGCTACTCAGATAGAGTTTAGTGTGTCAAATTGTTTGGACCTCTGGCAGTCTCTATGGGGGACTCTTTTCTCTGTATATATCAATGATGTCGCTTTTGCTGCTAGTGATTCTCTGATCCACCTCTACGCAGATCGACACCATTCGGTATACTTCTGGCCCTTCTTTGGACACTGTGTTAACAAACCTCCAGACGAGCTCCAATGCCATACAACACTCCTTATGTGGCCTCCAACTGCTCTTAAATACAAGTAAAACTAAATCCATGCTCTTCAACCGATCGCTGCCCGCACTCGCCCGCCCGTCTATCATGAATACACTGGATGGTTCTGACTTAGAATATGTGGACAACTACAAATACCTAGGTGTCTGGTTAGACTGTAAACTCTCCTTCCAGACTCACATTAAGCATCTCCAATCCAAAATTAAATCTAGAATCGGCTTCCTATTTCCCAACAAAGCATCCTTCACTCATGCTGCCAAACACCCCCATAAAACTGACTATCCTACAGATCTTTGACATCGACGATGTCATTTACAGAATAGCCTCCAACACTCTACTCAGCAAATTGGATGTAATCTATCACAGTGCCATCCGTTTCGTCACCAAAGCCCCATATACTACCCAGCACTGCATCCTGTATGTTCTCGTTGGCTGGCCCTCGTTTTATATTTGTCAGCAAATCCACTGACTCCAGGTCATCTATAAGTTTTTGCTAGGTAAAGCTTCGCCTTATCTCAGCTCACTGGTCGCCATAGCACACACTCCAGCAGATGTATTTCACTGAAAGCCAACTCCTGCTTTGGCCGCCTTTCCTTCCAGTTCTCTGCTGCCGATGACTGGAACTAAATGCAAAAATCACTTATATCTCCCTCACTTATTATAAGCATCAGCTGTCAGAGCAGCTCACAGATCATTGCACCTGTACACAGCCCATCTGTGAATAGCCCACCCAACTACCTCATCCCCATATTGTTAAAATATTTTTTTGCTCCTTTGCACCTTAGTATCTCTACTTTCACATTCATCATCTGCACATCTATCACTTCAGTGTTTAATTGCTAAATTGTAATTATTTTGCCACTGGCCTATTTATTGCCTTACCTCCCTAATCTTACTTCATCTGCACACACTGTATATAGATTTTTCTATTGTGTTATTGACTGTATGTTTGTTTATCCCATGTGTAACTCTGTGTTGTTTGTGTCGCACTGCTTTGCTTTATCTTGGCCAGGTCGCAGTTGTAAATAAGAACTTGTTCTCAACTAGCCTACCTGGATTAAATACAGTTAAAATAATAAAAAATAAAAACATTTAGCAACACTGAAGGGCCAGGCAAGGGGATGGATGTGAGTAACATCTTAGAGAGAGAGAGAGAGAGAGAGAGAGAGAGATAGAGAGAGAGAGAGAGAGGGGCTGAGAGAGGGCGAGAGAGAGAGAGTAAGACACAGAGACAGAGACAGGCAGACAGACAGAGAGAGACAGAGAGAGAGAGAGAGCGCACATGGCAGAGGGGTGAAAGAGGGGTGTGGAATAGAGCAGGCTTTGACACACTAATTCCCTGCCATGTTTATTCTCCCTGGCGAGGAGAGGCCTGCTGCGTCTTCAACAGGGCCGCCTGTTCATTCTCACTCCATCTTTGTTTGGCAGAACTACTGTCACACGGCAGAGAAGCTATGCCTTGTTTCTTTTGTTACTGCACAGTGAGGTCACACTTCCTCCAGACTCTTCAGGATGACATGTGGCATCAAGTCTTATTTACCAATGAGGTGATTTGCACATTGCCATGTTTTTATTGTTTGGCAAATGGCCAAGCATTGAGAACCCCATGGAGACAGTGAAAGAGGGGAAAAGGGGAGGCAGAAACAAGGAGAGCAAGAAAGTGGTAGCCTGATCACAGATCTGTATGTGTGGCCATAGGAGTTGGCAAGACAGCACAAACTGATCTGGGAACAGGCTAAAAAGGTTGGTTATTGCTTAGGATACAGATAACAGAGGGGAAGGTGAAGGTTAATCTCCAATCACGAGGGAGACGTGTGTATGAGGGTAATAGTGGATTCCTGCCATGAAACAATATCAGAGTCACAAGTTATTTGAACATGACCAAGCAATGGAAGAAGATAATGCCCATATGATCAAATGTAAGAAAATACAATGCGATAGGTAAGTGTATGAGTATTTCATTGTAGTACACCTTATTGTAAAATTGCAATGTATTGTATCGTGTTGTAGCTTATCATAATATGTGTAAGTCTAAGTCTATTGGGATATGGCAACATTAGATTACTTACCCTTGGTTCCCTTGAGCTGACATACAGTACTATAACTCAATTTGACTATCATTGCCTTAGTCAAGCCTTGGAAAGCAATAGTTATTTCGTCTCTCAGGGAGCTGTGGCAGGCTGAGACAGGCTAGCACTGACAGGCAGGCAGCCTGGCTGGCATTTAGCACATTTGTGGAGAAGAGTTATGGGGATACAGAAATCCCCTTCCCGGGCAGGTGGGCTGGTTTGATGCTCCGGGTCTAGTTTTGGAAACACAGTGACAGCAGACTACCTGGCACAAAACATGAGTTATCTCTCACTGGCGTCTGAGGTCTCTGGTGAGATAGATGGGTGAATGTCTATGTCTTTCTCTATCCCTCATACAGACATGGGTGCGCCACAAGACAAAGACACGCGCGCATACACACATGCTGAATAAGTACAAACTGTTCACACACACTCCCTTATAACCACAATTGTGTTTGCACACAATCGCTCAGAATTGCTGATGTGCAAATAAATAAGTCCATAATTGACTCCATTAGAGCAATATTGATACAGTACATACACATCTCTGGGACGCCAACTGCATACCTTCGCTCAAATAAGCATTAATCACCGCAGTTTCATTCCAGAGCCAATATTGAAATGTTAGTGAGCAGAACAAATAAACTCTTCCATTTGGGGAACATAGAAAGAGTTACACTTTTCAGTAAAGTTTGTGGTTTCCTTTATGGAGTTTGGAGAAAACACATCTATGCTACACAGACACACACACACACACACACACAGAAACACACACACACACACACACACACACACACACACACACACACACACACACACACACACACACACACACACACACACACACACACACAGAAACACGCACACACACGCGCGCATATACATGCAAACACAATGTACAGCATACCTGCTTACAAACTCAAAGACTAATCCTGTCATTGAACTTTTTATACAAGTCTCCATTTCTGCTCCTGGAAGGTAAATTATAACATTGTACTATATGACACTGTTGCCAATTGTGACTATAATATCGCAGCCGAATGTGAGGGCAAGAGTCTATGTCAACCCCAGTTTCTCTGTTGAAGATCAGTTGACTGCTCCATGCTGGCTGCATGACCAGCCCTGTAGTTTTAGTGCTACTGGTCTGGATGGTGAATATTTGCAGCATGGAAGGATCCAGACCTGGCAAGGTGTTTCCTGCCTTTTTTCCAATACTAAAGTCCCTCCATCAATCAAGGCAGAAAAAGCAAACAAGAACACAAGGGCTTTCTGATGAAACCGTGGAAACAGCTAGGGCCTGCATTCCATAAACATTCCACAGGGAGACTGAGGGCCGGATAAGAGAGAGTGAGAGAGAGAGAGACCTCATGGGAGGGGATGTTACGTGGAACACAGCCCCCCTTCCCCGCACTCAACTGTTGGCGCGCACCCATGGTTCCCAGGGAGAGAATATTTCACATAGCGTTCGGGGAGTCGTCTGGAGTTTTGGGAGGAGTAGGGGTGGGGGATGCACATGCTGTCTGATGATAATGATGGGTGGGATAGGGACAAAGCAAGAGGGTACCTACCTTCTATCTAGCCTCTCTAGCCTTTGCAAGAAAGTGATAATGTATGGAGGGGCTTTGGGTCTATACCAGGGCATTGGCAACATGCGTGCAAGTGATTTTTTTTGGCCCCCTAAAATACATTTTTATTTTTATTTTTTTAATCATTATTGTTCCGGCACCTTGACCATCCGCTCCAGACAAAAACCGTCCCGCTGCTGAACAAAAATATAAACGCAACATACAACAATTTCAAAGATTTTACTGAGTTACAGTTCATATAAGGAAATCAGTCAATTGAATTCAATTCATTAGGCCCTAATCTATGGATTTCACATGACTGGTAACACAGATACGCTACTAATGGTCAAAGATACCTTGAAAAAAATAGGTGGGGCCGTGGATCAGAAAACCAGTCAGTATCTGGTGTGACTACCATTTGCCTCATGCAGCACGATACATCTCCTTCACGTAGAGTGGATCAGGTTGTTGTTTGTGGCCTGTGGAATGTTGTCCCTCTCCTCTTCAATAGCTGTGCGAAGTTGCTGGATATTGGCGGGAACTGGAACACGCTGTCGCACACATCGATCCAGAGCATTCCAAACATGGCCTCAAGATCTTGTCACGGTATCTCTGTGCATTTAAATTACCATCAATAAAATGCAAATGTGTTCATTGTCCGTAGCTTAACCCCAGCGCCACCATGGGGCACTCTGTTCACAACATTGACATCAGCAAACCGCTCCCTCACACGCCCACACATATATGTGGTGTGCGGTTGTGAGGCAGGTTGGACTTACTGCCAAATTTTCTAAAATGACATTGGTGGAGAAATGGTAGAGAAATTAACATGGTTAATAATTAACATTCTCTGGTGGACGATCCTGCAGTCAGCATGCCAATTGGCATTGTGTTGTGTGACAAAACTGCACATTTTGGAGTGACCTTATATTGTCCCCAGCACAAGGTGCACCTGTGGAATAATCGCACTGTTTAATCAGCTTCTTGATATGCCACTGCTGTCAGGTGGATGGATTATCTTGGCAATGGAGAAATGCTCACAAACTGGGATATACACATGTATGAGAGAAATAAGCTTTTAGTGCGCATAGAACATTTCTGGGATCTTTTCAACTCATGAAACATTGGACCAACACTTTACATGTTGCATTTATATTTTTGTTCAGTGTAGTTCCCTACCTCTGGTCTATACTATCTAGCCATGCTGGATAGTATAGTATTAGGGTCTTAGTTTCTTAGTTGCATTTGTAACTAGTTTTCTTGAATGTACAGTAGGATCTCTATTGATCACTATTGATGTGGGAATGGGCATCATTCAACCTCTGTCAGTTGTGAATTACTCTAGACTCCAATAGGTTTGTAGAGGGCAAACTATGAGTTGTAAACTATAGATTCAAAACAATCACTGTACACCAAAACACAATGTTAAGGACATAACCACCATCAATGTGATCTTATATAGTATTCTATTCTACTCCCTGGGGTCGTCAGAGAAGTCACTTTCAATAAGCATAATGGTGCAGTCATGTGAGCCGGGCTCCATATTTGACTGACGGTGTCCCAGGAGGGTCAAACAGGGCCGTGGAAGACTCAGTTCTACTACGGTGGTGGGATGTGGTTGAAGAGACAAAATACAGCGAGCCATTGATTCTGACAGAACTGGCAACCGACCGGGCTGCCATTTTACTGTAATCAACGGGGACAATGTTACCCGCAGCCGCAAATGTAAACCCCCTTGTCAAGCTTACAGGCCACGGCAAAGGCTGGGATTGCGAACAGAGGAGCGGAAACAGGGTCTCGTTCTCCTCTTTTATCCCTTTCCTTCACTCCCTTCCAGCAGCAACCACTGGTCAATAAAGAGCCGTTATGTGAGGCGAGACCGCCGTCTTAATTGCATGGAGGCATTTTGGAGAAATCAGCTATTATTAAATGTCTGGGCCCAGTGTTCCCCATTAAGGGGTATTATAGGGGCTCTGGATGGCCTTAGTCTTGAGGAGCTGGCATGGCACTAGACTTTGTTGGTGGAGAACCGTGAGACCTTTAGATCCCATTGTGCACCATGTGTGACTAGAGTATAGAAATAGGATGAGGATGAGCCCTGACACTGATCGAAGGTCAGTTTTAAATTGTGCTATGTACAATGTGTTACTTTACAAGTCATTGGGCAATCTTCATAACATATGATGACAATGGGGCTATAGGCAATATAATTACTTTAGTCCTGCTCTCCTTTTAAGTGTTACCAAAACACACACCTGTAAAGCATACCAGACAACACATGGCATGACATTAATTTGCACAATTACGATCGCTATGGATTTCTTTTTTAGTTACATCACACCATTCTCTTGAACAACATAGCATTATTATACTTTTAAAAAAAAAACATTTTTATTACCTTTTCATAGACACGTGAGTGGGCATATTTTGGCCACAGTTGGCTTTTCACTGTTTAACTGGCAACTCTTAGTCATGAGTTATCGTGACCTTCTTTAAGGTTACTTTGCCATGAGATGTTCTGACCCTCTGTCAGGTGACACCTGAATGGACAACTATTCACTATGCCCAAAACAACACGCAGGATGTTTTCACCCAATCTCCTCAACAAACCTCCCTTTCGGGTCGGTCAACAGTTTTACTGTAGAGGAACCAAAAGTCTTTAAAGTAGCCATGTGTAACATTAGCTTATCCCTCTTCAAGTATAGGGGCCTTCAGAAAACATGGCCCTGTGCCCTCAAAGATTTTATTCATCTCACTAAAAGCCAGACTGTAAACAATTAACCATTGACACATGTATTAGTGCAGTGCTAATGTCTGCCTCATAATGTGTGCCGACGTTAAAGCAGCGTTGAATCTGATGGAGTGCGTACCGAGGCTGGTTGTGTTTTTCAATAAACTGGGCACAGTATATGATGACGTACACTGTCTGATGTGCTGTCGTTTCTTGTCTCTCTCTGGAACAATATCGACTTCAGGCCTCAAACTCATGCCAATGTGTTTACTTCTCCTTTGTCCTTTCCTTCTAATCAGCAACTCAGAACAGTCTCCCCCTAGCCAATCAATGATTGTACAATCATTTATCAATTACGTGCCACAGAGGAGAAAAAACAGACTCTGTTGTGGCCCTTGCTTGCTCTCACCTTTGGAACCCTACAACTAGCATTTTAGCACGTTAGCACCTTCTGTGTGAGTTTCCTCGTATGATGCAGAGAATCTCACACTTTTGGTCTCTGGAGAGAAACACATCTTGAACTGATTTAAGGGGACACTATGAGGATATGCATGACTTCCATATGGACAGGCCTGACTGTCTCTGAATCTCTTTAAGGAAGGGTGAGGAGTTATAGAGGCTTAGATTGTAATCTGATCCCTGGGTTAAAAAGACATTCCCCTACCAGTAACTATGTGGGGCCCAGGTGTCCACTAGTGACAGCAGGTAGTTGTTGGAGATGTCTCTCGTCAAACTGTTCCTGTAAACCAATCACAGTGTATCTGGCTTATAACTTTAAAGTGCTGGAACATGTTTAAAACAGGACCAGAAAAAAATAACTCCTAAATAACTACTACCAGATCATAACAAACCATATGTTTTGGATGATTTACCTAATGTTGATAATAGGATAGCACTATGTTCTGTAGAGACATTCAAATGGTGGACCGTTATCTTTCCTGGAGAGGGATTGAAACACATCCACACGCACAGACTGCACCGAAACATAGATGACAGACGTGATTAGCCATCACACACAGTACACTTGCACGCGCTTGAACACACACACAGAAGCTGTACTTATGTTTACCATCAAGGAAGAGGAAAATAACACGGTGCGGGAGGGGAGGAGGAATGAAGCTGGTGCTGCTAAAATACACAACAGGAATGTAAACAAAGTGGTGCCGCACAAGATACGGTGTTCCCGTTTTACAGATACGGAGTGAGGGTCTACAGATGTAGGATCTTAATTTGAGCCAGTTTGCTACATTAGGAAAATAATCCTGCACTAACAATAATTATTATGTAAATGTTTATGTGGATTATAATTGATGTACATTTTTATAGGGGTTGCTACATTTTTCCTGATGGAAATTCTCATTTCAAAGTGGAAATTCTAAGCTTTAGAAGCCTTTTTAAACCTCAAATACACTACAAATTTATAATGTCCTGTCCATTGCAGGAAAGTTCTCCAGCAACAGGGCGATCAAATTAAGATCCTACACCTGTATGATAAACTCTTGTTCCCCTGATTGCAGTGTGTGTGTGTGTGTGTGTGTGTGTGTGTGTGTGTAGGGAGGCACACAATTGGCCCAGCGTCATCCGGGTTTGGTCGGGGTAGGCCGTCATTGTAAATAAGAATTTGTTCTGAACTGACTTGCCTAGTTAAAAAAAAAAAAATGATAATAATAAAAAATAAAAATATCCACGAAATGCAACAAGCCACAAAGTTCCATAATGGGACATTTTTAAACAGACATTCATCAAACAACATTCCTTACCGCACAGTACAAAGCATTGCTCTGCCAAAATCCTCATCCAAATGTTTTAGGGGCAGAGTAAAATGGTGGACCTGGAATTCTAAAGTGCTCTTAAATCACAATTAGAGGCAAGCAGCGGAAATAAGAAGAATGTTCTACATTCTACAGGATCTCAGTATACAGTCTATGTGGTTATAGGACATGATGTGAGACATTTTCACACACACACACACACACACACACACACACACACACATTCTCTCTCACATTCAAAACTCACACACCCCTTCATCACCTGCTCTCGCTCTAAAACGCAACTCTACTATTCACCTGTTTCCCTGGCTCGCTCGGTGATACATTATTTTGTTGCATGGGGACATCTATCGCGACGTGTCCGATGTGGACTGCAGCAAAGCTTGGCTAACAGACAGAAGGTGAAAATGAATATGCTTCCACGACAAAACTGAAACCAAGTCTCTCTCGGGTTCCCTGCCAATGGATGCTATAGGGACTGTATTCCCACACAAAACAAGCTTCATCCAAATGTTCTAGTGAGACGGTCCATATTGGTTCACATTTCTCTTGGCCAAACATTAACAAGGAATTTCTGATATGGTGAGGCAAGCGGGGAGGAATTCTGTCCAGGACTGGGCTAATAATGGGAAGAAGCAAGAGGAGGAGAGATACTTGGAGACTGATGAACAGGGGTGCGCCACACTCAAACACAAACACACACACACATCCACACACACACACACGCACACACACACACATCCGCACACACACACAGAATGTTGTATACATTACCTCTGGGATGTCTTCAAGAGCAAACACTGCTCATTTCCCACGAGCTCCAAACTCACTGATGAATACTCTCTAAGTTTTCTCCCTATGCTGTTGCTCTTTCCCCCCCCCCCCCAATTTGAGGCAAATTGGATGCAATTGCATCTGCTATAAGAGCCAAAAATTCCCAAACTGCTGTTAGTTTCTCACGGTTGAGACAGAGTGACTGTGGTTATTATTGGACAGGGAGCAGGGTCAGGGTCTAGTGTTGGGTGCTGGGTGGACACACACACACACACACACACACACACACACACACACACACACACACACACACACACACACACACACACACACACACACACACACACACACACACACCTCTGACTTCTCAAACAACATACACACCTACACAGCTTATACATTTAAGGAGAATGGCTTAATGCAGTATGTCTCACCTCACAAGCATTATAAGGTATTATTAATTATATGGATGGACCCACAACTACATACAGTGCCTTGCGAAAGTATTCGGCCCCCTTGAACTTTGCGACCTTTTGCCACATTTCAGGCTTCAAACAAAGATATAAAACTCTATTTTTTTGTGAAGAATCAACAACAAGTGGGACACAATCATGAAGTGGAACGACATTTATTGGATATTTCAAACTTTTTTAACAAATCAAAAACTGAAAAAATGGGCGTGCAAAATTATTCAGCCCCTTTACTTTCAGTGCAGCAAACTCTCTCCAGAAGTTCAGTGAGGATCTCTGAACGATCCAATGTTGACCTAAATGACTAATGATGATAAATACAATCCACCTGTGTGTAATCAACTCTCCGTATAAATGCACCTGCACTGTGATAGTCTCAGAGGTCCGTTAAAAGCTCAGAGAGCATCATGAAGAACAAGGAACACACCAGGCAGGTCCGAGATACTGTTGTGAAGAAGTTTAAAGCCGGATTTGGATACAAAAAGATTTCCCAAGCTTTAAACATCCCAAGGAGCACTGTGCAAGCGATAATATTGAACTGGAAGGAGTATCAGACCAATGCAAATCTACCAAGACCTGGCCGTCCCTCTAAACTTTCAGCTCATACAAGGAGAAGACTGATCAGAGATGCAGCCAAGAGGCCCATGATCACTATGGATGAACTGCAGAGATCTACAGCTGAGGTGGGAGACTCTGTCCATAGGACAACAATCAGTCGTATATTGCACAAATCTGGCCTTTATGGAAGAGTGGCAAGAAGAAAGCAATTTCTTAAAGATATCCATAAAAAGTGTTGTTTAAAGTTTGCCACAAGCCACCTGGGAGACACACCAAACATGTGGAAGAAGGTGCTCTGGTCAGATGAAACCAAAATTGAACTTTTTGGCAACAATGCAAAACGTTATGTTTGGCGTAAAAGCAACACAGCTCAACACCCTGAACACACTATACCCACTGTCAAACATGGTGGTGGCAGCATCATGGTTTGGGACTGCTTTTCTTCAACAGGGACAGGGAAGATGGTTACAATTGATGGGAAGATGGATGGAGCCAAATACAGGACTGGAAGCAATGATGAAGTCTGCAAAAGACCTGAGACTGGGACGGAGATTTGTCTTCCAACAAGACAATGATCCAAAACATAAAGCAAAATCTACAATGGAATGGTTCAAAAATAAACATATCCAGGTGTTAGAATGGCCAAGTCAAAGTCCAGACCTGAATCCAATCGAGAATCTGTGGAAAGAACTGAAAACTGCTGTTCACAAATGCTCTCCATCCAACCTCACTGAGCTTGAGCTGTTTTGCAAGGAGGAATGGGAAAAAATGTCAGTCTCTCGATGTGCAAAACTGATAGAGACATACCCCAAACGACTTACAGCTGTAATCACAGCAAAAGGTGGCGCTACAAAGTATTAACTTAAGGGGGCTGAATAATTTTGCAAGCCCAATTTTTCAGTTTTTGATTTGTTAAAAAAGTTTGAAATATCCAATAAATGTCGTTCCACTTCATGATTGTGTCCCACTTGTTGTTGATTCTTCACAAAAAAATACAGTTTTATATCTTTATGTTTGAAGCTTGAAATGTGGCAAAAGGTCGCAAAGTTCAAGGGGGCCGAATACTTTCGCAAGGCACTGTATATGGAGCCTCTGAGTCAAAAGGGGAGTGAGCTACAGTAGAGGCAGAGATAACGGTACAGGGGAGAGGCAGGTCCGGCAGCACATGCAGACCCAGACGCACACACACAAACAACCCTCAAGGGGAACACCTATTGCCCGCCACTTACAGCCATATTTGTCATTCCTGTCAGATACACACAAAACTCTCCAACTTCCCCTCATTTTCTCTAACACACACCATCAAAGAAGACACACACACACACACACAAATAGATCCTTCAGTGAAGGGGGCAAAAAGCCATTTTATGTCCTGAGAACAAGCTCTGAAGAGTGACAACACAGAACCACCCAAAGCATGCTAAATGGACCATAACATGATGGTACCAATAAACTAACTACTGTCTACCACATGGAAGTGCATGTAGTGAACTGAAAGGTGATCCTCTATTTCACATGGACAGTGCACACACTCCTTTCCCCTTCTCATTCTGTCTCATTATTCTCGTTATGTCTGTCTGTCTGTCTGTCTCTGTCTGTCTGTCTGTCTGTCTGTCTGTCTGTCTGTCTGTCTGTCTGTATGTATGTCTGACACACACACACACACACACACACACACACACACACACACATCTGAGAGCACTTAGAACTTGCTGTTTCTTTATGCAGAACAAGCAAACACAGTGTGCCACTGCCAGGGGTTGCTATTCCATTCACCGCTGGAGTTGCACAACCTAGACCGGAGACTACCTAGCTCAAATCCCAGACATAACTACCGGGTAAATAAGCGCTCTCCTCACAAACGAGAGGAGCGTGGGACCAGCCTGTTCTTCTTACCTGATACACAGCCGTAGCCATCCTCTCTCACTGTCTCTCTCTCGCCCTCTCTTTCACTCGTTCCTTCTTTTGCTGTTTCCACGTTTAGTGCGACATCGTCCTTTCTTTCAGTGTGCAGAGAGGCAGAGAATGGCTTGCTTTGTCGGCATGCACACTAGATGGGGTAATCCAAAGGCTGCCTACCTAGGCTGGAGAGATCGTGGAGGTGTGTGTGAGAGAGAGAGGTGTGTATTTTTCTGGCTTCACAAGGCTCCACGCTAATAGCTCTGGCTTCTCGTTCCTCTCTCTCTTGCCAGAAAAATGAGCATAGAAATGTCTCAAGTCTCTTTATACGGTCAAGTGCCACGAAGAGGGCCAAATAGTCAGCCCTAACACCCAAGATCTGGAACAGCACACTGCAGCACTCAGCACCAACAAATTGGGAAAGTCTGGCTGCGGGCTATTGCTAATCCCCCCTTTCTCTCTCTCCGCTCTCTCGCTATTTCTCTCCTTGCTCTCCTCCCTCTCACTTAGTCACTCCTTCTTCCTTTACTCTCTCTCTCTCACTCTGAGCACATGCTCGCAAGCAAGGAGAGAGGGAAAAAAACCATCAGAAGTATATCGAGGTAAATTTCCCAAGGAGTGCAGGGGTTGGACTTGAGCTTGACACAAGACGAAAGCCCCCTTTTTTTCTCCCTCTCGTTGTTATCAGGTTCTCGGGTTACAGGTTAAATACGAGTTGACAAGCTCATGTCTTGCCTCTCTCTCCCTCTTTCACACACACATTCACAGACACAGTCACATACACACACACACACACACACCCAAACTGAGAAGCTTCAGAAAAGCTCCAATATCCCTTGAAACAATAGTTCAGTCCTGTAGGGTCTTTCAAATGACTAAAATAGAGACTGTGTAGTAATCACAATGGACCTACATTCATACAGATGTTGTTTACTGTATCCAGCTCGCTAATAATCACCTAAATGAAAGATAGACCACCAGGGAGCGTAGAACTTTAAAAAGAAATTATGGATAGAGGATTATTTGGGGGAAATTTTGACGCAGAGGAAATATTACACTTTTTCAGTGCATCCCCCAGACCTCATTGAAAATCGAATGTGGCAAAATGAGTTTGTCACCCCTGGTTTAGTCCCTTATGTTCTAGTGATCTATTGATACTATGATTCTGTTTCATAAGAAAACAACAACAGACTTTCAGCTACTAAACATCGTGATTTACATTTAATGTAGTGCTTGTACATGAAATCTAGTCAAAAATCTAAATCAAATTAGTGACAATTATCTACAGATTAAGGCAGCATTGAATACAGATAAACTTTAAAGCACCCCCCAACCCCCCAGAGGAAGTTGCCGCCACTATTTCACCGTAATTTCCTGTCCTAGAGAGGAAATCCACGTTAAGGTTTCACCTCAGACGAATGACGAAGACTACTTATTCATGAATTGGGTGTGGTAATTTCCACAAGGAAATTACGGCACTGACAGTAGTCGTTGTAGCTAGCTAGCATGCTAACCTTATCTAGCTAGCTATATTGCTAATCTTATCTAGATAGCTAATGTTATCTGTTGTTGCTGGGTTTTGACTTCGTCATCTATTGTTATCGCCAACGTTT
The DNA here is from genome assembly GCF_036934945.1 of Oncorhynchus masou masou. Classification (NCBI taxonomy): domain Eukaryota; kingdom Metazoa; phylum Chordata; class Actinopteri; order Salmoniformes; family Salmonidae; genus Oncorhynchus; species Oncorhynchus masou. The sequence continues at coordinate 18,937,162 of NC_088221.1, read as the reverse complement.
TCACATCTTCTGTACATTGCAGATGCGAATCCGCCAAAGAAATAGTTTGAAAAAATAAAATGAATCTCCGGTAATATGGATAATCATTCAAAGATAGCTAATATGCGTTTTTCGACATTGTAAAAGGTGCAACCTTTGGTAGGTAAGCTGTTGGTAGGTTTCGGCCACGGTACAGCAAAGCCAAGCCAGCCCATGCAGGATTAAATGAGAGGTAAAACCCTGAAATGAAACAAATGTAGGCTGAAAATAATTAGTATATCATATCACAGGACAAGACACCTCATTCACATGGAATTGCACAAAGTGCACAATTCAGATTTGTCACTTCAAGCCCAAATATATTATACTTGACAAAAATGATAACTATTGACTTCAATTGTTGAGCAACATCATGGGTAAGCTCTGGCCATCGTCTTTCAGCTGGAAAAAGTGGATTTCTACTGGTGTGGGCTTTTAAGCCTTCAGGCGAAATAAATAATAAGCATAGTATATGCAAAGAACCACAATGTCCAAAGCGGTGAGTCGACACATAACAGTAATATGTTAACCATCCTTATGTTGTAGTAGCTGTCATATCCTCTGACAATAACAATGACATCATATTTCCATAACCTCAAGAGTATATTTGACAACTACAACAAACAGTAGTCGACTCTCAACAAGCACGCTACCACTTATGCTTATATGGCAGACATTTTGGAACACACAATTACACTATGTTCCGCATGGAAAGATTGACCATCTTCTTTGAAGTTGGGTCGGAATAATTACATGGCAGCACTTTCAAAGTAACACCTAGGCTAGGAGTTCATTCCTGCAGTTGTGTTCACCAGATGCCTGTTCTGTATGTGTTGTTTAATCCACAATTAATGACAAGGAGTAGGAAGGAAGGAAGGAAGGGTGGGTGGATGGGTGGGTGGGTGAGTGGGTGGGGGGAGGACACAATGCTTGTTGTATTAGCAACAAAACAACATGGTGGTTTACGTCAGCTAGCTAGCAAATACCATCATGCACAGTAAAGTAAATGAACGGACGAGACTCAATGGGTCTGGGAACTTCCCTGTTTTTTAAGGAGTGTGAATGTGTGTGAAGGCTATTCATAGGTGTGTTCAGTATCTTGGTGAGGTATGTGCAGTGTGTGTGAGAATATGCCTGAGTTAAGTGCTAATATGTTATGGGTCTGGCATATTTCCTGTGTCCTGGTTTTTATTAGCTGTATTAACCCCTTGTAGCTGCCTGTAATCAGCGCTGACACTGCCAGGATTCACCGTCAGGGAGGGAGGTGTCTGATGGGAGAGGTACAGTACAGTACAGCAGCAGGGAAGAAAATACCAGTGTGCTTGTGGTGTGAATGTATGAGCAAACAGACGCCTGCCGGAGCAAAATAGAATAAAGATGTGCATCCCACAGCTTTGCATTCCTGGAACGCCATCGAGAGGAAACATATAGAAACAGAATGACTAGACTAGACTAAACAGATTTATATTAGGAAAGTAAGACCATACCAACCTCTTGCTACACATCACCAGAACATCTTGCTACACATCACCAGAACATCTTGCTACACATCACCAGAACATGTTGCTACACATCACCAGAACATCTTGCTACACATCACCAGAACATGTTGCTACACATCACCAGAACATATTGCTACACATCACCAGAACATATTGCTACACATCACCAGAACATGTTGCTACACATCACCAGAACATGTTGCTACACATCACCAGAACATCTTGCTACACATCACCAGAACATATTGCTATACATCACCAGAACATGTTGCTACACATCACCAGAACATCTTGCTACACATCACCAGAACATCTTGCTACACATCACCAGAACATATTGCTACACATCACCAGAACATATTGCTACACATCACCAGAACATCTTGCTACACATCACCAGAACATGTTGCTACACATCACTAGAACATCTTGCTACACATCACCAGAACATGTTGCTACACATCACCAGAACATCTTGCTACACATCACCAGAACATCTTGCTACACATCACCAGAACATGTTGCTACACATCACCAGAACATGTTGCTACACATCACCAGAACATCTTGCTACACATCACCAGAACATGTTGCTACACATCACCAGAACATCTTGCTACACATCACCAGAACATATTGCTACACATCACCAGAACATGTTGCTACACATCACCAGAACATCTTGCTACACATCACCAGAACATGTTGCTACACATCACCAGAACATGTTGCTACACATCACCAGAACATCTTGCTACACATCACCAGAACATCTTGCTACACATCACCCGACCTTTTTATGACACTATCATAACAATAATGTAAGGTTTGTGGATTGAACTGATTGGGTAAAAGATAATATAATTAAATAGAATATTTATTTTTGTTCTTGGGAAATGTACCCATTTTGTTCAAATGGAAATGTGTCTTTTATTGTCAACCCCCTTGACACTGCACACATACATATTTCTCCAAGATGGCATAGCAGTCGGACGTGTGCATTTGTCTTTGTCTTATCCCGTGTCTTATCCCATGTAAATAGACCGTTTTTGTGGTATATATCTTATTCTCATTTTCTATCTACGAACTAAATATACTTTCCTGCAACCCACCTCACCCAATGTGGTACGGATCTGCTATTTTATTCCTTATAACTGGAATCTCCATCAGAAGCTAGCCAGCTAACTAGCTATTAGTCTTTGTTAGCCACGGCTAACGGTCTTCACCTTAAGCTCGGTCACCAGCCAGCATTAGCTCGGACAATACCTGCCAGTCTGCACAGTGCGCAATATCAACCCAGAGCATATCAGACTGCTTATCTTTACCACATCACCGGATTCCTGCCGCTCTGGATCATTACACCGGATCATCTCAGCTAGCTAGCTGCAAACAAGTGGCTACTGTTAGCTAACGCCTCTGTCCCGAAGCAAGCACCAGTTAGCATTGAGCTAGCCTCGAGCTAGGCCCATATACCAGCTAATTCTAGGGCTACAAATCCTCTTTTGCCAATTGGCCTGGACCATTTATTATCGACATGGAGCCCTGCCGATCCATCATGACTGGACTGCCGACGTGATCGCCCGATGTGGTCTCAACAGGCTATTCTGTTATGATGTCGCCGAAGGACCTTCTCCTAGCCCCGGCCCGCTAGCTTTCTGGACACTGTGTCCCCTGCTTGCCTAGCGTAGTAGGGACTACTGAATAGCATCCAGATTCACCTATTGCTGCTCTTTTGACCCTGTGATCACTCGGCTACACATCTGATGCCCACTGGACTGTTTTAATAACACGGTACCCCATTTTGTTTACCTGTCGGCCCCAGCCTCAAACTCAGGTCCTGTATGTACCTAACTGACCCACTCTGCCCATTCATTACCATTTACCCATTGTTGTCTTAGTTCTCCTGATCAACACCTGTGATTGCTTTATGCCTCGCTCTAATGTCAATATGCCTTGTCTACTGCTGTCTTGGCTAGTTCTTATCGTTTTCTTTCAATGTAGAGCCCTCAGTCCCACTCAACTTGCCTTAGATAGCTCTTTTGTCCCACCCCACACACATGTGGAGACCTCACCTGGCTTAACTAGTGCCTTCAGAGACAAATCCTCTCTCATCGTTACTCGAAGCCTAGGTTTACCTCCACTGTACTCACATCCTACCATACCCTTGTCTGTACATTATGCCCTGAACCTATTCTACCACGCCCAGAAATCTGCTTGTTTGATTCTCTGTTCCCAATGCACTAGACGATCAGGTCTTAAAACTTTTAGCCGTACCCTCATCCTACTCCTCCTCTGTTCCTCTGGTGATGTAGAGGTTAACCCAGGCCCTGTAGCCCCCAGGTCCACATCTATTCCCCAGGCACTATCACTAGTCGTGTCTGAATCCTGGCTTAGGAAGACCACCAAAAATTCGGACTTTTCCAACCCAACATTTTCCGCCAAGATAGAATTGACAAAGGGGGCAGAGTTGCAATCTACTGCAGAGATAGTCTGCAGAGTTCTGTCATGCTATCCAGGTCTGTGCCCAAACAGTTTGAGCTTCTACTTTTAAAAATCCACCTTTTCAGAAACAAGTATCGCACTGTTGCCACTTTTTAAAGACTGGGCACTGGACACCATATGTGAATTAATGTGAATTAATTGTCCACCATTTATCTTCAGAGTTCGTACTGTTAGGTAACCTAAACTGGGATATGCTTAACACCCCAGACACCCTACAATTTAAGGTAGATGCCCTCAATCTCACACAAATTATCAAGGAACCTACAAGGTACAACCCTAAATCCGTAAACACGGGCACCCTCATAGATATCATCCTGACCAACCTGCCCTCTAAATACACCTCTGCTGTCTTCAACCAGGATCTCAGCAATCACTGCCTCATTGCCTGGTCAAACGACCACCCCTCATCATTGTCAAATGCTCCCTAAAACACTTCAGCGAGCAGGACTTTCTAATTGACCTGGCCCGGGTATCACGGAAGGATATTAACCTCAATCCGTCAGTAGAGGATGCCTGATGCCTGGTTATTCTAAAAGTGCTTTCCTCACCATCTTAAATAAGTTTGCCCTTTTCAAAAAATGTAGAACTAAGAACAGATACAGCCCTTGGTTCACTCCAGACTTGGAGTGAACCAAGACTACCCTTGACCAGCACAAAAACATTCTGTGGCGTACTGCATTAGCATTCAATATGCAACTTTTCAGGGAAGTAAGGAACCAATATACACAGGCAGTTAGGAAAGGAAAGGCTAGCTTTTTCAAACAGAAATTTGCAACATATAGCACAAACACCAAAAAGTTCTGGGACACTGTAAATTCCATGGAGAATAAGCTGCCCTCCCAGCTGCCCACTGCACTGAGGCTAGGAAACACTGTCACCACCGATAAATCTATGATTTCAATTAGCATTTTTCTACGGCTGGCCATGCTTTCCACCTGGCTACCCCTACCCCGGCCAAACGCTCTGCACCCCCCACAGCAACTTGCCCAATCCTCCGCCACTTCTCCTTCACCCAAATCCAGATAGCTAATGTTCTGAAAGAGCTGCAAAATCTGGACCCATACAAATCAGCTGGGCTAGACAATCTGGACCCTCTCTTTCTAAAATTATCCGCCGCAAATGTTGCAAGCCCTATTACTAGTCTGATCAGCCTCTCTTTTGTATCGCCTGAGATCCCTAAAGACTAGAATGCTGCCGAGATCATCCCCAGCTTCCAAACTGTTACAGACCTATATCTATCCTGCGCTGCCTTTCTAAAGTCTTCGAAAGCCAAGTTAACAAACAGATCACTGGCCATTTCGATTCCCACCGTACCTTCTCCGCTAAGCAATCTGGTTTCTGAGCTGGTCATGGGTGCACCTCAGCCACGCTCAAGGTTCTAAACAACATCATAACCTCCATCGATAAAATACAGCACTGTGCAGCCGTCTTCATCGACCTGGCCAAGGCTTTCGACTCTGTCAATCACCGCATTCTTATCGGCAGACTCAACAGCCTTGGTTTCTCAAATAACTGCCTCGCCCACTTCACCAACTACTTCTCAGATTGAGTTCAGTGTGTCAAATCGGAGGGCATGTTGTCCGGACCTCTGGCAGTCTCTATGGGGGTGCACAGGTTAAATTCTCAGGCCAACTCTTTTCTCTGTATATATCAATGATGTCGCTCTTGCTGCTGGTGATTCTCTGATCCACCTCTAGGCAGACGGACCACATTTCTGTGTACTTTTGGCCCTTATTTGGACACTGTGTTAACAAAACTCTGAGCTTCCATACAACACTCCTTTCGTGGCCTCCAACTGCTCTTCAATGCGAATAAAACTAAATACATGCTCTTCAAACGATCACTGCCCGCACCCGCCCGCGGGTGTGTGGACAACTACAAATCTAGAATCGGCTTCCTATTTCGCAACAAAGCATCCTTCACTTACGATGCTAAACATACCCTCGTAAAACTGACTATCCTACAGATCCTCGACTTCGGCGATGTCATTTACAAAATAGCCTCCAACACAGTCCGTTTTGTCACCAAAGCCGCATATACTACCCACCAATGCAGCCTGTATGCTCTCGTTGGCTGGCCCTCACTTCATATTTGTCACCAAACCCACTGGCTCCAGGTCATCTATAAGTCTTTGCTATTTAAAGCCCCGCCTTATCTCAGCTCACTGGTCACCATAGCAGCACCCACCAGTAGCATGAGCTCCAGCAGGTATATTTCACTTGTCATCCCAAATCCAACTCCTGCTTTGGCTGCCTTTCCTTCCAGTTCTCTGCTGCCAATGGCTGGAACAAATTGCAAAAATCACTGGAGCTGAAGACTTATATCTCCCTCACTAACTTTAAGGATCAGCTGTCAGAGCAGCTTACCGATCATTCCACCTGTACACAGCCCATCTGTAAATAGCCCACCCAACTACCTCATCCCCATATTGTTATTTATTATTTTGCTCCTTTGCACCCCAGAATCCCAGTATATCTACATGCATATCATCTTCTGCACATCTATCACTCCAGTGTTAATGCTAAATTGTAATTATTTCACCACAATGGCCTATTTATTGCCTTACCTCCCTAATCTTACAACATTTGCACACACTGTATATAGATTTTTTTCTATTGTGTTATTGACTATCCCATGTGTAACTCTGTGTTGTTTGTGTTGCACTGCTTTGCTTTATCTTGGCCAGGTCGCAGTTGTAAATGAGAACTTGGCCTACCTGGTTAAATAAAGGTGAAATCAATAAAAATATATTTTAAAAAATACAGTATACAGTTGAGGGCACCAAAAAGTTAGGTCACATTGGCAGAGCATTTGCCGCAATGCTTGTGCAACACAGAACTCTATGATCTACCAGTGGCTGGTCAGCTGTAGTTAGCTGACCGGCATGCATGACTGCTCAGAACATGATGGCAGACAGAGAGATGGAGAGAGTTTCTGGGCGAGGACACAGGACACAGCTGTCTCTGTTCTAAGGCAGAGTCTCCTGAGGCTGACTCAGGGTTTCTCAACAACAACACCAGTCCCCCTGTGGAACATCAGAACAACGCCCAGGCAATGCTAGCGTGTCACAGCAAGTGAACGTCAACACCAGGGCTACATTGTACATTATTCAGGCCTGGTTGAATGAACTGTCGCAGGATGGTTGTGTAAGTGAGGGGGGATTAGATATAACTCATCTGTAATGAGGCTTTGATAGGTAAACACATTCAGTATTCAATCAGCATCAATCAGTATCAATTCATGGTCAGGTTATCCCATCTTTCATCATACTTCTGTCTCTGTCTTTCTCTTCTCTCTTCCTCTCTCCCCCCATTCATACTCTAACTCACTTGGCCTCTTTGCATTCTTTCCAGAGACTCTTGATTACTCCATCTTGCCAACGGTTGGGCGTTTCTGTTTGTCTTCTCTCCTGCATCTATGCACGTGGCACGTTCACTTAGAAAAGACGCAGCCATGCGCTACAAGTCAGCACCGGAAAAGACAGAGGAGAGGAGTGAGCAGAACAACTAAACATATGTATTTCTTCTTGGTGTACAGTTGACTTGAAAGGCCACACGTTCTATGTGCAATCATTCTCCACATTTATTTGAACCCTAACACAGTGACACGTCCACTAGCACAGTGGTTCTGATTCCATTACTAGGGATCTGCCAGGTGGTGCACATTTTTTGTTCTAACACAGCACTAACACACCTTATTAAAATTGAACCTACAGTTGAGTCTTCAAAACAACAGGCGGTCAGATATCGAATACAACCTTAATACCCATTAAAGCATCTCTTCATAACTCAATAAGAATCACCAAACCCTGTCCATATGACTGATCCCATGGCCAATGTGTTGCTTTGTTCTTTTGTTTCCTTTGGAATGAACAGGACACCACTGGGCAGGGGCAAGAATGGCGCCCTATCTCATGACTTCTAATGAAATGATCTTTAAGACTGTACCAGATTGTTGATTTGATATAAAGACTGATAACGCCTGATGTAGATGGCTGGTCACTTGAACAGATCTCTCAACTTGCTGATCTTGTGGCAAAGACCCAATGCATTCACAAAATATTTTCCCTTCTCCTTTCTGCTCTTCACCAGCTCGCAGGCCCGCCCATATCCCACATGGATAGCAACTTCCACACCCATTTCCTGGGTATCACGTTTTCTCTGCAGTCTCAATCATACAAAAGGAAGGAAGTTCTCAGCGCTGTTCCTCGAAGGATTCCACCAACAGCTTTTGGACTTGAAGGCATGGGCACACACTCGAAGCGAGATGGGGGTCGACCCAGTTGAGTTGTTCGACTGTTTGTCTTTCAACTCACTGTTACCTAAGAGGAATGAAGACTTATTACAATGGTACATAATATCTCTCCGCTGATATGGTCTTTGTCTGAGGAGAGAGTACAGATGTAGGATCTGAATTTGATCTCCCTGTTGCAGGAGAACTTTCCTGCAATGCAAAACCTTTTAAACCTGTGGTGTATTTTAGGTTTAAAACTGCTTATGAAAAATGTATCAACTCCTACAAAAATGTCCATTAATTATAATCCACATAATAATTGCTGCAGGATTATTTTCCTTCTGTAGCAAACTGGCTCAAATTAAGATCCTAGTTCTGTACAGTATTGTCTGCAGTGTGAATAAACACACCATGAGATGAGGAAAAAGGCCCTGCTTCTAAAACCATTGTTTTCATGTGTTACCGACTAACATAGATCATTTTGATTTGATGTGGGGGGTGTTAAACAGTCAAAGAACACAAGTAGAGAGAGTAGCATGGGTGTGGGGCTGGGGGTTTGAAAATGGGAATGAGACGATGGGATGTGTGAGACTTAGGTCCAAAGCTGTTTCATAGGACTTCTTGGGTTTGGGTGACTAGCACTGAGGAATAAAGAAGAAACAATGTTTTTTTAAACTGAACTTGGAAACTGAAATGGGGGCAGAAGCAGAGAACTAGGGTGGGTCGAAAAGAGGAATGAGAAGCAGAACATCCTCTGGCACATTTCATCTTACGCATTTCTCTTTGCCATTCTAAGCAGAAAAGATACATCCCTCATGCCCATTCTTCTTCCGTGCCAAACTCTTACTCTGGCCAAAATCTAAGATAATGAAAAAGCTTCCCTCGTCCTCTGCAACAACGACACAGCTTTCCAATTACCCTCTGCGCGATAAATCAGCCTCCAATGGCAGAGTATCGTGTCTGAGGTAAGACACTGGAACAGGAGAGGAGCGAGCACATGCCAAATGATCTTGACAGCTGCCGTTACAGGAGGTAAGTAAGAGCAAGCAAGACGGAACAAGAGATTAAGGAAGGACAAGACAGACTCTTCTGGGGTCGTGTTCCGAAAACTTACCTCAGAGAGGATGAGATACTCCAACTAAATACTGGTGGGGCCTGAATCTAAATGTACTGTACGTATGTATATATTTTAGGACACCCTCAGCCTCACCCTGCTAAAATATACACTGCACTGATTCACTTGAAGGAGCTCCTACTAATTTGGGGTGTTTTCTTACTCAACATTTTTCGATATATCAACTGAAAACACAGGGGCTATCTAGATTTATACATGTACCAAGCTTTGTCAGCAGAGGAAGTTCGCTGGCAGTGAAGTTGAGACAGCTAGACACAGACATATAAATCAGACTTCTGTTCCCTTCAGGTGAGTAGAAAGCTGGGCCAGCTAAAGCAACCAAACCACCATATCAAAGACATGTCTCTGAGCTTACGTGTATATACAGGTGCCTGGATTTGTCAAAAAGGTAGAGACAGTAAATAAAGAGAAAATAACGGACAGTCATTGTTCTCATGCCAATTAGTGTTTAAAAAAAAATTAAATTACCACCAAAACAGAGAAAAATGCTGAATAGAACCATCATGCTATTATAAATACAGATCTGAATCATGAAATTGGAAAAGATTCAGAAATAGTCTTCGTGTTTTTTCTCTCTCCCCTTTGACTCACAATGGAAAAAGCATGTGGACAGCACATGGCAACTGCAAATGTTTGGGCCAAACCAACTGGGTTTCAGTCATTGATGTACTGTATGTTCAACTCTGGGCCACACCTAGCCATGACAAAGGTTCCATGTCATCATGAGACTACACCGAGATCTAGACTCCAAGGATTACACACAAGATGACTCCAGTTGATATTTTTGGGGGGCTAAAGACGGGCTATTGCGTATTCTGGCAAAGCACTGTCTTCTGTGTCCACAACTGAACATTGAATGCTGAAGTTGACCAATGGTAGTTCCAGTAGCAAGAGGAGGGGAGTGTTATTGACTATAACAACACAAAAAGCTTGATACATGGTGGGAGCATTCGGCTAACACCACAGTCATCCAAGCTACCACTACATTTAGCTAAACAAGGTGCCTGAACTGCAGCTCGTCCAGTGGCAAAAACAATAAACAACATGGCCATAACTCTCTCATTATCAGCGGGTAATATAATTAAACTAGCTCTCGGGCCGGGACCTATCTGGCCAAGGGAAACGGAGCGAGGAGTAGCAAAAACAGCCTTCCAAAAGTGCCCAAAATGGCTGTCCAGTCCAAACAAAAACATGCTTTTCTTTTGAGGTTAAAAATACAGAGATGGATGGTGAGGGAATTTGTATGGGAGGCAGGAGAAAATGAAAACATACTTCATCACTGTGGAAGGAAGAAAGAAAGAAAGAAAGAAAGAATAGGTAGGGGTTAAGTAGATAGGAGGTAGGTTGGTAACCTAGCCTAGCAGGTAGCCTAGCAGTTAAGAGCGTTGGGCCAGTAACTAAAAGGTTGCTCGTTCAAATCCCAAAGACAATAATCTGGCGATGTGCCCTTGAGCAAGGAACTTAACCCTAATTGCTCCTGTAAGTCGCTATGGATAAGAGCGTCTGCTAAAATGTAGGAGGGGTGATCAGTTAGTGTGTATTTGTGTTCTCGCACTCTGCTTTCTCAGTCCTGCCTACTCATTTCCTTCCAAAAACACACTTTATGCCAGTAGCTGTATCTCTGGCCTGGTTGGTACTCCTTTCAATCCAGACTAACTCCTATGAAGGTCTACAATGTTCTCTGGAAATTGGCTCAACTTCAAATAATGCAACAAGTAATTTAATTGCCAGAGCATTTTGGCAAGGACTATAGTCAACTGACAACATGTTTGGCGAAGGAAAAAATGGAGTGGCAGAATCAGACTTGAATCATGAATGTTTGTTCAAAGAACAATTATTTTGCCATGGCTTATGTACAGTATGCAGACTGCTACTACACACAGCTCCATTTAGATTTGTTCTCAGGCTTTTAAAATCCTCTTTTCTTGCACATGGCCCATCTTGTAAAATCAAACTGACAATCGAAACATTTAAAGAGGAAGGATTTAGCCAGGCAGTGACTGATTCCACAAACAGTAATTAAGTCTGACGACTCTGGCTGGATATAAGACCCTTTGAGTTTCTAATCTACACACATTTCTCTGGCACGTCCGATAGCGGTTCCCTCTAACATTTCTGGCCCCCGCCAATGGCCGCCTAATGCTTTTTATGAACCTCCTGTCTGGGTATGGACGGAGTAATACCCTCAACCCTACTCAACCCCACCCAGCGGAAAAAAAAGAAAACTTCACACAAAATGTTTTCATCTGCTTCCCATTTGGTTGTGTGATAACGTTATTATGACCCTCGTAGAAACGTTTAGGCGAGTCGATAATTGTTCGTTGGATACACACTCTCGCCACAGCCTTCCCAATAATGACTCACTTCGGGGGGAAGAGCCTAATGAATAATTGTGCTTTCCCTCTTAACTCCATTCACCTATATTTATGATGCACTGGAGACATACACTTCATTTTGCTCGCCTTTGGAATGAACATCAGGTCCAACCCACAGACTAGCCCCCCTCCAAGGCAGTACCACTGAACCGTTACTGAACAGCTGTATTTATGACAGTAGATACAATTACTGATGGTGTCACCTCCGACAACTAGAATCTGTGTTGCGGAGTTGACACGCATCAAGCTGAAATATAAAGATGAAATAAGCAAGAGAGACAGCGACCAAAATAGACACTCTAAAGCTGGTAGTACACCAATCTAGTCTGCCATCAAAACTCCACCAACCAATGAATGCCCCTCCACCCATAAACCCTAGCATAGGGACTTCTGTTGATCACTCCACCTCAGTGCACAACAGCTCAAAAGGTACCATTGACTTCATAGCAGACACCGTCAGTACTCCACATTGCCACTTCATCTACAGCCTGTGGGAAGGGACAGGCCGTATTATGTCTGATTAGGAGCTATGTAGAGGCCCTAGGTTTGACCTTCCTGAACTGTTCTCACAGCGGTGGAGTGGGAGAGTCCCACACAGACTGGCCCTTCCTTTCTGTGGCCCGAAGACCTCCAGAATAGTGTTAACAAGGGAAACATGGAGGTGTGGCGTAAAGGGTAGTGGAAAGGTTCGTTTGTCACTGGTATTTTGCTCGTCCATGACATGACAGCACAGGGCAAACAGCACCTGTACACAGATATAACTTCGCTTCTCCATCTCCTTGGCACCAGACAGCAATATATAGACAAACATCGAAAGTGACACCACACGTTGGTTTGGAAAAAGCTCTGTTTCCCATGGGTAACAGTGGAATGACAATCCTCTCCCACAAGTCCTCATCCCACAAATCTCCATCTGCTGTTTCTGCCTGCTCTATTCATCTTTCCTGCTCTATTCTCCCTTTCCCTGTCTCCAAATGCTTCCGACATACTCACTCGCACACTTTAAATGTACATGCTCTCTCTCTCCCTCTCCCTCTCTCTCTCTCTCTCTCTCTCTCTCTCTCTCTCTCTCTTTGTTTTTAGTAGCGTAGGTTATGCAGGGAGTACGTGTAAGTCTAATCTAAATATGGATGTGGAGATTTATCCCTGTAGCGAGTCAGTGTGGAAACTGTCTCTGCATTAGTGATTTATTACCACCACTTGGATTCCAAAAGTACAAGATCACATATGAATCCAAACGGAGCATGGGGGGCAATGGGACCATCTTAACCTCACTTCTTTGGTTGGAAATGATTAATAATTAACTCAGGTCCTCAGGCCATGCTAGCTTGATTGACCGCTGATAGCGATCAAGCTAGCCTTTATCAAATATCATTCATTACATTAAAAAATGTCATGTCAAGGCTAAAAGTAAATTGCAAGCTGTCAAGGATAATTGCAGAGGGAACATTTCTATGATTAGAGAAAAGGGAGGTTTGTCTATTTTTTTCCATGTTTGCTGATTGGGAGTATTTTGAATCGTACTCGCATCCCAATTAAATGAAGAAAGAGCATCTGCGTCTTCACAAATCAACCTTGGCTTCACAGAATTCCCAAACACATTTCTTCCTAGCAAAGAACTCCAACAACAACACCAACAAGAGAGAACACTATTTCATCTAATGTTATTTCAGGCTTTATACAGTATGCCACCCCGCCCCCCACCCCCCCACCCCCCAACTCATCATATTGGTTTCAATCTTATTATTAACAGATCAGTCGTGGGGTCATGAATGTGAAAACAGGACGTGTGTGCATTTGTTGCGGGGAGTGTTGATTGAAATACAGTTTGTTGTCATTTTAAGAACCATCAGACCGTGGAGATAAGAGGTCACATGGGCTGGTCATTACTCACTGCTTCAGAACTTTCCCTCAAAACAATGGGTGGCTATTTATTTACTTACGTATTTAATCATTTATCTGAGTTGGTCAAAACTGTATGCTAGACAACCTTGGTAGAGCATGTGGGGAGTATGCATTGTGGTGCTCGTGAATGTTATTTATTTTTCGACTTCAGACAAACATTTTTTTAATTTTTAACATTGACAATCATCCACCAGATGCATTGCGCTTTAGCTTGTGCTAATTTGTCTTCACCACTCCTATGAGACTGACTGGTAAACCATTGGCACCCTTTGCCCCCCTTGCCAAGCCGCTTTGCACCCCTGGTATTTCCTGTCAGTCCGAGCTGGAGTAGGGTGGTGGGTAGAGCTGGCAGCTCCGGACCATTTCAGTAATGGCTGCCAGATGAAGGGCGGTGATGTATGGTCTGGGTGTGTGCGTGCATGTGTGTGCGTGTGTGTGTGTGTGTGTGTGTGTGTGTGTGTGTGTGCGCATTGAGGAGGGTGGGTGCTATAAGTCTAAAGTCTCCACACCCAGCCCTCCCTCCCTCCCTGCCTTTCTCTTTCCTCCACTCTGTCCGATCTTCTTCTATGTGCCCCTGCTTCAACAACCAAAAAGTCCATCATCAGTAGACAATGCAGCGAGGGCTTCATTTTTAGAAGGGGGTGATCTCGAACATGCAAGGGTTCAGCCAAATCAAACACATGCTGGGACAGCTTGGAGTTGTTTTCAGATTCCTCCGATGTTCTGAGTGCAGGAACAGTGTTCCAGGCGGGGCTCCATCCTCCTCATCAACATAACATTTCCTTCTAATAAGCTCTGCTTGGCTTTGGTGGAGAGAGAGAGAGAGAGTAGAGCTCACCAGAGCACTAAGCGCCAACAGAGGATAATAGTCTTTGTACAGTTACACTTGGAATGTTCTGTCACAATGCCTACATAAGGCTGTCGTGCACTTGAAATAGAGATGGGATGTGATGGCATAAGTCGGAATGACAGTTTATGACAACCTACAGTACATCTAAAAGCCGTAGCTGTCTAACAAGACTGCCTTCCTATTGTGTTGAAATGTCTATGTGTGCATTGCCTGGAAGATGAGAAAAGCTGTTGCTCTTACCTTTATTTCACATTTCTTGTGGCAAGTCAGCCGGCACACTAGGAGACAGGGAAAAAACAGAAGTTTACAGTTAGTTTACATTTCCTAGAAATTCAAACATACATTTCTGAGAAATTAAATGTAAACATTGCTGAGCGTAATGAAACGTGACATTGAGTAAATTAAAAGAGAGTATTGGAATGCTAGGTCCTCGTCCAAGTTCCTCAACATGTTTACTCAAATATTATTGGCTGTTAAAGACTGATGCTGCCCAGTACTGGGGTCTGAGGTTTGGTGCTCTTGGGCTTTTGGCCTTGTATCAGAGACATGGGTCATATACTGTGAATGGGGTCTTAGGTGTCTTGGGTCTACACATCATTCCACCTTACTCAGCTTTGAGTGGTTGATATAAGAGAAAACCTCAAGCGCAGAAAGACCGGAAGGGTTATTTTGGAGTGTAAAACCAACGTATGACTATAAGTTTAAGAGTTCAAAAGGAATTGGAAGAGGTAGTGAAAATAGGCATGCAAGTACAAGTGCAAATGAAAGTTGACAAAATGATGAGGGAGTGGGAAGATGAGTTACCCAAAAGACAGTATGTTAGGCGGGATTCTCACAACAGTGGCCTGCTAGCCTCTCTTTCTCTCCCTCATTCCCTCCCTCCTTCCCTCTCTGTGAATCCCTGCTATTTCTACAAATGGGGGGGGATCAACAGGGAAAAGCACCCGGCCCAGCAGGTCATAAATTGTCAGCCACAGATGATCCCCTCAAAGGTTTGAAAATCAAAAGGCCGTTCAGTGGGCTCAAGCGGACGCTTTCCAACTCAAGTATGAAAAGTCTATGTTTTCCCTGGAACCTCACCACACCTTATGTAACATGTGATTCTTCCTGAATCTCGCCGCAAGCCACATTTTTACATGTGAGTGTAATATTTACTATGATTAGCCTTTACAGGGGTAGTTCGGGATGTTGGCAATGAGACCCTTTTCCTACTTCCCCAAAGTCAAATGAATTGGTGGATACCCTTTGTATGTTTCTGCGTGTCGTTTGAAGGAAGTTGCTCACTAGAGTTAGCGCAATGACTGGGAGTCTGATGGAACAGCTAGCATGCACACTTCCAGTCATTGCGCTAACCCTGGTTGGCATTGGCTCGCGAAACTAGCACTAACTTCCTTCATACTAACTGCCTTCAAAATGGTATCCACTAGTTCATCTGACTCTGGGGAACTAGATAAAGGGCCTCATTGCCAAAATCCCGAACTATTCCTTTAAGTCATTGATTTGAAGATTAAAGACGGCCCCTCCCCTCATTGTGTGAGGGGAGGGAGGGGGGCTTCACGGGATGTTTTTGTTAGCATGTGGCCTCCTGTGCTAACCTTGGAGTTGGATTATGGTAAATGTGCAGGGCCTGGAGAGAGTTGTGCAGGGCCTGGAGAAATTAGTATAGCTAGTCTAATTTGAAGTATGTGCAGGGCCTGGGGGTCTGAGAGCTGAGATGCTTGTCTGGGTTTGGTTCTAACCACAGGGGGAGAATCATCCAAGCTGGAAAGAGATGCACCACACTCCAAATTACACTAACCATACTAATTTTAGACCATATTATACCATACCAGTGGGTCACGTGTGTACAACATATGACTCACAGGATTACAGTTACCATCAGTGCTCAAGACTGCGGCATTCACTTTATCTTACCTCACAAAAAATACTACGAGATCATTTTTACCTCGCAAGTAAATCTGAATGAATATAAATAGCCCAACCATCTATTTAGTTCATAGAATTGTGTTTATATTTAGGCACGTCAGACTACATTTGCACACGAGGGGGTAACATTTGAGAGCCACTTTGAGTCTTTAATTAAAGGCCTTATTGGGAGGAGTGTGGCAGAGTGAAAACCAACACCATGATGCTCCAACCCAGAGGAGACGCTGGTTCCCAGGGTCCAGCACAATGGACTTATTTTATCCAGTCAAAGAGCACGGCACTGTTTAAATACTAAAAGTAATTCACCTTTACGCGTCGGTAAGAACAACTCCATTTACATGTGACTATATTCTTGATATAGCGCGGCCTCTTGTGCCTTATTGCTGAAGTATAGCACACAAGAGATTGAGCAAGAGCTCAACTCATGTACTACCAAAAAGAGAAAACACTACACTATATTTGTCTCTGGAATACCACCAATCTATGCTCCTCCTACCTCATCATCTCCTACCTCATCACACGGTGCAGATGACCAGCTCTGTGCCCAGCACGTGATCCCTGAGTAAGCATAGTCCCCTGGGGAAGAGTGAAAGACAGCGAGGGGAGGACTTCCATATTGGGTGTGAAGGTGGCCAGCTCAGAAGGGCCCGGTCAGGCTTTTGCCTTGTTAGGAAGTTAGAGCTCTGCAGTGTAAACAGGGGAGAATTAAAGAAAGAAGGGGAACGAAGAACGAAGGAGAGGGTTAAGCAGGGATGAAGATGAGGGATAGAGTTGTGGGTAGAGAGGAGAGGCCCGAGTAGAGGAGATACATTGAGATATGATAGGCTAGAAAAGGAGAGGGGGCAGTGGAGAAGACAAGGGAAGGATGGATTAGAAAAGGTCACAGAGACGGAGGTCCAACACCAGGGAGATGAAAGAAAATAGTGACTAGCAAAGAAAGAAGGGGAGAAAGTGAAAGAAAATGCGAGAATACGCAAGAAAATAAAGAAATGGGGGGAGAGGATGGATATAGGATAACCGTTAGCAAGCAATGGGAGTTGGGTGTTGGTCCACATGGAAGAGATGATGAGGAGCATTGAGGGGCTGGTTCCTATCTGACTCATGGCTTGAGGAATGCTCTTTAGGAGGGAAGGAGGGAGGGAATGGGGCTAGGGCTATTTCCTCACCCGGGTCCTTTGTAATGGGTCAGGACTCCCAAAGGGATGGGCTAAGCCCGGCTAGAGAGAGAGAGAGAGAGAAGAGAAGAGAGAGAGAGAGAGAGAGAGAGCGAGCGAGCACAATCAAGAGAGCAGGGCTGGGCTATTTCCTCTCTCATACACACACACAGACGCTAGAGGGCACATACAATACACACACACACAGTCCTTTTCTCACACTTACAGTACTTATACACATATGAACTAAACACACACACCATGTACCATGCACACTTTGCACAAGATTACTTTGACCTTTAATACTTAGGCCCAAACTATGTGCTTAGCATACCACAGCTACACAAGTTTCCGAACCACCATCCCTCACCGGGGCAGCAGTGTATCTACCAGAGTAAATGTTTACCTCCTGCTGTTTGTGCTGCTAACATGCCGAGTAACCGTACAAACAAACCAGCCACACGCACTGTTGCACTGTTAGCAGTTTATGTAATTTTATCAGTAACTTACTGTATTACTGATAGTATGATACTGTATAAACTGAATACAGTAGACTATTGTAGAATCCACAGTAAAATACGGTACATTTGTCTTACAACACACTGTAAGACCTTTCTGTAATTTCACAGCAAAATGTGTTTTACAGTATTAATGATGATGCATTGTGGGAAAATTGTGTGGGCAGGGAAATAGGTGTTTGTTGGTGTTTGTTGTACCCATGAGTGAGAATGCTGTAACCCCACTGAATACAGTCATACACTGTATCTGAGGAATTCTATAAACCCTTTGAACACTAGTGGGTGCATGGTATTGTTGTGTCACCCTCATGAACATACTTTGAGACGTGCCTCACAGTAGGCTATATGTGTTGCACTCGTTAGTGGGAGTGCTGTACCAATTGCAAGGATACGTGGAAGTAGTTCCCTAACAATTACATGTATACTGTATGGGAAACAGATCAGTGGCAGCAAGTCTGTAACCTTTGATGGTTGAGTGGCACGCCATATCCTTTTGACATGTTTTACCCTGTAGTCACTTTCAGTTTAGAAGCTTTGTTTAGGCATAAAGTGCAAGTTCAAAAAACAACTATCCGTTGGTATGCTGTAATGTATCATTGAATATTCTCTATTAGCAATATCTGATTTTATTATCCAAACAATTAAACAATAATGTATTCTATCACTGTTTGCGGTATATATTTAATGCAGCATACTGTAAATGATGGTGCATTGTAGAAAAACAATATTGTGGCAGGAGAAAGAATCGCTGTCTCCGCTCTCTCCACTGGCTTCCAGTTGAAGCTCGCATCCGCTACAAGACCATGGTGCTTGCCTACGGAGCTGTGAGGGGAACGGCACCGCAGTACCTCCAGGCTCTGATCAGGCCCTACACCCAAACAAGGGCACTGCGTTCATCCACCTCTGGCCTGCTCGCCTCCCTACCACTGAGGAAGTACAGTTCCCGCTCAGCCCAGTCAAAACTGTTCGCTGCTCTGGCCCCCCAATGGTGGAACAAACTCCCTCACGACGCCAGGACAGCGGAGTCAATCACCACCTTCCGGAGACACCTGAAACCCCACCTCTTCAAGGAATACCTAGGATAGGATAAGTAATCATTCTCACCCCCCTTAAATGATTTAGATGCACTATTGTAAAGTGGCTGTTCCACTGGATGTCAGAAGGTGAATTCACCAATTTGTAAGTCGCTCTGGATAAGAGCGTCTGCTAAATGACTTAAATGTAAATGTAAATGATTTAAAGGCTTGCCTTGTAAGTAGCCATATTTGTTGTACCTGTTAGTGAGAGTACTGTACCAGTTTAAAGGGATAGTTTAGGATTATGGCCTTTTATCTACTTCCCCAGAGTCAGATAAACTTGTGGATACCATTTTTATGTCACTGTGTCCAGCATGAAGGAAGTTAGAGGTAGTTTCGCATAGTGTTTGGAAACCAAGGCTTTCTGAAGGCTTCAACACATCTACCAAATTATGCCAGAAAACGGTTCATTACTCAGAGCTTCATTATCTGTTCACAATGCATATCTGCCAGTCAGCAATAAATAGCAGCGTGTGATTATCAGATATTTAAAAAAAAAAATAATAATAATTGCAACTGCTTTCATCAAAATTCTTTGGCGCTGCAGTAAATCATCAGCTTTATTCATCTATAATCAGTTGGAATACCAAGATTACTTTCAAGGTTGAAGTAATCTTGTGCAATATGTGTGTGTGTATTTAATGCTTTACTAGTTGTTGTTTTTTAAATGGAATCTATGGCATTATTTAGGATGCTTAAGACAGAAGCTTATACTATACTAAATAAAATAAATTATTTGAACAGCACAGAACGTGTGGTTTAACATAAAACAATTTCAATGGGATTGGACCTCATACCCTCACATTCCTGAATGTTCCATAGTGTCCTACTCTACCTGCTAAGCTACTGGTCAGGTAAAACAACATGTACAAAATCCTGTCCAGGAGAGGTCGAAGTCTGAAAGAAGCTGGGAATCGAAGAAAGCACCGAAACCACGGCAAAACCAGTGGGATCTCAGAAAAAAAACACAAAAGGAAATGAAGATTCGGTCGTTACGGATTAAGTACTTCTGATAAAGTGATACAGACATCGGCACACTGTTTCGAAGTTAGCTGCTTAGCTATTTCAAAGCATACCTTGGAGCTCCGGTATCAAATATAACATCACTAGTTTCACAATCCAATGCTAACTAGCTTTAGCAGAATGATTGGAAGTCTATGGGTATCTGCTAGCATGTTTTGTCTAGCCCATGGTATTCGGTCTGATATACAACAGCGATCAGCCAATCAGCATTCAGAGCTCGAACCACCCAGTTTATAATGTAAATTATATTACAGTAATTTTGGGTACCATAAAATTGATTACCATAACATGGATTAGAATAACTGTACTGTAAAATGAATTGCAGTAACTTACTGGAAAATATCTGTTTTCAGTGTGACTAACTGGGGTGACAGGTGAGTGTGATGGGGTGTGATGGAAGCGTGTGTGTATTTGTATGTGTGTGTGTGTGTGTGCGCGTTACGAGGTCTTAGCTAAGCCTAATAATAACCATACCACACCATACCTGCACAAATGTTTTGTAACTTTATTAGGGCAATATCAAAAGTAGGCATAAGTCAGGTCATTGTTTATAGGGAAAATACGAATGGGTTATTAAATTGCGGCATTAAAATAAGTTGTGCATCGCGCCCGTGGAAAAACAGACCCAAATAGACCAGTGCCGGTTCGGATACGAGAGACCCGTTGAGATCCGAGAGTAGAAACAGACAGAGAAAGAAACCTCTGACCGAGCGCTGTCAGCGCCATCAATAAACGAGCGATATTGGCCAAATGATCCACAGTTCCTTGTGCTTAAAAACTGCCTAAAACAAATGACAAAAATATATTTATTACATAGTTTTGATGTGTAGCATATTCAAAACTTTATAGCCTATTGTTTTATTTTTTTACTTTTCAAAAATAATATTTGTCCACCTCATGGTTCAGCTGTCAAGAGATATGAGCACTAAATGCATCAGGGCAGTTCATTCATATACAGTATGCCTATGGGCCTAGGCATGCACTATATGATATCAATATTTAAAATATAAATACAAAGGAAGAGAAGCTTAGGCCTAGAGAGACCGAGAGAAAGATAGAGATGTGCCGGACACATTTCCTGACACCGACATGCATTTCTTTATACTACTTCTTTACAGATATAGGTGTACAGAAAGAGGATAATTCCTTCATTTTCGATCAGTTTTTTTTTAAACATAAAGATAAGAATTATAACATTCTCCCTCACCTCAAGTTCAACTGTCGGAGTCATTTGTAAAGCTGGTGCGCACTGCCTTCATAGGCCTGCAAAGCTACGCCTAACAATAGCCATAAGACAATAAAGTTTCTTAACTTTATTAGGGTAATATCAAAAGCAGGCCTAAGTCAAATCACTGTTTATAGGGAAAATACAAACAGGTTATTATACACTGAGTGTACAAAACATTAAGGATACCTTCCTAATATTGAGTTGCAACCCCCCCCCCCTTGTCCTAAGAACCGCCTCAATCCATCGGGCATTGACTCCACAAGGTGTCGAAAGCGTTCCACAGGTATGCTGGCCCATGTTGACTCCAATGCTTCCGACAGTTGTGTCAAGTTGACTGGATGCAGTGGTGGAAAAATACCCATGTGTCATACTTGAGTAAAAGTAAAGTTACCTTAAAATTAACTGAAAACGAATCAAGTAAAAGTGAAAGTCATCCAACAAAATACTACTTGAGTAAAAGTCTAAAAGTATTTGGTTTTAAATATACTTAAGTATCAAAAGTAAATGTAGTTGCTCAAATATACTTAAGTATCAAAAGTAAAAGTATAAATCATTTCACATTCTTTACATTAAGCAAACCAGACGGCACGATTTTCTTGTTTATTTCATTTACGGATAGCCAGGGGCACACTCCAACACTCAGACATAATTGACAAATTAAGCATTTTGTGTTTAGTGAGTCCGTCAGACCAGAGGCAGTAGGGATGACCGAGGATGTTCTCTTGAGAAGTGCGTGTTTTGGACTGTTTTCCTGTCATGCTAAGCATTCAAAAGTATTTTTGGGTGTCAGGGAAAATGTATGTATGTATGTAAAACGTACATTATTTTCCTTAGGAATGTAGTGAAATAAAAGTAAAAGTTGTCAAAAATAGAAATAGTAAAGTAAAGTACAGATACCCCAAAAAACTACTTAAGTAGTACTTTTAAGTATTTTTTACTTAAGTACTTTACACCACTGGCTGGATAGACTTTTGGTGGTGGACCATTCTTGATACACATGAGAAACTTGCCCATTCACACATGAGAAACTTGCCAGTCATACATGTACACAATCCATGTATCAATTGTATCAATTGTCTCAAGGCTTAAAAATCCTTCTTTAACCTGTCTACTCCCCTTCGTCTACACTGATTGAAGTGGATTTAACAAGTGACATCAGGAAGGGATCATAGCTTTCACCTGGATTCACCTGGTCAGTCTATTTCATGGAAAGAGCAGGTGTCCTTAATTGTCACGTGTGCTCCCTTTCCGGCCTCTAGGTCACCAGGCTGCTCGTTATGGCGCACACCTGTCACCATTGTTGCACCTGCGTGTCACTAGACTCACCTGGAATCTATCACCTCCCTGATTACCTTCCCTATATATGTCACTCCCTTTGGATCCTTCCCCGGGCATTATGGTTTCTGTTTCTGTTTCTTGTCTGTGGCTTGTTCGTGTTTCCTGTTTTGTATTATGTTCCATTTATTTTATTAAAACACTCATTCCCTAAACTTGCGTCCCGACTCAGCGCACTCGTTATATTCATGTTTTGTACACAGTGTATTGCAGCTTTAAATTAAGTTTTGCAACTTCTGAAAAATGAATAATAATAATGTATTGCTATTTGTATTATCATAATTATTATTATTGTATTATTAATATCATCATACAGCTTAAAAATACAATTAAATGAACTACATCTAGACCTATCAGAGCAACATAAAAATTTGGCCAACGAAAATGTATCATCAAAATGAAACAAAACAGTTTTTTCATGTGGAAAGACCTACTTTAGATGTGTCACGCCCTGACCTTAGTTATCTTTGTTTTCTTTATTAATTTGGTTACGTCAGGGTGTGACGGTGGTTGGTTTAGTTTTTGTATTGTCTCAGTGTTTTTGTCCTGTATTCGTTAATTAAAAAGAGAATGTATGCTTATCACGCTGCGCCTTGATCTCATCAATATGACGAACGTGACAGAATAACCCACGAAACCAGGACCAAGCAGTGTGAAAAGGAGGAACAGAGCTTAATGGGGAAATGGACCTGGGAAGAGAAATTAGATAGAGCAGGACCCTGGACACAGCCAGGGGAGTATCGCCGTCCTAAGGTGGAGTTAGAGGCAGCGAAAGCGGAGCGGTGATACTACAAGGAGAAATACAGGAGAATAGAAGAACAGCGAGGATACGTGCCAGCGCTCTGCATTTGCAGGGTGAAAATAAACATCCAGCCAGGACGGGTTGTGTCAGCTCTACACTCCAGACCTCCAGTGCGCCTCCACAGTCCAGTACGTCCTGTGCCTGCTCCCCGCACTTGCCCTGAGGTGTGTGTCACCAGCCTGGTACCACCAGTTCCGGCACCACGCACCAGGCCTCCAGTGCGCCTCGGCAGTCCAGAGCGTCCGGCAACAGTACCCAGTCCAGAGCGTCCGGCGACAGTTCACAGACCAGAGCGTCCGGCGACAGTTCACAGTCCAGAACCTCCAAAGACGGGCCACAGTCCAGAACCTCCAAAGACGGTTCCCAGTCCGGGGTCTCCAGTGACGGTCCCCAGTCCGGGGTCTCCAGCGACGGTCCCCAGTCCGGGGTCTCCAGCGACGGTCCCCAGTCCGGGGTCTCCAAGCGACGGTCCCCAGTCCGGAGTCTCCAGCGACGGTCCCCAGTCCGGGGTCTCCAGCGACGGTCCTCAGTCCGGGTCTCCAGCGACGGTCCCCAATCCGGCGTCTCCAGCAACGGTCCCCAGTCCAGAACATCCGGCGATGATCCACGCAGCGAGGGTCCCCAGCCTGGGGCCTACGGCGAGAATCCGCAGTCCAGAGCCTCCGACGATGATCCACTGGTCAGTGATACAAGAGCGGATTCAGTGTAAAGAAGGGGGGCGGCGTCCAGAACCAGAGCCGCCACCGAGATTAGATGCCCACCCAGACCCTCCCATATAGGTTTAGGTTTGCGGCCGGGAGTCCGGACCTTTGGGGGAGGGGGTGTGACAAGGGTGGTTGGTTTAGTTTTTGGATTGTCGAGGTGTTTTTGTCCTGTCTAGGTTTTCTTTGTATATCTATGGGGTTTCAGTATGTCTAGGTATATGTAGGTCTATGGTGGCCTGAATTGGTTCCTAATCAGACAGCTGCTTATCGTTGTCTCTGATTGGGGATCCTATTTAGGTTGCCATTTTGGTTTTGTGGGTTATTGTCTATGTGTAGTTGCCTGTCAGCACTCGTGTTATATAGCTTCACATTCATTTTGTTTCTTTGTTAGTTTGTTTAGTGTTTATTCGTTAATTAAAAGAAGAATGTATGCTTATCACGCTGCGCTCGGTCTCATCAATATGACGAACGTGACAAGATGCTTAAATACTGTAGGCCTACAATAATAATTATGATATACACTGCTCAAAAAAATAAAGGGAACACTTACAACACAATGTAACTCCAAGTCAATCACACTTCTGTGAAATCAAACTGTCCACTTAGGAAGCAACACTGATTGACAATACATTTCACATGCTGTTGTGCAAATGGAATAGACAACAGGTGGAAATTATAGGCAATTAGCAAGACACCCCCAATAAAGGAGTGGTTCTGCAGGTGGTGACCACAGACCACTTCTCAGTTCCTATGCTTCCTGGCTGATGTTTTGGTCACTTTTGAATGATGACGGTGCTTTCACTCTAGTGGTAGCATGAGACGGAGTCTACAACCCACACAAGTGGCTCAGGTAATGCAGCTCATCCAGGATGGCACATCAATGCGAGCTGTGGCAAGAAGGTTTGCTGTGTCTGTCAGCGTAGTGTCCAGAGCATGGAGGTGCTACCAGGAGACAGGCCAGTACATCAGGAGATGTGAAGGAGGCCGTAGGAGGGCAACAACCCAGCAGCAGGACCGCTACCTCCGACTTTGTGCAAGGAGGAGCACTGCCAGAGCCCTGCAAAATTACCTCCAGCAGACCACAAATGTGCATGTGTCTGCTCAAACGGTCAGAAACAGACTCCATAAGGGTGGTATGAGTGCCCGACGTCCACAGGTGGGAGTTCTGCTTACAGCCCAACACCGTGCAGGACGTTTGGCATTTGCCAGAGAACACCAAGATTGGCAAATTCGCCACTGGCGCCCTGTGCTCTTCACAGATGAAAGCAGGTTCACACTGAGCACATGTGACAGACGTGACGGAGTCTGGAGACGCCGTGGAGAATGTTCTGCTGCCTGCAACATCCTCCAGCATGACTGGTTTGGCGGTGGGCAGTCATGGTGTGGGGTAGCATTTCTTTGGGGGGCCGCACAGCCCTCCATGTGCTCGCCAGAGGTAGCCTGACTGCCATTAGGTACCGAGATGAGATCCTCAGACCCCTTGTGAGACCATATGCTGGTGCGGCTTGCCCTGGGTTCCTCCTAATGCAAGACAATGCTAGACCTCATGTGGCTGGATTGTGTCAGCAGTTCCTGCAAGAGGAAGGCATTGATGCTATGGACTGGCCCGCCCGTTCCCCAGACCTGAATCCAATTGAGCACATCTGGGACATCATGTCTCGCTCCATCCACCAACAGACTGTCCAGGAGTTGAGATGCTCAGATGAGTTGGCGGATGCTTTAGTCCAGGTCTGGGAGGAGATCCCTCAGGAAACCATCCGCCACTTCATCAGGAGCATGCACAGGCGTTGTAGGGAGGTCATACAGGCGCATGGAGGCCACACACACTACTGAGCCTCATTATGACTTGTTTTAAAGACATTACATCAAAGTTGGATCAGCCTGTAGTGTGGTTTTCCACTTTGTGTGACTCCAAACCCAGACTTCCATGGGTTGATAAATTTGATTTCCATTGATCATTTTTGTGTGATTTTGTGTGATTTTTGTGTGATTTTGTTGTCAGCACATTCAAATATGTAAAGAAAAAAGTATTTAATAAGAATATTTAATTCATTCAGATCTAGAATGTGTTATTTTAGTGTTCCCTTTATTTTTTTGAGCAGTGTACAATAATAAAACAAATGATAATAAATATGAAAATAAATAAATGAAATCTGCATCAAACCTGAATAGCGAGTTGCACACACTTTCCATTTGGCCGCGCCAACATTCTTCTCATCTTTGTCCACTAAAACATGTCCCAGAGGACATTCACCTTGTAGGCTTCTTTTCACTATACTTTTTCTCTTAGAACTTTCCTTTTACTTAAATTAAAAAGGCCATCTTCACAAGCAACAGTAGCCATGGCCAAAACTCCTTTCACTCGCTCTCTATCTTATCAGCAGCAGGCACACGTGAGGTGAGCAGCCAGAACCAGTTTCAGCTGGACATAAGCTATATGTTTTATTGAGTTGCAATTGGCTGACACAGATTACAAGCTCACACAGTTCTCATCACCTCACACACATTAAATTAGCAGCGGATGGGTCCACTCGGTACATTTTAATTGCACATAACCAAGACTCGTGGCAATTATATCAGACCTGACCAAGATCTGAGACAAAAGCCAGAATTTAGGACACGGGCCCACCTGGGTACAGGGTCGAGTCTCTGAATGTTGGGTCTGTTGGACCCGTGAAGACCTCTGCATACTTTTGTCTGCATGTACAAACATTCCTATGTCATACCCCTACCTCCACCATTCTTCTGTCCTGAGTCATACTGCTCCTTCCTCTACACACCTACAGTATCATCGGTCAACAGTCCCACGTTGGCTGGCCAACCCCTTGTCCTTGTTAACTCAGGTTTTGACTGACCGAGGCGTTTCTTCCCGTGAGGTTTCGAGGGGGATAGGTAATATCCTGAGAAGAATATCTCCCCCCAAACCATGTGGTGGATGGGAGTTGGCTGTGGGGAGATTTTTGTAGAATAGGAAAGTGCAGAACATTTGTTTCCATAACTAGATTTTCTATATGGATTTCCAGAGTATAGGGTATATCAAAACTGGTTTGTTTAACCAGCTGTTTCCTTTGATACATTTTCCAGTCTGTCCAAGGGGCTGATTCTTACACAAGTGTTGTGCAGTGTGTTATTTCAGTAATGAAATGGGAGTGTTGCAAAAAACAGAGATGTTTATAGCACAGCTCACGTTGGAGCCATGAGGTAAAGGTGCATTCTCTATACAATATGTTTGTTAACTATTAACTACACTGAGCAAAAATATAAAATCAACATGTAAAGTGTTGCTGTTTCTTGACCTGAAATAAAAGATCCCAGAAATGTTTCATACGCACAAAAAAATGTATTTCTCTCAAATTACATTACAGCCTTACTCTAAACTTGATTAATTGTTTTTCCATCAATCTACACACAATACCCCATAATGACAGACAAAAACAGGTTTGTAGATTGTTTTTCAAATTTTTTGGAGAAACAAAAACTGAAATATCACATTTATGTAAGTATTCAGACCCTTTACTCAGTACTTGTTGAAGCACCTTTGGCAGCTATTAGATCCAATAATATTCTTGTGTATAACAAGCTTGGCACACCTGCATTTGGGGAGTTTCTCCCGTTCTTCTCTGCAGATCCTCTCATTCTCTGTCAGCTGGATGGGGATCGTCGCTGCACAGCTAATTTCAGGTCTCTCCAGAGATGTTTGATTAGGTTCATGTCTGGGCTCTGGCTAGGCCGTTGAAAGGACATTTAGAGACTTGTTCCGAAGCCACTCCTGCATTGTCTTGGCTGTGTGCTTAGGGTTGTTGTCCTGTTGGAAGGTGAATCTTCACCCCAGTCTGAGGTCCTGAGCGCTCTGGAGCAGGTTTTCATCAAGGATCTTTCTGTACTTTGCTCCATTCATCTTTCCCTAGTCTCCCAGTCCCTGCCGCTGAAAAACATCCCCACAGCATGATGCTGCCACCACCGTGCTTCACCTTATGGTGCCAGGTTTCCTCCAGACGTGACGCTTGACATTCAGGCCAAAGAGCTCAATCTTGGTTTCATCAGACCAATTCTGCATAGAAGGCCAGCATCCCCGAGCCGCCTCTTCACTGTTTACGTTGAGACTGGTGTTTTGCGGGTACTATTTAATGAAGCTGCCAGTTGAGGACTTGTGAGGCGTCTGTTTCACAAACTAGACATTCTAATGTACTTGTCCTCTTGCTCAGTTGTGCACCGGGGCCTCCCATTCCTCTTTGTATTCTGGTTAGAGCCAGTTTGCACTGTTCTGTGAAGGGAGTAGTACACAGTGTTTTGCGAAATCAGTTTCTTTGCAATTTCTCGCATGGAATAGCCTTAATTTCTCAGAACAAGAATACTGTTGCGTTTCAGAAGAAAGCACTTTGTTTCTGCCCATTTTGAGCCTGTAATGGAACGCACAAACGGTGATGCTCCAGATACTCAACAAGTCTAAAAAAAGAGAGTTTTATTGCTTCTTTAATCAGCACAACCGTTTTCAGCTGTGCTAACATAATTGCAAAAGGTTTTCTAATGATCAATTACAATTTTAAAATGATAAACTTGGATTAGCTAACACAACGTGCCATTGGAACACAGGAGTGGTGATTGCTGACAATGGGTGTCTGTACGCCTTTGTAGATATTCCATAATAAATCTGCCATTTCCAGCTACAATAGTCATATACAACATTAACAATGTCTACACTGTATTTCTGATCTATATTATGTAAAAAAAAAACAAGGACATTTCTAAGTGACCCCAAACTTTTGAACGTTACTGTACATGTGATGAGTAAAAAAATCTGCCATTTCCAGCTACCATAGTCATATACAACATTAACAATGTCTACACTGTATTTCTGATCTATATTATGTAAAAAAAAACAAGGACATTTCTAAGTGACCCCAAACTTTTGAACGTTACTGTACATGTGAAAAGTAACCTTTCTGAGCACAGATGAAATTCATGTTTATAATCCATTTTATTCAATTCTCTGCACGGTCAGATACCTATGTGGGTGGGCAGTCTGTTTGCTGCAGTAAGGCGGGTAAGGAGAGGTCTTTGTTCAGCTGGCCTGTAGAAGCAGCATATTTGTTGTTCTGCTCCCCTCTGGTGGTGGACTTGACTCAACAGCATTTCTACATGTCTTAACTGAACAGCAATTGTGCCAAGATTGTCCTTGGAGGCCCACAATCTGCTAACTTTCAGCCATGTCATGTTATTATCATCAGGTGCATTTAACTGATGAGGAAAAAGACATGTACCTGAAAACAGCGTTATAAATCTTAAACAGCATTACGATAGGGCCATTGACCTGTAATGTCTAGAGAAATCCAGTAGGGGGCATTGGAAGTATAACGTCAACAAAACAGAAAGGCTGTTTTCCAATAAGGACATGGAGGTCCAATCAACCGCTTGTTGGGGTGAGTGTGAAGCTGAGGCCCTACAGATGTGTGTGTGTGTGTGTGTGTGCGTGCATTTGTGCATGTGTGGGTGCATATAAACTGCTTAGTGCTTTCTTAAAACCATCTCCATAATGTTACATAATAATTCCCCTCATATCTTGCCATTATGGTAATCTCAGCATATGACCGTTTAACTGATTATGATAACGACATTACACTGAGGAGACAACGCCAATCCATCATACAGAGACGAACCCAATGGTCATGATCATCCATCTGATCTTCTCATTTGGCTAATGACTAGGAAAGGGAGGGGAACAACACAAAGATGCTTCATACAGCAAGTGACTAAACACGTTAGAGTGCGTGTGCGTGTGCATGTGTGTTTGTGTGCATACATGCATTTCTGGACTTATGTGTACAGTATGTTCCCATGATTTTTCAAGCCCGATGTTTTATTGTATGTATATGTGTAAGCTCATGTTTAAGTAAAAACGTTGATGTACTGTGTGTTCCCCTGCATATATTTATACAATAGAGAAGCACAAGCGTGAGTGTACACATGTGGTTGTGTGTCAGTGCCTACAGTTGTGTTACACCAGATGAAAACCTGAGTTCTAACCCCGAGCCAGAAAAACTAAGTGAAACAGGGGTGTGCATAGAATGTTAAAGTTCCTAGCTCTGGAAAATGTCTTACTGAATAAGACACACATGATGTACTGCCACAGACAATGAGAAGATACAAATTAAAAAACAGCACATTCTATTTAGAGTATATACAGCAACAAGTAATGTTTAGACAAGTTAATACAATCTCAATACTAAATCAATACACAACGCCGAACAGCTAATGGGTCGTATGTGGGAGTGTGTGTTTGTGTTTGTATGTGTGTGTGTGTGTGTGTGTGTGTGTGTGTGTGTGTGTGTGTGTGTGTGTGTGTGTGTGTGTGTGTGTGTGTGTGTGTGTGTGTATGTGTATGTAGGTGCATATAAACTGCTTAGTGCTTTCTTAAAACCATCTCCATAATGTTACATAATAATTCCCCTCATATCTTGCCATTATGGTAATCTCAGCATATGACCGTTTAACTGATTATGATAACGACATTACACTGAGGAGACAACGCCAATCCATCATACAGAGACGAACCAATGGTCATGATCATCCATCTGATCTTCTCATTTGGCTAATGACTAGGAAAGGGAGGGGACCAACACAAAGATGCTTCTGCCCTGGAGGCAGGGCGTTCTCCTATAGAGCTCCATTTTAATGGAATGGTCTGCCTATCGATGTGAGAGACGTTGACTCGGTCTCGACCTTTAAGTCTTTACTGAAGACTCATCTCTTCAGTAGGTCCTATGATAGAGTGTAGTCTGGCCCAGGGGTGTGAAGGTGAACGGAAAGGCACTGGAGCGATGAACCACCCTCGCTGTCTCTGCTTGGCCGGTTCCCTCTCTCCACTGGGATTCTCTGCCTCTAACCCTATTACGGGGGCTGAATCACTGGCTTACTGGTGCTCTTTCATGCCGTCCCTAGGAGGTGTGCGTCACTTGAGTGGGTTGAGTCACTGATGTGATCTTCCTGTCCGGGTTGGCACCCCCCTCGGGTTCGTGCCTTGGGGGAGATCTTCATGGGCTATACTTAGCCTTGTCTCAGGGTAGTAAGTTGGTGGTTGAAGATATCCCTCTAGTGGTGAGGGGGCTGTGCTTTGGCAAAGTGGGTTGGTGTTAAATCCTGCCTGGTTGGCCCAGTCCGGGGGTATAGTCGGATGGGGCCACAGTGTCTCCGACCCCTCTTGTCCCAGCCTCCAGGTAATTATGCTGCAGTAGTTTATGTGTTGGGGCGCTAGGTTCAGTCTGTTATATCTGGAGTATTTCTCCTGTCTTATCCAGTGTCCTGTGTGAATTTAAGTATGCTCCCTCTAATTCTCTCTCTCTGTCTTTCTCTCTCTCTTTCTATTTCTCTTCTCTCATCGGACCTAATCCCTAGGACCATGCCTCAGGACTACCTGGCCTGATGACTCCTTGCTGTCCCCAGTCCACCTGGTCGTGCTGCTGCTCCAGTTTCTACTGTTCTGCCTGTGGCTATGGAATCCTGACTTGTTCACTGGACATAGTACCTGGTCCCGGACCTGCTATTTTGGACTCTCTCGCTCTCTCTACCACAACTGCCGCCTCTAACTCCGCATGATCGGCTATGAAAAGCCAACTGATATTTACTCCTGAGGTGCTGACCTTTTGCACCCTCTAGAACCACTGTGATAGTTATTATCTGACCCTGCTGGTCATCTATGAATGTTTGAACATCTTGGCCATGTACTGTTATAATCTCCACCTGGCACAGCCAGAAGAGGACTGGACACCCCTCAGAGCCTGGTTCGTCTCTAGGTTTCTTCCTAGGGAGTTTTTCCTCGCCACCGTGCTTCCACATCTGCATTGCTCGCTGTTTGGGGTTTTAGGCTGACTTTCTGTATAGCACTTTGTGACATCTGCACATGTAAAAAGAGCTTTATAAATGAATTTGACTGATTGATTCAGTCAGCAAGTGGTGGCTAAACATGTTAGAGTAAGATAAATAAAGAAATTGTGTGTGCGTGCGTGTGTGCGTGTGTGCGTGTGTGTGTGTGTGTGTGTGTTCTGCAGTGGAGGCTGCTGAAGGGAGAATGGCTCATAATAATGGCTGGTACAGAACCTATGGAGTGGAAACCATGTGTTTGATGTATTTGATACCGTTCCACTGATTCCGCTCCTGCCATTACCACGAGTCTGTCCTCCCCAATTAAGTTGCCACCAACCTCATGTGGTGGGGGGGTGTGTCTGAGTGTGTGTGGGTGTGTGCATGTGTGTTTTGTTTATCTACGTGTCTGTGTGTGTGCGTGTGTGCATGTGCGTAGGTGTTCAGTGTTTATGTCAAGATTTATTGTAGTGTGTACAGTATGTTCTCATGTTTTTGCACACCAGATGTTTCAATGTTTGTATACTGTACGTGTATGCTCATGTTTAAGTAAATACTTGGATGTACTGTATGTTCCCCTGCATATATTTATACAATAGAGAAGCACAAGCGTGAGTGTACACATGTGGTTGTGTGTCAGTGCCTACAGTTGTGTTACACCAGATGAGAACCTGAGTTCTAACCCCGAGCCAGAAAAACTAAGTGAAACAGGGGTGTGCATAGAATGTTAAAGTTCCTAGCTCTGGAAAATGTCCTACTGAATAAGACAAACATGATGTACTGCCACAGACAATGAGAAGATACTAATGAAACCATAGCACAGCCTATTTATATACAGCAACGAGTAATGTTTAAACATGCTACAGTTTTTTTATCGCTTTGGTGCAATTTTCACAAGTTTGTAGAAAACTCAAAACGGATCATCAAAAATGCAGTTGTTTCTAAATTCTAAGCACATTTTCAATTGACTGATTATAACACACAAAATCATGCAGTCACTTTTCACCAAATTTGATCAGTGTTTCATTTAGAAATGCATTCTTCGGGCCTCCCGAGTGACGCAGGGGTCTAAGGCGTTACTACAGACCTGGGTTCATTCCCTGGCTGTGCCACAACCGGCTGTGGCCGGGAGTCCCATGGGACGGCGCACAATTGGCTCCTTGTGGCGGGTCGGGTGCCTGCAGGCTGACCCCGGTCGCATGTTGAACGGTGCTTCCTCGGACACATTGGTACGGCTGGCTTCCGAGTTTAGCTGATGGGTGTTAAGGAGCGCAGTTAGGCGTGTCAGCTCTGACGAATGCTGTGAGGCCGATACGTAAGCTCATTAAAGATCAGTGATACTATCAAGAGCAGTGTGCGGTTTCCTTTTTCCTTCTACTTGTTCAACTGATACCTGCCTTTTGAATTTTGAAAGGCTGTAAAACAACGAAATGTGAAAAAAAACAAGGGGTGTGAATACTTTCTGAAGGCCCCACTAGCTAGCATCCAAATTGACCCTAATGCATCTACTGTATGCAGTATAGCAAATAGCAGTTATCATTTCCAATGCATTCATACGTTGAAATCAAGTATTATAACATTTTTAACACCCTCACATCCATGCAGTGAGTATGGTAGGCTAACATGTCAACACATCCACCCGGGCAGTGATACAGTAACCCCCCCCACACACACACACACACACACACACACACACACACACACACACACCCCCCAGGACGACACCGGCCAGAGGGACGGCCCCAAGGATGAGGAGCGGGCCGGTCCGGGCGGCGAAAGTGGAAATCACGGATGATGTTGGGATCCAGAATGTCCTCCCCTGGAACCGAACATCGTTCCTCTGGGCCATAACCCTCTCAGTTCACCAGATACTAGAGCTGACCCTACGACGTCGGGAGACCTGTAGAGGTCTGACGGCACACACTCACATCCATGCAATGTCACTTTAGCAGTGAGTATGGTACGCTACACATTCATCCAGTCAGTGAAGTCTAGGCTAGCCTTCCAGACATACTTTTCCCTGACAGTCTGGTAGCATTGTGGTCATCTATTTGAGCGGTCAACTTTACCTTACAAAAAATTACCATAGAAGTTGGCAAGACAGCACAAACAGATTTGGGACCAGGCTATGGGTCTAGTCTTTTGACTGGAAACAAACACATGCTGAATAGACGTGCGTCACCAGCCAGGATACGCTCCTATTGTCATGGAGCCTAGCAACGTATCCTGGCAAGAGGCGAGGAAGTGGTGGAGCTGGGATGATGATTGGGAACCCATGTGACTGATGAGTGTTTGTAAACAGTGTTACGGAAGGGAAGGGGGTGTTGGGGTGGGTGGAACATCTGAACATGACTGCACATTACCTCAGAGTGCTCGCCGATGTACTAATAACTCTGAAACCACATCTGGGTCATTCCTACCAAGCTGTGCTTTTTCTGTCCCCAGGAATATCATGTGTGGATTCCAAAAGGCTTTAAATATAAGGTCTGATGTCTTTACCTTAAAACAGAAAAATATACATCTTGAAAGAACATTTTATGCATTTTCAACAATTTTTCAGTGGATGTGGGTGTTTTGTCTCCAGGTGAACTTCCACAAGAAATATAAGCCATAAAATACTAAATATGTATTAATTATTTTATAGTGCTACCTAAAGTCTCTCTCATCATTAACATTGTTTTAATGATTATTGTATTTATGATTGTTTTATTTAAGCTTTTCTGTGTGTCTCTGATATCACTTTCCATCATGTTAGTTCAAATCAAATCAAAAACTATATTGGTCGCATACCCAGAATTGTAGATGTTATCACATATAGTTTGTTGTAATTCTCCATTTTAGAAAACAACCCCTTCCTGCAATGACACCTCAGTCAGGAAGTCATCATTTGCTGGGAAAACAATGGTGCAAAGCTAAATATATATAAAAACACTGAATTGTATCCATTTTTCCATGTTTGTTGTAGTTAGTCGGTATGTCCCACTCATAAATGTCCACCCTGTTAGGCTAAATTTGAAAGAAAATTAACCACATGAACCAATATTTCGCAAACCTCATTAAAAATAGTAAAGGAGAACTCCTTATCTGAATCCTTATTGTGAGATTTATGAACACATTTGTTCACCCAGTCCTGAGACAAGACCAATTTCAGTGATTCATCAGTGCTGGCTACTCCAGGCTGTGTCCTTGTATGGAGTGTGTTAGCGTGTGTGTTGCTGTCTGAGTGGGCCTCTACTGTTCATTTTGTACTTTCCTGAGAGCCCACTGGCTGGCCCTCGTAAATCTGCTCCAACCAGACAGGACACACACACACAGACGTATTTAAACTCTCTCTAACAAACACAGGCAAGCATAGACATAAAACACAGACTTACGTACAAACACGTGCAAACAGACACACACGCACACACTACCATACTCAGTGGCCCCTATGGAACCAGCCATGTTGTAGTCAATACAGCAGACAACTCAATACCCAAGCCTCTGTTACCATCTATCTACAGTATACAGGCTGACTGACAGGGGAGCTATCCTCTGTTACCATCTATCTACAGTATACAGGCTGACTGACAGGGGAGCTATCCTCTGTTACCATCTATCTACAGTATACAGGCTGACTGACAGGGGAGCTATCCTCTGTTACCATCTATCTACAGTATACAGACTAACTGACAGGGGAGCTATCCTCTGTTACCATCTATCTACAGTATACAGGCTGACTGACAGGGGAGCTACCCTCTGTTACCATCTATCTACAGTGTACAGGCTGACTGACAGGGGAGCTATCATCTGTTACCATCTATCTACAGTATACAGGCTGACTGACAGGGGAGCTATCCTCTGTTACCATCTATCTACAGTATACAGGCTGACTGACAGGGGAGCTACCCTCTGTTACCATCTATCTACAGTATACAGGCTGACTGACAGGGGAGCTATTCTCTGTTACCATCTATCTACAGTATACAGGCTGACTGACAGGGCAGCTATCCTCTGTTACCATCTATCTACAGTATACAGGCTGACTGACAGGGGAGCTACCCTCTGTTACCATCTATCTACAGTGTACAGGCTGACTGACAGGGGAGCTATCATCTGTTACCATCTATCTACAGTATACAGGCTGACTGACAGGGGAGCTATCCTCTGTTACCATCTATCTACAGTATACAGGCTGACTGACAGGGGAGCTACCCTCTGTTACCATCTATCTACAGTGTACAGGCTGACTGACAGGGGAGCTATCCTCTGTTACCATCTATCTACAGTATACAGGCTGACTGACAGGGGAGCTATCCTCTGTTACCATCTATCTACAGTATACAGGCTGACTGACAGGGGAGCTATCCTCTGTTACCATCTATCTACAGTATACAGGCTGACTGACAGGGGAGCTATCCTCTGTTACCATCTATCTACAGTATACAGGCTGACTGACAGGGGAGCTACCCTCTGTTACCATCTATCTACAGTATACAGGCTGACTGACAGGGGAGCTATCCTCTGTTACCATCTATCTACAGTATACAGGCTGACTGACAGGGGAGCTATCCTCTGTTACCATCTATCTACAGTATACAGGCTGACTGACAGGGCAGCTATCCTCTGTTACCATCTATCTACAGTATACAGGCTGACTGACAGGGGAGCTACCCTCTGTTACCATCTATCTACAGTATACAGGCTGACTGACAGGGGAGCTATCCTCTGTTACCATCTATCTACATTATACAGGCTGACTGACAGGGGAGTTATCCTCTGTTACCATCTATCTACAGTATACAGGCTGTCTGACAGGGGAGCTACCCTCTGTTACCATCTATCTACAGTGTACAGGCTGACTGACAGGGGAGCTATCCTCTGTTACCATCTATCTACAGTATACAGGCTGACTGACAGGGGAGCTATCCTCTGTTACCATCTATCTACAGTATACAGGCTGACTGACAGGGGAGCTATCCTCTGTTACAATCTATCTACAGTATACAGGCTGACTGACAGGGGAGCTATCCTCTGTTACCATCTATCTACAGTATACAGGCTGACTGACAGGGGAGCTATCCTCTGTTACCATCTATCTACAGTATACAGGCTGACTGACAGGGGAGCTCTCCTCTGTTACCATCTATCTACAGTATACAGGCTGACTGACAGGGGAGCTCTCCTCTGTTACCATCTATCTACAGTACACAGGCTGACTGACAGGGGAGCTATCCTCTGTTACCATCTATCTACAGTATACAGGCTGACTGACAGGGGAGCTATCCTTTGTTACCATCTATCTACAGTATACAGGCTGACTGACAGGGGAGCTATCCTCTGTTA
This sequence comes from Oncorhynchus masou masou, assembly GCF_036934945.1. NCBI lineage: Eukaryota > Metazoa > Chordata > Actinopteri > Salmoniformes > Salmonidae > Oncorhynchus > Oncorhynchus masou. The sequence goes on along the minus strand of NC_088221.1, from coordinate 18,899,694 downwards.
CCATCTATCTACAGTATACAGGCTGACTGACAGGGGAGCTATCCTCTGTTACCATCTATCTACAGTATACAGGCTGACTGACAGGGGAGCTATCCTCTGTTACGGTGGTGCTGAAGTGTCATGATAAGCCTCTCAGCAGGAGTCAAGGGCTCTTGCTTCAAGTAAGGCCAGATACACATTTGCTCACTACAAGGACACACAAAGAAAAAGTATGCACAAACATGCACAATACGAGGGGAAAAAGTAGCACACACAGAAACAGTAAGTGGCTAAGAGGTTGACCCATGTGATAGTGAAGCGATTGTGGTCCATGGGGAAATGATTGATCCTATGCATTCTGGCTACCCTAACAGGCCATTCCTTTGGGAGAGCAGGGACAGACAGCTGCAACACCCACAGGACCCAGCATAGAGGACTGTAAAGATATATATATAAGAGAAGTCCATTTCAGGAGGATAATAAATCATGGTAATATAATGGGAAGAGACTACAATACAGTTACCAGAAAAACAACAATCTTTCAAAAGGACATAATGTAGTTACTCGTAATGTAGTATTTTTTTGTAGGGAGCAGCCAGCCACACGATTACGTATAAATGTCTGCTTTCCAAGAGGACAGTACAACTACAAGGTAATAACAAAAATGCATGCTTATTGTATACTTGGTCCTCTCAGAGTTAAACACTAAGCCAAGAGAATGCCTCTGTTTCACTTTACTGTGAATAAGATATCCATACAGTGCCAGATGGAAGGGAACTAGGCAAGCCAACTCTTTCCCTTCTGGATACTAGGCCAAACAACCTGCCAGCATACCGATGCAGCACTATCAGCAGAAGCAGACATGTCCACTTGCCAAGTAGCAGTGATCAGCCAAGCCCAGTGTGTCTACTGTCTAGCCTGTAGGTTTGCCAACGCAGTGGATATAGGGCTATCTACTGTTGATGATTCACAGAGCTATATTATTATATTGCTTATATTTTCTCTTTACATTGTTTTTTATCTCTAATTCACTCAAAAATGTAGCCACTTCAAATGCTCAATACTCAGTACCCAGCTAGCACTCAATTTGCTTACTAAACAAACTACAGGTAACTGTCAAAATAAAGGAATCATCAACATAAAGTATCTTAATATGGTGTTGGGCCACCATGAGCCAGAACAGCGTCAATGAGCCTTGACATAGATTCTACAAGTGTCTGGAACTTTAGTAGAGGAATGCAACACCATTCTTGCACAAGAAATTCCATCATTTGGTATTTTGTTGATGGTTGTGGAAAACTCTGCCTTAGACGCCGCTCCAGAAATTCCCATAATTATTCCATTGGGTTGATCTCTAGTGACTGAGAGAGACTCACGCAACTCTTTAAACCCCCTATGCTCCTTTGAGACCCCTTTTTCAAAGTCACAGAGATCTCTTCTTCTCGCCATGGTGGCCCACATAATGGGCAACTTTTATACATGACCCTAAGCACGATGGGCTGTTTTAATTACTTAATTAACTCAGGAAACACACCTGCTTTCAATATGTTTTGTATCCCTCATTTACTTCAAGTGTTTCCTTTATTTCGACAGTTACCTGTATCAATCTGATCAATGAAATTAGTTAAAAGCCTGATTAGCAAACTATCATTGAGTGAATTGAAAACCTGCCAACCCTTGACATCCCCTGAGCTACTTTAATGTAATTACTCAGTGACCACAACGGTGACCTTGGGAGACCCCAAATGACCCTTTGATGACCTCAGATGACCATGGTTACCGTGGTAACACTCCGGCAAAGTCAGGACTAACCTCTGCAGATGAGCCCCTCCTGGCTGACGGTCTGTTTGCACACCCCACAGTGCTTGCTTTTCTTGAATGTCTTCGCCCGGAAGGTGTGTGAGTGAAGCGCCTCGAACTCTTCAGGCTGCAAATGGAACAGATAAAGAGGAGAGGGTTAGTGTTCAATTGCAGATGGCTCAGTTGATCGGGTCATGGTGATGTCAATACAAAGATTGTGGGTTCAATTTGTGCATAAGCCACGGTATACGTAAGGGTTTTTTGTGGACAAAGTCATTTGGACTTTTGTCACAGGCAAAGAAAATGGAACAATCAACCAAACTAGGAATAAAACAAATTGTCTGTCAGTATATATTAAAATCTGTGCATCTATAAGGATAGTCCACTACACTATACTTATTTCATTTGCAAAGATAATGAACATAATATTAATCAAATAGACTTTAGCGGTAGGAGAAGTCTTATTTGCCCTAACTTGAGATGAACACACAGAACTACACCGAATCACTTCACAGACTGAAGATTTGCACAAAAGTGCAGAAATGTTAGCATTTGGTCCAACAATTGTAGAAATGGTACACTCCAGCTGCCCTCTACAAAGAAGCAGTTCCCACTTTCTCTACTCGGAGAAACAAGAACAACCACGTCACCCCATGCCCCTCCGTCCCCCCTCCTTTCCTAAGGCTGCTGCTGGAGGTGTGTTGTGCAAGCCCTCTGAGATAATTCCTATCTGACAGCGTCCATAGCGTAGCCTGCTCTGAAATGACCCCCCTGTCTCCAGCCGGCATGTGTTTTCCTTCTCCTATAATTACATCTCAACTGTTCTCCCTTTTTCCTGTCTTCCTTCTAAACTGAGCTCGTTGACGGGGGTCAGGGTAACAGAAATGTCAAAGCGAAGGACAACCATCTCTGCTCGCTGTGAAACCTGTGTCATGTTCCCTCTTTGTGGTCAGCGTCTCAGTGTCACCCCGTAATGGACGACTTTGGGGGATTTGGACCGGTGACATCACTTCCTCTGTGTATTTTCTCAGCTGGTCCCCATTTTGGGCTTTTCTGGGTTTTGGCTCGGTGGGATATTGGGCCCCACTAACACACTGTCTGTGGGCCCAACATAGCAATATTGAGCTCATATAACAAAAGTACTTTAGTACTTGTGTGAACGAATCACACAAGGCCACACAAGGAGATTTGCTGCATATACGTCACCTGTCTGAAAAATGAATCAAGACTAACACGTAAACAAGGAGCAAAGAATGTATAACAAAGAGACCTGGGGACCGAGTCAACTCACAATGCATTATGGGGAAGCACAGATGTAAAACAGACCAGATTCTATAGCCTACACCATTTTTTTTATGTTGTAGTGTGTGTGTGTGTGTGTGTGTGTGTGTGTGTGTGTGTGTGTGTGTGTGTGTGTGTGTGTGTGTGTGTGTGTGTGCGCATGCACAGCTGCCTGATTCTTAACCATATTCTTTATGAGGGTTACTGAACGCTTTTCAAGGCAGGAAATGCAGGCCGGAATGGCTTTATAATATCCACCAAATTTCCATTAAGGCAGTGTGTGTGCGCTCGCTGGACTGGGCTCAAAAGGCCATGTGGTTGGCACATTGAGCAACTTTAGAGAGAGACTTTAGATGGCAGGAGAACGGAATGGAGCTGCGGTGTACCACCGAGAGAGAAATCCCAGACCAGGCACTGCAGCCGTACCAGTAATGACGTTATGTACCTCCTTTGGCCATCAATCCCAAAGAGTCGGTGGATGGGAATGCAGTAAGGCATAGACGTTGCAGGCCAGAGTTAGAGGTAAGCACTTCAGCTGACTCTAGCTGGCTCTCCCACTCTGTCTATTTATTGTATATTCATAGTGCCTTTGGAAAGTATTCAGACACTTTGACTTTTTCCACATTTTGTTACGTTACAGCCTTATTCTAAAATGGATAAAATTGAAGAAAAAAATCCTCTGCAATCTACACACAAAACCCCATAATGACAAAGTGAAAACAGGTTTTTAGAAATGTTTGCAAATGTATTCAATTCCAAAACAGAAATGCCTTATTTACATAACTATTCAGACCCTTTGCCATGAGACTCGAAATTGAGCACAGGTGCATCTTGTTTCCATTGATCATCCTTGAGATGTTTCTACAACTTGATTGGCGTCCACCTGTGGTCAATTAAATTGATTGGACATGATTTGGAAAGACACATACATGTCTATATGAGGTCCCACAATTGACAGTGCATGTCAGAGAAAAACTAAGCCATGAGGTCGAATGAATTGTCCGTATAGCGCTGAGACATGATTGTGTCGAGGCTCAGATCTGGGGAAGGGTAGCAAAAAAATGTCTGCAGCATTGAAGATCCCCAAGAACACAGTGGCCTCAATAATTCTTAAAAGGTATACATTTGGAACCACCAAGACTCTGCCTAGAGCTGGCCGCCCAGCCAAACTGAGCAATCAAGGGAGAAGGGCCTTGGTCAGGGAGGTGATTTTTTTTTATAAATTAGCAAAAAAATCTAAAAACCTGATTTTGCTTTGACATTATCGGGCATTGGATATGGATTGATGAGGGGAAAAAAGCAATTTAATACATTTTAGAATGGACTGTACAGTACTTTCTCTTTCTCTTTTGGTCTTGATCCCTTAGAACCTCTTTCACTTGCTCTCTTTATTTCAACTTACTTTCTCTTTTGTTATTTCTGGACGTCTCTCTCTCTCTTTCTTTCTCTCTCGCTCTCTTCCTCCCCTCTACCATCCTCTCTTCCCCAACAGTCTACCTTGCTAACTCTCCCACTTAGCAGAGAGGTAGATTTATGGATGTCTGTGCAGCCTACAGGAAAGCCCAAGGTCTGGTTCCCATGATGGGCAACGAATAGTGTATTCTCCCTCCAATCAGAAGCAAACTATCAGTCAAATGACAGAGGGAAAACAACTCTAGACCAGCTTTACTCCACACACAGAGACGCGTACAAACCTCTCCATCATCCTCCGTTTGGAAAATCTGACCATAATTCCATCCTCCTGATTCCTGCTTACAAGCAAAAACTAAAGCAGGGACTCTGTCCATTAAAACATGGTCAGATGAAGCAGATGCTAAGCGACATGACTGTTTTGCTAGTACAGACTGCAATATATTCTGGGATACTTCCGATGGCATTGAGGAGTACACCACATCAGTCACTGGCTTCATCAATAAGTACATCGATGACGTCGTCCCCACAGTGACTGTACGTCAATACGCAATGACTCGGCTTTCAAATGGCACAATGGTCTAAAGGCACTGCAATGCAGTGCTAGCTGTGCCACTAGAGATTCTGGGTTCGAGTCCAGGCTCTGTCGCAGCTGACCACGACCGGGAGAACCATGGGGCGGCACACAATTGGCCCAGCGTCTTACGGGTTAGGGGAGGGTTTGGCCGTCAGGGATGTCCTTGTCCCATCGCGCACTACTGACTCCTGCGTTGGGCCCGGCGCAGTGCATGCTGACACGGTCGCCAGGTGCACAGTGTTTCCTCCGACACATTGGTGCAGCTGGCTTCCGGGTTAAGTGGGCATTGTGTCAGGAAGCAGTGTGGCTTGGTTGGGTTGTGTTTCAGAGGACTCACAGCTCTCGCCCTTCGACTCTCCCAAGTCCGTACGGGAGTTGCAATGATGAGACAAGACTGTAATTACCAATTGGATACCATGCAATTGGGGTGAAAAAAATAAATAATGTTTTTTACCCAAACAATGTGGGGGCTGAATTTTTAACCGCAAACCCATGCATGCCAACACACACACACACACACACACACACACACACACACACACACACACACACACACACACACACACACACACACACACACACACACACACACCTACCTACCTACCTACCTACCTACCTACCTACCTACCTACCTACCTACCTACCTACCTCTTGGCCACCTGGTTAGTCAGTTGACAGGGTTACTATAGAAGCATGGGTCCTGGGATCTCCTATGTGGGCTCTCATCAACAGTGTAGTTTTGGTTCATTACAAGAGATGTACAGTAAGCTGTTCCCACCTCATGAGAAGAACAGGGCTCGAGACAAAATGTAAACACAAACAACTAAGTTTTCATGCATACACAGGGTAACATCTATTCAAACATTTATACATAATCTATCTGACATGTCTGAAAGTCCCTCTCCGCACATGGGCTCTGCAGCCTACTACAGGAATGTAACTGTGTAGTTTAGTTTCTTTCACGTTGCAGACAGAGAGGGAGACAATGTGAGGGACACACGCCAGACATTAAAAATGTCTCAATCTCAGTCTATTCAGGCCAGGGAGTACCATCGTCTTTGGCCCTCTCAGAGAGAGGAGCTGACCCCCAAATAAAACAGACTTCTAGTGTTCTCCCCCCTATTCATCAGGCTGTGCAACAGAATGGAAGAGACTCCAGCAAAACACTTTTTAAATACTTCATCCCTCCTGCCTGGCCTCCAATGTCAGTCACTTGTCTCCCCACCTTTGGGTGGTGAATGTAGGAGAGGGGGGCACTCAGATCTCAGCACAATACCTCATGGTTTAATTCCCATTAGCAATTTGGACTGGAGCCATAAGTGCTCATCCTCTTTTAGAAACCAAACAAACAAGCCCTCCTCTGCTTCGCACCCATCTGAGGCCTGGCCTCCATTGTTTACTCCAAATACTATGTAAATAAACGGCACAAAACAATATAGGGGAGCTCCCTTCATGGGGCCCGACCCTAATTGGTTCCGTTCATTAAGAGGGCCGCCACTGCTTGCAGAGTTTGTTTATTGTTTGTAGCGGGGAGGAAAGTGGGGGATTCTGGGATACATGGCGCTATGGATTTGGAGGGAAGAGATGAGAGGGGTGAGGGGGTGTACGGTAATCATGGGGGTACGTTCACATTCACAAGAGACGAGGTCTCTGGATTATAGTTCAAAGTGATGCCAACCATGCAAATGCCCCTGGTCCTACCGTGGCTCTTTCCATCGCCTCCCTTTTCTCTCTGCTAGACTGACACAAAGGCAGACGGCTTGAAACAGGCATCATTGGACCCCCAGGGGACAAGGCCAGTGTACACACAGCCCCCTTGCTGAGACGCTAAGCTCCTGGGAACAGGGTCCCATCCCTCCAAGCCTCTCATACACACACGCACATACACACAATGGAGACCCCTAACTCTGAGGGAGTGGGGAGCGTGGTTTGGGGGCGTGGCTCCCAATGGGCTGATAGGGTTTAAAGCAGGGCAACAGCACTCTGGGAAGAGCAAGGGTGCATTTCAGTAGGTATAAATGGAATCCATTCCTCCATCTCCTCTTAATATACGCCATATTCACCAACTCATTAAAGGGTCATTGAGAGCTACTGGGTGTGCAGGCTTTTGTTCCAGCCCTCCAGTACCACACCTGATTCAGCTTATGGTGGCTCAGACTAAAAACTGGTATTAGATTTTTTTAACCGGATGTGTTAGTGATGAACTGGGATAAAAACTTGCACAGCGCAATATCACTGAAGACTGAAGTTGGATAACTCTGAACTGCACTAATGAAAAATCATGACAGGTGTAAGCAGTATGGTGAATGCCTGCTGGGAATGTATTATTCACCTGTCCAGGTCAAAGGTCAATCACATCAATTCAGATGGAGGAAACTATGAAAGTAAAGGCAAAAGCAACGACAATGAAAGGGAATACCTGTCTGACATGAGGATAGCGAGAGGCGCTCACATCCTCCTCAATAAGCTCCAAATCTGTACATTGACCCCACAATAGGGCCGCTTTTCCAGCTACAACTCTGAGACATTCCTGCTGAATAAGGTCACTCCGAGAAGCTTTTTTTCATCCTTGACGCTAAAAGCGCTGCATTTGATGGCGCCCCATCTCTCACACACACACTGATACACATATACCGAGGAATAAATCCCTCACCTCATTAGTTTACAACCCTATGCAAAGTACACACACTCCAAAAGGGTTCTTATCAGAGCGATAGGGTCATACCAATAACCATTTTGATCTGAAGAACCCTTTTTGGAAGGGAAGAATGATTCTTTGGAAGGCAAGAACGGTTCTAAATAGAACCATACTGTATAGAATGTTTCCCAGCATGCTCTATTGCAGTGAGATTTTCAGAATTGTTTGTTTTACTGTAATATCTGTGTTTTGGCATGTACATTGATTGGTTGATGAATGTTATGCTACAGGAAGATAAATAAAATAGAGTTTTCTAAACTAACCCAATCTGTTAGCAATTGGATTTGTTGGAATCATTACTGAGATGGTTGTTCTAGTTTAGATGATTAAGGTAGTCTAAGTATTCCATTTTTCCTACCTCGCAGTCATTCTGAATCCAGGTAGCAGGTGAGTAACAATTCCACTTGTTGGATTGCTAACTCTGTCGGGCTCCAATAGGAATTACACATCACTTTGCAAACCAGCATAATGTGACTTGCAGCACTGACATGACCTGTAAACCAGGAGTTTCGTAACGCCACAGTGTTAGGGTATAACTAGGCCTTCAAAGAAAGGCTCTGCTATATGTAACGTATTGTCATAAATAATTGGAACTGCTCATAGAGGGTTCCAGGAAGAACCCTCCAAATATAAAAGGGTTCTCGGTAGAACCCTTCATAGACGGTTCTAGGAAGAACCTTTGGATGAAAATATGGTTCTTGGTAGAACCCTTCATAGAGGGTTCTAAATAGAACCCTCTGAAAAGGGTTCTACCCAGCACCAAAACGGGTTCCCCTATGTAGACAAACTGAAGAACCTACGTGGTTCTACTGAGCACCTTTTTTCCCCCCAAAACTTTTGAGCTTAAAGGAAAAATCCACTCCCAAACTATATTTTTGTATTTTTTTCCATTAGTCCACTGTTATACAGTCCCAAACGGTTTTGAACGTCAGCAGTCAAGTTATCAAGAGGATTTTCTAGAAGCAAAGTGTCACTTGCCACATCAACATGATGATTTGTTTTGCATCATATGATGCATTTTGTATCATTATGATGATGTGGCAAGTGACACTTTGCTTCAAATCCAATACCTTGAAAACTTGACTGCTGATAAGCAAAACATTTTAGGACTGTGTTAACATTGGACTAATAAAGAAAATCCAAAATATAGTTTTTGAGAAATGTTTCCTTTGGATGCTGTCGATCTGTAAAGCTGTATGCCTATCATTTCATAACCCTTTATTTGCTTCTATTTACCACACACACACTTCAGCAAGTCTGTGGCGTATATGGCTACACACAATGTAGTTTGGTAATGGTCTAGGAACATTCCCCAACTGGTTTGACATTGGGAATGTTCACAAATAGTTCAGAGAAATTTTTTAAAAACAACGTTCTCCAACTGGTTTGACATTGGGAATGTTCACAAAAAGTTCAGAGAAATCTTTTAAAAAACAACGTTCTCCTGTGGGACTTCACAATAAAATTTACTGCAGGTTTCCTCATTGTTCTATTTAAAGTCATGTTCTCAGAACATTAAGGCAATTTTCGATCAAAATCACAAGCAAACTTTAGTAACGTTCAAAGAAAAACATTACTGTACATTCTGTTCTCAGCATAGGAAAACTGCTTTGTGTTTTGGCCGCATCCACTAATTAGCCACACCTGATCTTAATGAGTGCTTGTTTCCTTTGAAATTGGGTCTGTTTGAATAGACTAAAATGAACAGCTTGGTAGGAGTTTAAAAAAAACATGGCATGCTAGCTCCATCCTGGTGGCGCAGGGGACTAACTTCAATGGATAGAGAAAAGAAGATCATAGCTTTGAATCTCAATGATGCCGTGCCACAATACAAAATACATGTGTTTGCTTGATTAATGACTAAGCAAATTCATTTACTTCTGTCCTATCTGTGCTTTGATTAAAAACCTCAAAATAACCTACGTTCTCAGAAAGTTAAAATATCCCAGGAAAACTTTCCGTGAACCATAGTAAAACATTCTCAGAAACTCCATGTAACCTACAAAATGTATGTTCCCAGAACAGGCAAAATGTTCACTTCCGTTCTCAGAATATAAAAAAAAAAAACTTCAGTTTTACCGGTCAGGAAACGTTTGGCTTCTTGAACCAATGGGAAACCAAACATGTTCATTTCCACAATTCTCAAGGAACAAAATGTGCTAGCTGGGATGTGTTCAGAAGACCTGCTGTCAAGCTTTTTTTTACCCACTTAACAAACTCTGTGGATTTAATTTCATTTCGGGGTTTATTTCATTTGGTTTTGGCACCGACTAACTGTGTCTGGGCAATGAATATATCCTTAGAGCCCACTGCAAAAGTGCATTACAAGGAGGAATGAAAAGGTTTTCAGATAGTGTCTTGTAACAAGTCTCTAGAGCTTGATAACATTATGAACTTAACCCTGTGCAGATCCATATTATCTTATGCCCTTCAAGTAGGGTGTGAGAGAGAGAGAGAGAGAGAGAGAGAGTGAGTGTGCGTGTGAACTCCCTTGAACATCAGATTGAAACTCAAGCCTTATCAGTAGTGATCCCATCCAATCCATCCATTCAACTGAGATAATAACCTACTTAACACAGCGTCTCTCATATGGGACAACATGTGTTTGGGTGAGATGTTAACAAGACACACAGTGGGGTCACTGCGACAGGTCCCATCTGCTACTATGGGAAGTGTGTGTGTATGTGTGTGTGTGCCCTCTGTTGCTGGAACATCCCTCGCGCTCCTACCCCGCCCTTTCTCCAATAACCCCATTCTTGTCTCCTCACTCTCCCAAATCACCCACCCCCTCCATGCATGTTTTCTCCCACAAGGCTATGATTCTTCAGCTCACAAAACGCAAGCGGGCAGGGGCGTCTCACCCTTGACCTATCTCATCTCCTTCCACTCAGTCTGGCCTGACCCCACATCCACACAGAGGCAGCCTCTACTCCCTTCATCTCCCTCTCTCACCCTCTGTCTCCGTCTCTCAGTTCCTCTCTCAGTCTCTCTCTGTCTCGCTCACACACTCTCACACACTCTCTCTCTTTCTTTTGATCACGTGAGTACAATGGAGCCCCCACATGGAGTTTCAATAAAGGGCCACTGAACACTGAACTCTGACAATAAGAGGAGGCCAACCCCGGGATTGTACCAGCTATTGGAACATTTATGTGAAATTCCCAAAGATTTTTGACAGGCATGCTTTTAGGAAAATCCACTGGTGGTGGCTAACTGATAGTTTTGTAAGAGAGCCAATGAATTCTTCATCCTTATCACACACAAAAAAAGAGAGGAATGAAAAGGAGGGGGAAGAGGAAAGAGAGACGGGAAAGAGTAAGAGAGAGGAGATAAAAAAGAAGGGTGGATGAAAAGAAGGAAGAAAGGCAAGGAGGTGGGGAAGTGAGTTTGAACGTGCCCCCCTAAGCTGGTATCCATAGCACAGCCCACCTCAGGGCAGGAATTCCCTCGATGGGTCGTTGCCGGTCAGAGACAGTTGGCGAAGTGTCCTGTCCTCCTCCCAAACCCTGTCATTCCAAACAGGGAGTCAACAAGCTGAAGAAGTGAACCTAGTTATTAGATAGCTGTCTTTTCCATCAAAACTGCTATGGAGTTTCAAATTAGCTTTTTTGAAAAAATAAATAGATATGTTTGAATGACACTAAATGTTACTTTAAACCCTTGCAGTGCTGAAATATTTTGGTAAGAGAAGTGATCATAATTTAACTTACATGCTTTGACGTGGATAAGGAAGCAAGTAAGTCACAGGAAGATTTACCGTTATGTAAGTAGGAAACACTGTACATTTACAACCCAGTGAAAATGGAAAAGTGCGTGAAATGTGGAATGGAAAAAAAGTCCTGTCTGTTGCCTGTGAGGCATCTGCTATACAAAGACCAGATTTAATAATTCATGATGCATGTGGGACTACGAGGCACTGAGCAGCAGTTTCAGAGGCTAGGGAAGATAAACTCTCTCCGCAAACACACGAGAAGATGGTTGGTTTTGTGTCCACCAGCCTCATTGTCGTGTCTCTAGATGCACTCAGATGCCCAGATCTCATCTTCATCATCGATCCTTTATTTCATACAAAAGGTTGTAAAAAGTAGGGCTCGTAACAGCTGGCTAGGTTTTTGGCAAGATAGAAAAGTTGCCTCCAGTAAGACAAAGTGGTGGCGATCTGTGTCTATTTATAAATGACAGCTGGAGCACGAAATATAAGTCTCAAGGTTTTGCTTGTCTGAGGTAGAGTGTCTCATGATAAGCTGTAGACCACACTATTTACCAAGAAAGTTTTCATCTATATTTTTCTTTGCTGTCCACAAACAGATGCTGGCACTAAGACTGTACTCAACGAGCTGTATAAGGCCACAAGCAAACAAGAAAATGCTCATCCAAAGGCGGCACTCCTAGTGGCCGGGGACATTAATGCAGGGAATCTTAAATCTGTTTTACCTCATTTCTACCAGCATATTACATGTGCAACCAGAGGAAAAAAAACTCTAGACCACCTTTACTCCACACACAGAGATTTTGTAAAAATCTATCCCTCGCCCACCAAATCTGACTATAACTCTATCCTCCTGATTCCTGCTTACAAGCTAAAACTAAAGCAGGAAGAACCAGTGACTCGCTCAATAAGGAAGTGGTCAGATGACGCAGATGCTAAGCTACAGGACCGGTTTGCTAGCACAGACTGGAATATGTTCCAGGATTCTTTCAATGGCATTGAGTACACCACATCAGTCACTGGCTTCATCAACAAGTGAATCAATGATGTTGTCCCCACAGTGACCGTACACACATACAGTGGCTTGCGAAAGTATTCACTCCCTTGGCATTTTTCCAAATTTCTTGCCTTACAACCTGGAATTAAAATGTATTTTTGGGGTGGTGGTGTTTGTAAATATTTTATCTTGTGAAACAAACAAGAAATAAGACAAAAAACAGAAAACTTGAGCGTGCATAACTATTCACCCCCCCACCCAAAGTCAACACTTTGTAGAGCCACCCTTTGCAGCAACTACAACTGCAAGTCTTTTGGGGCATGTCTCTATAAACTTGGCACATCTAGCCACTGGGATTTTTTTGCCCATTCTTCAAGGCAAAGCTGCTCCAACTCCTTCAAGTTGGATGGGTTCCAATGGTGTGCAGCAATCTTTAAGTCATACCACAGACTCTCAATTGGATTGAGGTCTGGGCTTTGACTAGGCCATTCCAAGACATTTACATGTTTCCCCTTAAACCACTCAAGTGTTGTTTTAGCAGTATGCTTGTCCTGCTAGAAGATGAACCAGTCTCAAATCTCTGGAAGACTGAAACAGGTTTCCCTCAAGAATTTCCCTGTTTAACGCCATCCATCATTCCTTAAATTCGGACCAGTTTCCCAGTCTCTGCTGATGGAAAAACATCCCCACGGCATGATGCTGCCACCACCATGCTTCACTGTGGGGATGGTATTCTCGGGGTGAAGAGAGGTGTTGGGTTTGCGCCAGCCATAGCATTTTCCTTGATGGCCAAAAAGCTCAATTTTAGTCTCATCTGACCAGAGTACCTTCTTCCATATGTGTGTGGAGTCTCCCACATGCCTTTTGGCGAAAACCAAACGTTTTTGTTTGCTTATTTTTTTCTTTAAGCAATGTCTTTTTTTCTGGCCACTCTTCCGTAAAACCCAGCTCTGTGGAGTGTACGGCTTACGGTGGTCTATGGACAGATACTCCAATCTCCGTTATGGAGCTTTGCAGCTCCTTCAGGGTTACTTTTGGTCTCTTTGTTGCCTCTGATTAATGCCCTCCTTGCCTGGTCCGTGAGTTTTGGTGGGCGGCCCTCTCTTGGCAGGTTTGTTGTGGTGCCATGTTCTTTCCATTTAAAAAAAATGGATTTGATGGTGCTCCGTGGGATGTTGAAAGTTTCTGATATTTTTTTATAACCCAAACCTGATCTGTACTTCTCCACAACTTTGTCTCTGACCTGTTTCGAGAGCTCATTAGTCTTCATGGTGCCTCTTGCTTGGTGTTGCCCCTCGCTTAGTGGTGTTGCAGACTCTGGTGCCTTTCAGAACAGGTGTATATTTACTAATCTCATGTGACAGATCATGTGAGACTTAGATTGCACACAGGTGGACTTTATTTAACTAATTGTGTGACTTCTGAAGGTAATTGGTTACACCAGATCTTATTTAGTGGCTTCATAACAAAGGCTTCATAACGCACTACTTTTCTGTTTTTTATTTTGTAGAATATTTTGAAACAAGTCATTTTTTTAAATTTCACTTCACCAATTGGGACTAATTTGTGTATGTGTCATGTCCTGACCATAGTTCCTATTTTAGTTTGGTCAGGGTGTGAATTGGGGTGGGCATTCTATGTGTTGTTCTATGTTTTTGTATTTCTGTGTTTGGCCTGGTATGGTTCCCAATCAGAGGCAGCTATTTATCGTTGGCTCTGATTGAGAACCATATTTAGGCAGCCTGTTTTCCCACTATGGGTTGTGCGTAGTTGTTTTCTGTTTCTGCACCTGACAGGACTATTTTGTTTTCATTCATTCTCTTTGTTATTTTGTTTTGTGTTCAGTTTAAATAAAAAATAACACGAACACTTACCACGCTGCGCTTTGGTCCACACCTTCTTCATACGACGACCGTTACAGTATACCATAAAATCCAAATAAAAATCCATTTAAATTACAGGTTGTAATGCAACAAAATAGGAAAAACGTCAAAGGGGATGAATACTTTTGCAAGGCACTGGTACATGCACATATTACATCTATTACCTCGACTAACCTGTGCCCCTGCACATTGACTCTGTACCAGTACCCTGTGTATATAGCCTCACTACTGTTATTATATTGTTGCCGTTTAAGTATCAGACCTTTTTTTTAACCTAAAATTAAATACCCAAATCCAACTGCCTGTAGCTCAGGAACTGAAGCAAGGACATACATATTCTTGATACCATTTGAAAGGGAACACTTTGAAGTTTGCGGAAATGTGAAATTATTGTAGGAGAATATAACACATTAGATCTGGTAAAAGATAATATAACCAAAGAAACATGTGTTTTCTATATATATGTTTTTAAATGCAAGAGAAAGGCCAGATAGGAGTATAGGTGTAATTTAAATTTGTCCATCAGGTGGCAGCAGTGTGTGTGCACAGTTTCAGACTTATCTCGTGAAGAATTACACTACTGCAACATCAAGTAAAAAATGCTATGGTAATAAAAAATTACATTCAGATTACTGAATGTAAGTACATTATTTATCTTCAGAGGTGAATGTATCAAACCAGTTGCTGTGATAAAAGTTATTTGTTATTGTGCACTCTCCTCAAACAATAGCATTTTTCATTGTAAAAGCTACTGTTAATTGGCCACAATTGCAGTCAGATTTAAGCTTTCTGCCCATACTAGACATGTCTGTGTCCCGGAAAGTTGGCTGTTGTATATAATGTCATTCTTTGTCATTGCGCACCTTAGCAACAACCGTCCCTGTTTAGGGACACCGATCCCGTAGGGCTTGTAATTAAGCATTTCACTGTAAGGTCTACACCTGTTGTATTCTGATGCATGTGACACATAAAATTTGATTTGATGAAGGGAGGAATTTGACCTTTTCTTTCTCTCATCTCCTCCTCCTCTACGACTCTCCTTTCCTCCATCCACCGGCCTCACAATGGATGGTCACCTGATTTCATTTAGGGAGAAATGCACCTCAGGCATTCCAATGTTTCCCTCTCTCGCTCCCTCTCTTTCTCTCAACATGCATTTTCATCTCAGTGAAGTGGATCCCAGGGAGAAAATGACTCAGTCATCCAGAAGTGAAGAGAGAAAATCACCCATTTTTTCACAGGCTAATCAACAGAATGGAGGGAGAAAAGCATTAAGTACAGACTTTGAATCTAGTCTCAATCCACTATTGAGTTATGTTTATTTATTTAACCTTAATTTAACTAGGCTAGTCAGTTAATTAGAGATCGGGCTACTTTTTTCAACATTCTGTTAAAAATCGTGCAACATTTCAAAGTCCTGCTACTCATGCCAGGAATATAGTATATGCATATGATTAGTATGTGTGCATAGAAAACACTCTGAAGCTTCTAGAACTGGTTCAATTGTGTCTGTGACTATAACAGAACGAGTTTCGTGGTCAAAATCGCCAGAAAACCTGGTCACTAAATCGTCGGAGAAAAAATCAATCCGCCAGTGTATGTATTTTCTATTGGAAGGAAAAATACTTAAGGGTGAGAATACAGTTCCTATAGCTTCCACACGATGTCGCCAATGTTGTGATTTCGATTCAACTAAATCCTTGGTCATCTGAGTAATAGCCACATCCGGTTGTCAAGGCCACAGCTGTAAACAATGGAACCTGAAAAGTTAGTTATGTTTCCCAAACTCGTGCTTATTGAATACAGATCGCTTCGTGATCAATTTAATCGTTTATTAACGTTTAGTAATACCTAAAGTTGGATTACAGAAGTAGTTTGAAGTGTTTTGTCAAAGTTTATAGGCAACTTTTTTAATTTTAAAAAATAACGTCGCGTTTAAAAAATGTATTTTTACTGGATCTGACGGTGTTCATAAATTGACATTTGGGTACACAAGGACAGATTTAATCGAAAAAAAGACCCAATTGTGATGTTTATGGGACATATAGGAGTGCCAACAAAGAATCTCGTCAAAGGTAATGAATGTTTTATATTTTATTTCTGCGTTTTGTGTAGCGCCGGCTACGCTAATTCCTTTGTTTACATCCCTTCTGGTATTTTGGCGTGTTGCCTGCTATCAGATAATAGCTACTCATGCTTTCGCCGAAAAGCATTTTACAAATCTGACTCGTTGGCTTGATTCACAACGAGTGTAGCTTGAATTGACTACCCTGCATGTGAATTTTAATGAATGTTTGAGTTTTAACGAGTGCTATTAGCATTTGGCATAGCGCATTTGCATTTATTGTTGGCAGGGGGTGCGGTTGCGTCCCGGGTGGGCCAGACAGGTTAAGAACAAATTCTTATTTACAATGACTGCCTATCCCGGCGATGCTGGGCCAATTGTGCATCGCCAGATGAGACTTCCAATCACGACCGGTTGTGATACAGCCTGGAATCAAACCAGGATCTGTAGTGATGCCTCTAGCACTGAGATGCAGTGACCACTTGGGAGCCCATGTAAACAGCGGTTGTATGTGAAAGTCAGTATGCATTAATAGAGTGACAACATCTTGCATATAAATATGTTACATTTATGAGTCACAAATGTCTGTAAAATTGTACTTTACACTATGCAAACACACCACATCTCACTACCAGAGTTAATTCAGTGTCAACCCACAACTGCTTAAGATAAACACCACTTTAGGCCTATATCCATTTAGACAACAACAAATCTATAATCTGAACTGAAGTCATTAACAAGGTATAACATCAAAAGACAGCTGAAAGTCTCTCAACTAAACTCACTGAAACCCAACTTCTAAACAGAACAATGACTTTGAACAATAACAATGCTTTGGTTCTCAGTCTGCAGGTATCTGCAGGGATGGTTAACTCAAGTATGTTCCACCCCCAGTGGCTTCAGGTCACGTCGTCCAGTCCCGACCTGGGAGAAATAACAACCCACACTCTTCGGCAAATGATAACCCGTTGAAGAACTATTTTTGGTTCCAGGTAAAACTATTTTGGTTCCAGGTAAAGCCCTATTGAGTTCCATGTAGAACCATTTCCCCAGAAGGTTCTACATGGAACCCAAAAGTGTTCTTCCTAGAACCAAAAAGGGTTATCCTATGGGGACTGCCAAAACAACCCTTTTGGAACTCAGCCACACTCCAAAAAACAGTTTGCAGCGGCATCCTGGCGTCATGGCATCGACAAGCTCTACAAGAAAAAAGAAAACATTTCCTGGTGCTTTCCCGACTCAAATTTAGTGCAATGCTGAGAGAAAATAAAGACTTATTTCGGAAAATTCCACAAGGATAAAGAGACTATGATGATTAAGTTGAGAGAAGAGAGAGCAGGGAGTAAGGCCATTACACTATTAAAATGGCATGTCATAGCTTTTGTTTTGAATTCTTTAACCATTATTTAATCATAACCATGCACGAAAAGCAGTTCAATTGGACTTGATATTGAATGACATCACCTAATTAGTTTGGCGTAGTCGGCACTTGTTTCGCAAAACCAGAACATCATTTTCTCCCAGAAGCCGTAGAGACATTGCAGCAAATGAAAATAAATGTCAGAAATTGAGCAACACTGGAGAAGCACGCCCCAAAAACCTCTGTAAACCTCTTCCCGCAAGCAGCCCGCTTTAATGGTCCTAATCCATGCTCAGTTTAAAGTAACCAAGTTCATCATCAGAAATGAGCTCTTTGCCCAGAAAAGGCAGCATGCATGCTTTCACCAGTGCTACAATTTGGCTTGATGATTGACAATTGATGAGGCTTCATAACCCCGAAAGTACTTTCTTTAAACTGACACAGACCTTTGCACATAATGGAGTGCGTGGTGGTGACATAAACCACGGTCTGCTCCACAACTTGTTATAGTACATAGGCCTAACGGTCATCCCACGGAGAACAACCACCTCACTATACGCCTCATAAAGGCATACACGCCCCTGTGGGACTTAGTCTCTCTTATATCCCATCATAAATAATGAAGTTACACATGTATCTTACACAGTGGTCTCATTTTCGCACTCGTAACAAATTCCACACAGGAGATTTGTAGAATCTGATAAAGAAGGCTGTTTTATCTCAAGAAGCAGACACTGAAATACAACATGGTCTTTCTGTTTTGTGGCAACAGAGCTCCTCAAATGAAAACATTGATGATAAAGCTAAGGGCATGAATTATGGTCGCTTCAGATTGGTTGCAAAGAGTAATGTTGTAACTGACAGACGCAGAAGCCATTGTTTGGCTACACTCTTTCTTCCCCCCATAAGTCGGTCAGACAATGCCTCCTTGGATGCTGGCGGCATGCAGACTACTGTATTCAGCTAGTGGGCAACTCGCCCAGCCTCAGACACACCTGTATCATTGCTGTTGTTGTTATCAGGGTGTAAAATCCCAGGCTGTCAACAGACTAGCCCAATAATTTACTACTGGTTAGGGGAAGAGAGGCATCAATAATAGGAGCTGAAGAGCTTTATCAAGCAAGGAAAAACAAACGTGGGTCTCTTTCTCAATTGTCTAAAGATCTGTCCTATTCTCCACTTCTTCATCTGCACTGTTCTGAGAATACCTGATCAAGAGTAGGAAAGCCTAACGATGAGTTTCCACCACATTGTTTTTACCATTTGAGCATTTTATAGAAGAAGGGAATGAGATAATGGGAACGAGCTGGGGAGGGACGGGGACTTTTAGACAATTGAGAAATAGCCTTAGAATTCACCGCTCGTCACGGCAGTGGAGGTCTATTGGGCGAGTATTCATGTTGAAATGTTCTGGCATGGCTCACACTTGATTCAGGTGCTGAATGTATCAGAGGCTCAACATGGCCATATACGGTGAAGGCAGTGTTCACAAGCAAGCCAGAAAGTGGAGTTTATAGATGCAACAAGGGATCAAAACTGAGGCCAAAATCCCTCACAATACAGGAACAATACAGGAATGCGTGAACCTTCATATTGACTCACACATAGCAGTCCATTTATTTTAACACACACACACACACACACACACACACACACACACACACACACACACACACACACACACACACACACACACACACACACACACACACACACACCTACATACACATATAAGCTCAGTGGCCTATGGTATGTAGCCAAGGCCAGTTTGTGATGAGTTGTGAATGATTGCGGGATTGTAGAGGTAGATGCTGGGGAGGATGGAGGAGGCCTGGACTCTCGGCTCTCATTTATGTCTCGCCCCACAGCCATGTCTCACTTCCTGTTCGATGAATCCTGACCTCCACTGGAATCAGGTCCAGCCTAACCAACCCCGTCTACGAGTGATGTCACCTGCAAGGCTTTATTGAACTCTCTTTCAGTTGAATTCCGCAGTCTACAGAGCAAAATGGCTGTGGAGCATTTTGAAATACCATACTGTGTTTCTCAAAGCAATGCATGTAAATTCTGGAATGTAAAACTCTGGTGCTGAGTGTAAAATGTTTACGCAAATGGGCTCAAGCCGAGCCTTTCCGCAAAGAAGCATATTTTCAAGAACTGTCACTCACAGAATACATGCTCAGGGGAGAATGTGATTTTTTTTGTCCAGGAATATGCTTTACCTGGTTCCGGGCAGCCGGCCCCTGAATGTACTAAGCACATAGTGCTCAAAGGATAACTGCCCACTGACCAAAATAGTATTTGGCCATAGCCTGCACTCTATCACTCAATCTATCTTATGCAAGCAAACTTGATCCGTTTTAGCAAGAGACGACCAAGAGAGTATAACCCTATTTTATAATGCTAAATATAAGGTAGGAGTCTTCTCACATGCAACTCTAGTCTCCAGGCTACTCAGTCAAATCCCGTAGCAGACTGGACGCAGCTCAGACCTGCAGAGAATTCCATAACACTTCATAAATGGCTTATTCACCTCAATTGCCTGCCTCGATCTCACTGCACTCATAAAGGGAGACCAAACTCAACTGAAGTCCTCACTAGTGATCTTAATAATGTGGTGCTATTTTGTCTCCATAGCCACAAGGGATTTTGTTTATTGGAGAATGATTGATGCTGGTGATCAGGCTCTCTCTGAAGGATCATGGTCTGTTTCTATGACAAACTATGGGTAACCCCAAGTGAAACAAAACAACTAAGCCAGAAATAAACCTGGGAAAGGTTAAATAGTTAAAGCCACAAGAGGAACATCAAAAGCTCCCCATATTAAAGCCAGTGTTCGGGAACTCAGCCAACGCTCAAAACAGTTGTTGATGAGTGACATGAACCATCTATGGAGAGTAGAGGATGGCAGCACTCTACACACATCTGGGTTGTTTTCTGTGGCAGCATGTGTGGACCCAATCCTCCACATTTTTTCTGAGGGTTGTCACAAAGTATCAGCCTGTCTCATCAGAACACTTACTTCTGCTATTGATCCAATACAACATTGAAGCCATATTACAAAACAAAATCAGAGAAAAGAGGACATGCGGAGGGGAAAAAAACTAGTCAAACCGCTAACTAAGGCAACATTGAATCCCCAAAACAGGATTTATTATGGAACTGGAAGACAGATGTTCTTTCCTATTGATCAGAGTATCTCTTTCCCACAAGAAAATGTGACAAACCCAATACAGGTCTTCCAGCCAGAGCAAGGACGGGCAACTTTGATGGGGGTGGGGCTCACAAAAAAATCTGAACTCATCATGAGGGGCCGCAGTGGCCCGCGGGTCTGCGTACCCGCATCCATACCCACATATTCAGTCATAGCCTGTCCTAGCCTTTTGGGGGCCCTAAACAAAATGTTGCCGGGGGGCCCCCCCACCTTGCGAGCAAAACATTTTAGCGGCCCCCCTCTTGGCAGCGGAGACAGCAATGTTTTTACTATGATATCTGCGTGAGAGTGACTAGCAAAATCAATTTGCACCCCCGACTGGAGTGTTTACGGACATATTCAACCTCTCCCTATGCCAGTCTGTTGTCCCCACTTGCCGACCCCAGGTGGAGATGGTAGGCAACAACACCTCCGTCACGCTGATCCTCAACATGAGGGCCCCCCAGGCATGTGTGCTCAGCCCCCTCCTGTACTCCCTGTTCACCCAAGACTGCACGGCTACGCACAACTCCAACTCAATCAACAAGTTTTCTGACAACACAACAGTAGACCTGATTACCAACAACGACCTACAGGGAGAAGGATAGACCCATGGTGGAGTGGTGCCAGGATAATAACCTCTCACTCAATGTAAAACAAACAAAGGAGCTGATCGTGGACAACAGGAGACAGAGGAGAGGGCTGCAGTGGATAGGGTCAAAAGCTTCAAGTTCCTTCCACATCGCTGAGGACCTGAAATGGTCTCGCCACACCGACACCGTGGTGAATAAAGGTGCATCAGCGCCTCAACAACCACAGACGGCTGAAACAAAATCGGCCCCTAAGACCCTCACAAACGTCTACAGATGCATATTGAGAGCAGTCTGGCGGGCTGAATTACTACCTGGTATGACAACTGCACCGCCCTCAACCACCGCTATCCAGAGGTTGGTGCGGTCAGCCCAACGCATTACCGGGGGCACGCTGCCTGCCCTTCGGGACATTTACAGCACTCTGTGTCAAAGGAAGGCCAACAAAGACATCAAGTACTTCAGCCATCCGAGCCATGGTCTATTCATTCTCCTACCTTCTGGCAGACAGAGATGTAACAGGACAGGTGCATTACAGCCAGGACCGAGAGACTGAAAAACAGCTTCTATCTCCAGGCCACCAGATTGTTGAAAAGCATCACTAGCCGATTACCTGCCCAGTACTCAGCCCTGCACCTTGAGACAAATGCCCACTGTAAACTCAGCAAAAAGAAACGGACCTTTTTCCTGAAACCTGTCTTTCAAAGATAATTCGTAAAAATCCAAATAACTTCACAGATCTTCATTGTAAAGGGTTTTAACGCGGTTTCCCATGCTTGTTCAATGAACCATAAACAATTAATGAACATGCACCTGTGGAACGGTCGTTAAGACACTAACAGCTTACATACGGTAAGCAATTAAGGTCACAGTTATGAAAACTTAGGACACAAAAGAGGCCTTTCTACACCAAAAGAAAGATGCCCACTGTCCCTGCTCATCTGCGGGAACGTGCCTTAGGCATGCTGCAAGGAGGCATGAGGACTGCAGATGTGGCCAGAGCAATAAATTGCAATGTCCGTACTTTGAGACGCCTAAGACAGCACTAGAGGGAGACAAGACGAACAGCTGATCGTCCTCGCAGTGGCAAACCACATGTAACAACACCTGCACAGGATCATTACATCCGAACATCACACCTGCGGGACAGGTACAGGATGGCAACAACCACTGCCCGAGTTACACCAGGAACTCACAATCTCTCCATCAGTGTTCAGACTCTCCGCAATAGGCTGCAAGAGGCTGGACTGAGGGCTTGTAGGCCTGTTGTAAGGCAGGTCCTCACCAGACATCACGTCGCCTATGGGCACAAACCCATCCATCACTGGACCAGACAGGACTGGCAAAAAGTGCTCTTCACTGATGAGTCGCAGTTTTGTCTCACCAGGGGTGATAGTCGGATTTGCATTTATCGTCGAAGGAATGAACGTTACACCGAGGCCTGTACTCTGGAGCGAGAGCGATTTGGAGGTGGAGGTTCCACCATGGTCTGGGGCATTGTGTCACAGCATCATCGGACTGAGCTTGTTGTCACTGCAGGCAATCTCAACGCTGTGCGTTACAGGGTAGACATCCTCCTCCCTCATGTGGTACCCTTCCGGCAGGCTTATCCTGACATGACCCTCCAGCATGACAATGCCACCAGCCATACTGATCATTCTGTGCGTGATTTCCTGCAAGACAGGAATGTCAGTGTTCTGACAGCATGTCTGGGACCTGTTGGATCAGAGGGTGAGGGCTATTCCCCCCAGAAATGTCCGGAAACTTGCAGCTGCCTTGAAAGAATGGGGTAACATCTCACAGCAAGAACTGGCACATCTGGTGCTGTCCATGAGGAGATGCACTGCAGTACTTAATGCAACAGTTGGCCACACTAGATACTGACTGTTACTTTGATTTTGACCCCCCACACCCACATACCCCAGTATCTCCACTTGCACATTCATCTTCTGCACATCTACCATTCCAGTGTTTAACTGCTATATTGTAATTACTTCGCCACCATGGCCTATTTATTGCCTTACCTCCCTTATCTTACCTCATTTGCACATACTGTATATAGACTTTTTCTACTGTATTATTGACTGTATGTTTGTTTATTCCATGTGTAACTCTGTGTTGTTGTATGTGTCGAACTGCTTTACTTTATCTTGGCCAGGTCGCAGGTGCAAATGAGAACTGGTTCAATAAACTACCTGGTTCAATAAAGGTGAAATAAAAACTTAAAAAATTGTTCAGGGACACATTATTCCATTTCTGTTAGTCGCAAGTCTGTGGAACTTGTTCAGTTTATGTCTCAGTTATTGAATCTTGTTATGTTCATACAAATATTTGCACATGTTAAGTTTGCAGAAAATAAACGCAGTTGACTGTGAGAGGACGTTTCTTTCTTTGCTGAGTTTATATAGTAATTGAAACACTGACCACCTCATATTCTGTTTATATATTGTTGTTTCCTCACTGTGTATGTATTTACTGTATTCTCAACATACCCCATCCTAATATACCTACTACTGTACATACCATTTTCTTTCCAAATGATATACTGTTTATACACACCACTTATTTATATGCTGGATTCTGACACATGCTCACTATAGAAATATACTCTGGATTGTTAATTGTCCCGCTCTGTCATTTCTTGATTTCTTGTTTAGATGTTTTGATTATTTGTGTATTTGTATTGTATTTGCGAGACATTCTACTGCATTGTTGAATCTAGAAACAAGCATTTCACTGCTCCTGTTATAACATCTGCAAACCTGTGTACACGACCAATAAATGTTGATTTGATTTAAACAACAAGCTGGGACTGGAACGTACAGCCATTCCAGATTGGAGTTCCAATCCATACGGATATGGCGAGAGGGCCAGGGAAGGCTGAGGGCCAGGGAAGGCTGAGGGCCAGGGAAGGATGAGGGCCAGGGAAGGCTGAGGGTCAGGGAAGGCTGAGGGCAACGGAAGGCTGAGGGTCAGGGAAGGCTGAGGGCCAGGGAAGGCTGAGGGCCAGGGAAGGCTAAGGGTCAGGGAAGGCTGAGGGCCAGGGAAGACTGAGGGCCAGGGAAGGCTGAGGGCCAGGGAAGGCTGAGGGCCAGGGAAGACTGAGGGCCAGGGAAGGCTGAGGGCCAGGGAAGGCTGAGGGTCAGGGAAGGCTGAGGGCAACGGAAGGCTGAGGGTCAGGGAAGGCTGAGGGCCAGGGAAGGCTGAGGGTCAGGGAAGGCTGAGGGCCAGGGAAGACTGAGGGCCAGGGAAGGCTGGGGGCCAGGGAAGGCTGAGGGCCACAGAAGGCTGAGGGCCACGGAAGGCTGAGGGTCAGGGAAGGCTGAGGGCCAGGGAAGGCTGAGGGCCAGGGAAGGCTGAGGGCCAGGGAAGGCTGAGGGCCACTGAAGGCTGAGGGCCAGGGAAGGCTGAGGGCCAGGGAAGGCTGAGGGCCAGGGAAGGCTGAGGGCCAGGGAAGGCTGAGGGCCAGGGAAGACTGAGGGCCAGGGAAGGCTGAGGGCCAGGGAAAACTGAGGGCCAGGGAAGGCTGAGGGCCAGGGAAGGCTGAGGGCCAGGGAAGGCTGAGGGCAACGGAAGGCTGAGGGTCAGGGAAGGCTGAGGGCCAGGGAAGGCTGAGGGCCAGGGAAGGCTGAGGGCCACAGAAGGCTGAGGGCCACGGAAGGCTGAGGGTCAGGGAAGGCTGAGGGTCAGGGAAGGCTGAGGGCCAGGGAAGGCTGAGGGCCAGGGAAGGCTGAGGGCCAGGGAAGGCTGAGGGCCAGGGAAGGCTGAGGGCAAATCTTAAACACCCTTTTATGTAGTGAGAAGGAGTGGTGGTCTACACTTCGGAACGCCGCTCAGAGTTTCACTGTTCCGCTCCATTGCTGCACCCTGAACTAATGGAACGTACAACACACACAGAGTGGAACTCCGAGATAAAGCATGTGTCCGATTGAACGCGATTGGGAATGATGAAATGGAGGAGGCATGCCGGAAAAGGGACTGCATGGCAAATCCATTATGTCTGCAAAGCATTGGGGCAATGTATAGCCAGATGTTGCAATTACAGAAACGCTGCCATATTTCAAAGGGGCCCCACATGTGCAACTCTCTTTCACTCAAATCATAGGTAATCCTATAGGAACTGAGGGGGGGGCAAACCAGCTACAGGACAAAGAGATAGAAAGAGGGGGAGACTGAGGTAAATGAGCAGAGAGGGGAATAGATTAAAATAAAATAGATGGTGTTAAAGAAAAAGGAAATACAAGGAGGAAATAAAAATCCTCAACCAACCCACTAAGCACCATATCTAGAATTAGGTTTCTGACAAGTGTGTACCCCAGACTGGGGCCTTTGAGATACTGACCACGACAACACCCCAGCATGAGCCTGACTCTGACTCTGGACCTGCACTGAGAAGACTATACTGTCCTGGTCTCCAGATTGACTAAATGTAGGTTAATGGACATTGATCATTCCATTAAGCTATTTGACCACTTTGACAGCTTGGTAATTTAGGCAAGGGTCAATATTTTCTTTGGCTTATAGTTGTAGGTGACACTCTGAAGTAGTGTTGTTTTAAATCAGAGGCTCATGGCAGCAATAAATGTTTACTATAAAATCCTTCATAAGCCCTTGCATATTGGTAGAAGTGGCCATTAATACACCACTAAAGGTCCTCTTTAAATCTGTACACTTTGCACTTAAAAAGGAATTTCAATCATAAATTGAAATCTGAGGTTTTGTTCTTAACCTTCTGATATGTTATCAGCACTTAAACGGATGATGTCACAGGCTTATAACCACTCCCATTAGGACCGCTAAGGTTCATAGAGTCGAGCAAAGGGAATGTACCCATGTGACATCATACTTCTGGGCGGAGTTAAGTCCTTTTTCTGTTGTGTCGGGGCTCAAACATTGTACACTCTTTATAACAAGTATTCTCTTCCAGTCACCTTGCTCATGGAAGACTTATGCAACCTAAGAATAACCCTCACTGACAAGATTATGTTTCTTGGCATATTTTCAAGCCGTTTTAGAGGACAGTTGATTTGTTTGCCATTGGCCTTTTCTGAGAAACTCTGGAAAACTGTCCGTGGATCTTATCAATAATTCACAAGTGTATTGTGGAAGAACATCCTGAGATTGGTGTTTCAGGTATCGATGTTGTCCTCTTGCAAGGTCTTCTCTCGCGCCTTCTTATGCCATCCCCGTTTCACTTTTCCCTTCCGGTTGGCGAGTGTCTTCTGCGACTTCATTTCCTGCGTCTTGACTGTCATCTTCTGTCATTTCACGTCATTTCCTATTTTCCGAAAGCAACTGTTTCTGTCTGTAGCAGAAAAATCTGAATTCAGCCAAGACAGTTCAGACGTTCTGGGCTTTGGAGGGGGGAAAGGATCCTCCTCTTTCTGCTTGCCTAGCAGATAGCGCCAGTCTGGTTCATAGAGGAGGCCCGTTTCCTGCATCTCCCTTCACTAGACAGTAACTGCTTCTGCAGCTGGAAACACATCACTCTTCATTGTGGCCCTCACTCTTGAGCTTGGTCTCCAAACCACCCCAGCCTATACTCCGTTCCCTGACTTTACCAACAAACAAAAATGGGAAACATACCTTATTAATGTATGGCTCAAATAGTGAAATAAAGTCACGGAATGACTTTGAAGTACTGATAAATAGACTCATTGGTAGACGCTTCCAGGTTTCATAAAAAGACGTGTGCCTGGCATCGGTTATGTAAACCAACATTCTTCATGAACGTTACTGAGAGAGGTTTGATTGAATTTCACCCTGAAGTAAGTTGCATTGTTATACAGCCTCCTAAAAGCAGTCAATCAGTGACTAGGAGCTTAGCTGGTGGGCTTTGGGGTCCTTTAACAATCCCCCTCCCCTAAAGGGAATAATGCTGATGAACTAATCAAGGGGTCAGTTAAGTCTCTCCAGAACCATAGTTTGACAGAGGAGCAGAGATAGACCAAAGGGCCATCCCATCATAGTCACATCTCAATCAGCTGCACCGTGGCTCCTCTCTCGATTAAGTTCTTCTGGGTCGATCTGAAAACATAGACTACCAGTATGGTGGACATGGCCACTGTGGAGACTTTGTTTCCACCTGTCCAGTTATTTCACGTCACTGATGAAGGGTAATGGGAAGAACGTGGTACAACATAGTTCACAAAGGTGAAAGACATGCCTTTGTGCACACCTCCATACCTCTGAGCATTCGGACATTCTCAGCACAGCTCCGAAAGCACACACACATACACACACACGTTAGAGCGAACACACGTTAGATTAAATTATACAAGAGAGAGCAAAAATAGCTTTGTGTCTCGGCCAGGCAGAGAGAGAGGGAGAGAGAGGGAGGGAGAAAGAGAGAGTCAGACGGAACCAGCTTTTAAGGGAAGGGTAAAGATGACAGGAATGGGTCAACTCAGAGATTAAGGGAACACAGTCATCCCTCTCTCTCTCACAAACTTCTCTGACTGAAGTTTCCCCCCTCTTCATCTCACCCCCCAACAATCCAGCACCCTAATACCCTCACTCCCCATTGGCAGTGCAGACCACCCAGACTACCCAACAGGCCCTCAGACCCCCATTCCACTTCAATGGGTTGACCACCCTACATAATCCCATTGGGAAGTGTAGTCCATCCAGTTTACCTGGAGAAATGACATGAAAACAGACCCCCAAACACAAAAACACAAACACACAAAAACAGACCCCCACCCCCATACCCCTCACATACACCCACACATGCATACACCCACAAACACACACACACCAATACAGTCTCACAACCCACCCACACACATTTACAGACAAACACAGCTCACCCAGAACATGCAGGAGAGGCAGACCCAGGTGCGGGCTTGCCCAGCTAGGGCTGCGGGCAGGCTGAGAGACACAGAAGGCATATTTCCTTCCTTCTGGTGGATGCTGCTATGGCTCTCGCTACTCCAGACTGACCACAGGATTCCCAACTAGTCCAAACAGGAGGGATATCCAGCACCGCAAATCCATGACACGTCAGGGAAGACCAGAGAGGGTGACTGCTGCAGCTCTCCTTCTTTCTCTCTCAATCTCTCTCTCACATGCGTACTTGATCCCCTTCACTCTCTCTCTAACTCACTTGCTTCTTGTTTATATTTAGTTCCCTATTCTCTATGTTCCTCTCTGTCTCTCTCCGCCTCTGCAACTCAACTTTGTCCCTCCTCTCGCTCTCTTTTCCCCAACTCTTATTTTATCCCCAGTGCCTCTCCTTTCTCTCTTTTCTCCAGTGTCTCTCTTTCCGTCTCCCTCCACTGAGGGAACTTTCACAAAGCTTTTTGGGGTCAGGCTGCTCCTCTCCACGGGAGCAAAGGGGGAGGTGTTCAGAAAAGGGGCTCCGTTTATTCTCCATCCCTCTCCCCCCCCTCTCTTAGCCACCCGCCCCTCTCTCGACCCCCTCTCCTCTCTCTTCATTCTTAATTTCATTCATTCCTTGAACTCTCCCTCCTCTCCACTCCTTCCCTCTTTCTCACCTCCCCCATCCCTCGTTCCCTGGTTTTCCCTAGCTAACTGTGCTCACTCATGTCTGTGCTAACGTTGCTTAAATTTTTCATTAACTCCCTTTTTCTTTCCCTATCTTCTTCCCTCCCTCCCTCCCTGCATCCCCTATATCCACTCTCCTGCTTGTTTCAACTCCGCCTCACTGTCCGGACCATCCTGGCTCCTTCACCGTACCGTCAAACTCTTGACTGAAAATCTCTTCTGCTCGGTGGTCTCATCTAGTTTGCTTCCTCCCCAAAATAAACCAGGACCAGGCCCGGGAAGACGCATTGCTTTTACTCTTTTATTTCAAGGCCACAACAATCAAAGAGCCCTCCTCTAAAAGAGAAAGAAAAGACTCTGACCCCCTACTATAGAGAAAGAACACAGCAGGACTGGGAAGAAAAGCTGCTTCATTAAGTTCTCAATGGTCATCAATGGGCCACGTTAGCCCTGGCTTTAAGTCTCTCTGGTCTCCCCTGTGCGTCTTTCACACATGCACACTCACACACCCTTTCACGTCTTTCGCATGCATGCATGCACACACACACACACACACACACACACACACACACACACACACACACGCGCACGCTCACACACACACACACACACACACACACACACACACACACACACACACACATACACACACATGCGCGCGCACGCTCACACACACACACAGTATGAAAAAAGGACTAATCCCATGGTATTTCCTCTCAGTCACCTTATCGAGATGAACCAGCTCAGTGTTGAAATGTTTCAGTGTTAAAGTCCAGAACCCTTCCACTAATGTTTCACCTACTACACCACAATGTTCACGTAGTGCTCTTGACTAGAAGAGGGTAGAATGGGCGCAAATACTTTTTATCAATTCGTTGTAGTTTTTTAAGTGGGGACACAATAGAACTATCTTTATGGGGCAACGCAATTGTTGGAGTGAACAATCTCGGTGATGACTGTTTGACCTTTCTATTCCAGACAGTATTCCTTTCCACTATAAGCTCTGATAAAGAAAAGGAAAAAGTGCCCACCAGTCTTTCAGTGGGATTGCCTCTCCCTCTTCTCTGGTCTCTGTGGCGGCAGTGAGTGTGGACGTAAAGTGCTGTGAAATCATGAAATACTCTCTGCGTGTGTGTGATCGACGACATGACTGTCGGAGGGCGCAGAATCACTGATCAACAAATCCCCTTGCATCCCAAATAACTACTCATTATGTGGTCAAAATGTGCAAATAATAGACTAGCCTTGCTCAAACTGACCCTCTCAAACACACGATCACATGAGGGGCCGTGGAGAAAAGAGTGTAGTAGTTTTAGGACTACATCAGAGTATAGGTTGAGTCAGTGTAATACTAGGTGTTGACTTCCTCTGATAGAGATTAGTTGTACTTGTGTACATGCCATGGTCATTGAAGCAACGCCCCTCTAACCTTCTCCTCCTACCGTCTGCAGTTCCCACCTGGTCACTCCTGTGTGGGGTTACTGGGGTAAACGTTCTGCTTGTTTACTTCATCCTCATCTGACCCAGTGGTAAGGGACAAGATCTGGGTTTAAATACTATCTGAAATCTTTCAAGTTCTTTTAGCGTTTGCTCTAGCCTGCCTGCAATGCCAGGGGGGCGGGGTTGCAGTTTTGTGACTATTCTATTGGTTCCATTGCGCCAGGCAAGCTCAATTAAGCCAAGATGAAGTATTTTAAATGATTTCAAATAGTATTTGAACCCAGGTCTGTTAAGGAGAAATTCCCACTTAATCCTTGTGGGACAGCAACAACAGAATTCCATAGGGTCAAGGGTCAAAGACTTTGGATCTAACCATTACAACCATAAGATGCACCCTTAGGAACACAGGCATAGCCATGAACTGGAAAGGGGGGGCATACCAGCGAAACACCAGTAAAACATTGACAACCATTTCACGGGTGTCCTGTACGCTCAAAATCACTGTCCCGTCTGCAAATCAAATCAAACTGTATTTGTCACATGCGCTGAATACAAGTGTAGATCTTACCGTGAAATGCTTTCTTACAAACCCTTAACCAACAGTGCAGTTCAAGAAAGAGTTAAGGAAATATTTACCAAATAAACAAAAGTAAAAAATAATAAAAAGAAACACAATAAAATAACAATAACGAGGCTATATAGAGGGGGTATGTAACAATCCGGGTGTCGTGGGTGTGGAGTCAAAGGCAGGAGACAGAGAGTACAATGCTGTGCTCTTTAATGCACTAAACGCACCTCAGGGTGCTAACAATGATCACGGCCCCAAAACACAGGGAATGTCAAAATGACGATTCAAAAATGCACGACTAGGAACTAACACGTTCCTCTGATACAGAGCAGAAGGTTACAAAGATTAATCCCGCACAACAACCAGGCGGGCCGGCTGTCTAATAAAGACAAAAAAAACACCCTCAGGAAACCACCCTCAGTCGGACTCGTGACAGGGTACCGGTACCGAGTCAATGTGAGGGAGTACAAGTTAGTCAAGTTAATTTGTACATGTCGGTAGGGGTGAAGTGACTATGCATAGATAATAAATAGCGAGTAGCAGCAGTGTACAAAACAAATGGGAGGGGGGTGTCAATGTAAATAGTCCGGTGGCCATTTGATTAACTCTTCAGCAGTCTTATGACTTGGGGGTAGAAGCTGTTACGGAGCCTTTCCGGTCCCACTTGCCATGCTGTAGCAGAGAAACGTCTATGACTTGGGTGACTGGATTCTCTGATCATTTTTTGGGCTTTCCTCTGTTTTTCATATGACGTGATTGAATATGATCTTCATGACTGAAATCTTATGTTTGTGACACAAACTGAAGACACAATTGTCCCAAAATAGGTTTATTCCCACTCACAAGGCATAGTGGCCCCCGGTGGACATTTGCTATATCGCTTTTCCAAATTCTCGTAAGTCTGCATGTATCCAGAAAACAGGGACATAGGGCTAATTACACACATATACACACACACACACACACAGCATCGTCTCTGGAAATCACCAGATCAGTGCACATTACAGCCATCCCCGTGTGCCTTTGATAAGGACAGAGTGTGGACAAAGCTATCAGCAGGACATCTATGATTACCCCCTTTATCCCTTCAGATCAGTGCCCCAGTCACCAGCAGTCCCTGCTCCCCAGCCTGGCGAATGAAACAGGACACATGTCATCAGATGTGACAGTATCACAAACCATCATCTACAGAAGCATGGATGGAAGGCAAACAGGAATACAGATAAAGAAGGACAAACACATCCTCTTTATGTGTGTGCATGTGTGTGTGCAAGCGTGCGTGTCAGTGAAAGATCCTCAGAGAAGGAAAATTTCAGAAAAATGTAAGTAGTGAAACATTGAAAAAAGTTTTAGATAAAACAACACTAAATACATTCACGTCACCAAATAATTGATTAAAACACACTGTTTTGCAATGAAGGTCTACAGTAGCTTCAACAGCACCCTCTAGGGTAGTGCCATGGTTAAGCTGAAGGCAGCTATTTTCCATCCTCTAGGTACATTGACTTCAATACAAAACCTCAGAGGCTAGTGGTTCTCACCCCTTCCATAGACTTGCACAGTAATTATAACGACTTCCATAGAACGACCTCCAACCTATCAGAGCTCTTTCAGTATGAACTGACATGTTGTCCATCCAATCAAAGGATCATAAAATGTATCTAGTCGTGATGGGTTGAAAAATCAATAAGGTTACATATGGATATTATTTTTTAAGATATATTGTATCTTATCATTTTGACAATATCACAATATTCTTTTTGCGGTAGTTGGCTGTACCTGCACAAAAATCATTTGTTCTCCATCTTATTTTTAAATAGAAGCCAATTTGTTTTCATCACTTTTATTTCCATGACTGATCAAAACTAATATCCTCATGGCATCCCTCTGCAGCAGACATACAGTTTGGTGAGAAATATGTTTGCAAAACATGAAATTGCAATAAAATGACAGCACAGAATCTTAAAAGGATCAGACCCTTTTTTTAAATTTCTCCTAAAATGACATACCCAAATCTAACTATCTATAGCTCAGGACCTGAAGCAAGGATATGCATATTCTTGATACCATTTGAAAGAAAACACTTTGAAATTTGTGGAAATGTGAAATGAATATAGGAGAATTTAACACATTAGATCTGGTAAAAGATAATACGAAGATAAAAAAACTGTGTTTATTTTTTTCATTTTTTTCCATCGTCTTTGAAAAGCAAGAGAAAGGTCACTGTATTATTGCAGTTTATGCACAGGTTAGATTTTGGCCACTACATTGCAGAAGTGTATGTGCAATGTTGTAGACTGATCTAATGAACCATTGCATTTCTGTTCAATATGTTGTATCAAGTCTGCCCAAATGTGCCTAATTGGTTAATTGATATATTTTCAAGTTCATAACTGTGCACTCTCCTCAGAAAATAGCATTGTACTCTTCCACTGTAATAGCTACTGTAAATTGGACAGTGCAGTTAGATTAACAAGAATTTAAGCTTTCTGCTCATATCAGAAATGTCTATGTCCAGGGAAATGTTCTTGTTACTTACAACCTCATGCTAATCACATTAGCGCACATTAGCTCAACTGTCCCGATCCCGTAGAGGTTAATACATATAGAATCGTGACAATCGTGAGAATCCCAATACATATCGTATCGGCACTTAAGTATGGTGATAATATCGTATTGTGAGGTCAAGTCCCATCCCTTGAATCTAGTACTGAAAGCATGAGCTACAGCTAGCTAGCACTGCAGTGCATAAAGTGTGAAAAGTAGTTGACTAAAAGAGAGAGATAGACAATAGCTAAACAGTTAAGAATAAATGAATTTATCCTAGCTCGTTGGCTAGCCAATACTGCAACTCTTACAAGTCAAGCAAGCTTTTGGTTTTATTAATTTATTGCTACCAGGGCCCGCCGGTGTAACTGCTTGCTTTACACTGTACTTCATGATTGTACACATGGATTGGATTGTGGATTTACTAACACGTTAGTTCTAGTTTGTTGACTACCTTTATAACATTAACCTTTTCACAGGTACCAACAAACAGGTGTGATCATTCTACGGTGGTCCCTGCAGTGTACGCTCAAACCGGTGTGATTAGAATGCATATTTAGAACGTCCAGTTTGCATATTTAGAACGTCCAGTTTCGATTAACGCAACAATTAGAATTTGGGCTGGAGAAACTGTTATTTCACGGAAACATTTTGCACAAACACAGTCCTTAAAAAGTTATGTCCAGAATGTGACCAGTTAATTTTTGGATGCAATGTTCAGACATCCACAGAAGTAGCTACAGCATAACGCAATCATCCAAACTGGAAAATGTAGGCTACATTTGTCCTAGCACTAACTGATGAAAGATTGACGTAACACAAGCGGTCATATTTTTATAACTCTCGGCTGAAAGAAACTACAATATGAATTAGCTAATAGCAATTACTATTTAGAATTAATCACAGCTGAGCTCAACATTGATCTAAATAATTGAGTAAAATACTTTGTAGAAATTTAAAGTACACTGATGATGGGTAGTTTATGCACGCCGCCATGTATTTTCCCCCGCATCAACCAAAGATAATAAGAGGAAACAAGATGAGTTTGGTCTGTTTATAGTATGCCTGTTGAAGGGGGTGTGTTGTCAACGATCATTCACAACCCTTCATTTACTACTGGGAAGTTTACCCGAAAGATGAGTGAACAATTCCTTCACCTCATTACAACATCTTTCGTCTGACCGATGTTTACGTGACACCCAGAATGCATTGTATAATGTCAACAAACATGGCGCCACACATACAGTTGAAGTCGGAAGTTTACAAACACCATAGCCAAATACATTTAAATACATTACAACTCTGTTTTTCACAATTCCTGCCATTTAATCAGAGCAAAAAAATCCCTGTCTAGGTCAGTTAGGGTCACCACTTTATTTTACAACTTTGGAAGTATGCTTGGGGTCATTGTCCATTTGGAAGACCCATTTGCAATCAAGCTTTAACTTACAGATTGATGTCTTGAGATGTTGCTTCAATATATCCACATCATTTTCCTCCTCATAATGCCATCTATTTTGTGAAGTGCACCAGTCCCTCCAGCAGCAAAGCACCCCCACAACATGATGATGCAACCCCCGTGCTTCACGGTTGGGATGGTGTTCTTCGGCTTGCAAGCATCCCCTTTTTTCCACAAACATTGGTAATTATGGACAAACAGTTCTATTTTAGTTTTTTGTCCCTGTGTGCAGTTGCAAAGTCTGGATTTTTTTATGACGGTTTTAGAGCAGTGGCTTCTTCCTTGCTGAGCAGCCTTTCAGGTTATGTCGATACATGAATCGTATTACTGTGCATATACAGTGGTGAGAACAAGTATTTGATACACTGCGGATTTTGCAGGTTTTCCTACTTACAAAGCATGTAGAGGTCTGTAATGTCTGTAATTTTTTATCATAGGTACACTTCACCTGTGAGAGACGGAATCTAAAAAATTTAAAAAATCCAGATAATCACATTGTATGATTTTTAAGTAATTAATTTGCATTTTATTGCATGACATAAATATTTGAAACATCAGAAAAGCAGAACTTAATATTTGGTACAGAAACCTTTGTTTGCATTTACAGAGATCATACGTTTCCTGTAGTTCTTGACCAGGTTTGCACACACTGCAGCAGGGATTTTGGCCCACTCCTCCATACAGACCTTCTCCAGATCCTTCAGGTTTCGGGGCTGTCGCTGGGCAATACGGACTTTCAGCTCCCTCCAAAGATTTCCTATTGGGTCCAGGTCTGGAGACTGACTAGGCCACTCCAGGACCTTGAGATGTTTCTCACGGAGCCACTCTTTAGTTGCCCTGGCTGTGTGTTTAGGGTCGTTGTCATGCTGGCAGACCCAGCCATGACCCATCTTCAATGCTTTTACTGAGGGAAGGAGGTTGTTTGCCAAGATCTCGCGATACATGGCCCCATCCATCCTCCCCTCAATACGGTGCAGTCGTCCTGTCCCCTTTGCAGAAAAGCATCCCCAAAGAATGATGTTTTCACCTCCATGCTTCACGGTTGGGATGGTGTCCTTGGGGTTGTACTCATCCTTCTTCTTCCTCCAAACACGGCGAGGGGTAGTTTAGACCAAAAAGCTATATTTTTGTCTCATCAGACCACATGACCTTCTCCCATTCCTCCTCTGGATCATTCAGATGGTCATTGGCAAACTTCAGATGGGCCTGGACATGGGCTGGCTTGAGCAGGGGGACCTTGTGGGCGCTGCAGGATTTTAATCCATGACGGCGTAGTGTGTTACTAATGGTTTTCTTTGAGACTGTGGTCCCAGCTCTCTTCAGGTCATTGACCAGCTCCTGTCGTGTAGTTCTGGGCTGATCCCTCACCTTCCTCATGATCATTGATGCCCCACGAGGTGAGATCTTGCATGGAGCCCCAGACCAAGGGTGATTGACCGTGATCTTGAACTTCCTCCATTTTCTAATAATTGCGCCAACAGTTGTTGCCTTCTCACCAAACTGCTTGCCTATTGTCCTGTAGCCCATCCCAGCCTTGTGCAGGTCTACAATTTTAACCATGATGTCCTTACACAGCTCCCTGGTCTTGGCCATTGTGGAGAGGTTGGAGTCTGTTTGATTGAGTGTGTGGACAGGTGTCTTTTATACAGGTAACGAGTTCAAACAGGTGCAGTTAATACAGGTAATGAGTGGAGAACAGGGGGGCTTCTTAAAGAAAAACTAACAGGTCTGTGAGAGCCGGAATTCTTACTGGTTGGTAGGTGATCAAATACTTATGTCATGCAATAAAATGCAAATGAATTACTTAAAAATCATACAATGTGATTTTCTGGATTTTTGTTTTAGATTCTGTCTCTCACAGTTGAAGTGATGTGATAAAAATTACAGACCTGCTAAATCGGCAGTGTATCAAATACTTGTTCTCCCCACTGTGGATACTTTTCTACCTGTTTCCTCCAGCATCTTCACAAGGTCCTTTGCCGTTGTTCTGGGATTGATTTGCACTTTTCGCACCAAAGTACGTTCTTCTCTAGGAGACAGAACGCGGATACCTGAGCGGTATGACGGCTGCGTGGTCTCATGGTGTTTTCTGGGGTCTGGGCTGATTTATTTTGATTTTCCTATGATGTCAAACAAAGAGGCACTGAGTTTGAAGGTAGGACTTGAAATACATCCACAGGTACAAGCTGTTTAAAGGCACAGTCAACTTAGGGTAACTTAGTGTACAGTGAATTATACATGAAATAATCTAGCTGTAAATAATTGTTGGGAAAATGACTTGTGTCATACACACAGTAGATGTCCTAACTGACTTACCAAAACTATAGTTTGTTAACAAGAAATGTGTGGAGTGGTTGAAAAACGAGTTTTGATGACTCCAACCTAAGTGTATGTAAACTTCCGACTTCAACTGTAGCTGGCAATAGTTTAACATTAGCTCATTATAATCAGTACAACCTAAAAAAAATGTACAAACATCATAGGTGTCCATTACAATCTAATCTATCGGAATGCATTATTTGTCACCAGTATTTGAAAACATGTGACTAAAACTGTAAATACATTATGCTACATACATATAGTATACGCCTACAGTAGAAACGACAAAGCGATATACAGAAAATAAGGAACTATTATTATTTGTAAGGAAAACAACAAGGAGGGCAATGCGAGCGCCAGCCAGAAAATATTCCAATTCGTGCAAGACTTTGCAAATGTCTGCAGACTTCTGCTGCGCAAACATTGGTGAAGTGGTGGGCTCTCCTCGAAGAGTGAAGTTTGTCCGGCTCAGTAAAACCTCAAACTGAAATGGTCTGACTTGGACTACTTTTATGTGAATTAATGAGGAGGTGGAACACACCTTAATTCAAGCTGTTGTTAGAACAACTTGTTCGAAAATAATTTGAAATTGACAAGTTGATAATTAGCAGGCAGCACGCGTTATCTGTCCTGTTGCGTAATAATTACATTTTGAAACAGTGATTGCATTCAGACAGCTGTAATGTTGTGCACTGAAGTCCAAGCGAAGGGAAAATGTGAGAGGAAGAGAGCACGTAGATGCGTGAAGGAATTATACAACGAGAAAAGTGATGATGCTGTATATGGTAGCTATGAAAGTGAACTGTGTGTGCGGGTGATTAGGGGTGTCTTCATTCCGCTTCTGTTGCAAAAGGTTTCTTAAACAGAAACAAACGGAATCAAAACTGGGTGGGACCTACCTGAATTTGTCCAATAGAAACTTTCGTTTTAGTTGCAAAATGGTTTTGCACTGTCTCTCGACCTATGCACCTACATTATGAACTTTCATTTGTAAGCTAGGTTGTAGCAATCTTATGATGGGTATAGGGCGAATTCGAATATCATGTAGTTGCCTGAACCTATCGCTGTTACATTGAGCTGGGTGAATGGAATATGAATGACAGTCATCCAATATGCTGTAATAGAAATAAGGACATGCTCATTAAAAAAATAAATCATTCTCCCTAATCTTAAACGGCACCGACCTCCATTAGTGTGTGTGTGTGTGTGTGTGTGTGTGTGCAGGGGGGTATACAATAATATTTCCCAGGCTAATCAAATCCATAATGGCCTCGCATCAGTATGACTTTGACCTTCAGCTCGGGCTGTGCTGGGAAATCAGCTCACGGCACAGCACTGAGAGATAGTGGTAACCACTACAGGCCTCTCAGATTGACTGATACAACAGAGGACAAGGAATATTTTGCTGTCTAATAGCAAACACACTCACCCACAAAGACACACACACACATATCTAACCAATAAATTCATCCAGATATTGTGTGTGTGTGTGTGTGTTCCTGCGAGTATGTCTGTGTATGTCTGCATGTGTGTGTGTGTGTCTGTGTGTGTGTGTGCATAAAACAAAAGTGGGGAGTGGGGCATACTCTGCTATACCAGGCCTCCTCTTGGCTCAGAGCCTAGAGTCCAGTAGATGGGAGGAAGTTCCCCCCCACCCTTCCCTCCTTTCCTCCCCATCCCACCGGGTCTAACTCCAGACCCCCATCTGTAGAAAACAATACAGACACACCCTCCCTGGGCTCGGGCTCACATGGGTATGCACATTTTTTCCCTCTCCCTAGCTTTGAAGAACAGGATCCTGTAGGGAGCAGAGAGTGAGAGAAAGGGACATGCCTCTGTACCAGACCTCCCTCACCAGAGTGAAAGACCACCACTATAACACTAAGAAATATTTCTGTTTTTTAAACGATGTTGGTTGATGCTAATGCTAATGGTTTGCATCAACATAGCACTCTTCCAAAGGTATCAAAGCACTTTTGTGTAGCAGGACACACCAATGCCTATCACTTTACTTCCCAAAACATTATTGGATTCCCTTTCCCGTTTGTTTCAGACCCAAACTTTCACCAGTCTGTCCTATTGTCCTCTCCAAACGTTCATTTATTCTGTACTTGTTACGCTCAAGAACAGACTATCATAAATAGACACTGTTCCACAAAAACACAGACCACACTGTTGTCCCTTAGGACAGTCTTCCTCAGTTCAACCTAATTAACGAGACATCCTTTAGCACAAATGTCATTGTAATAGTCAAGCACAGACCATGTTCTGTCCCTTGCATTGTAGCTGAAATAATGTTCCCCACACATTGCCCATACTAAATCTGACCATACCAATAGTGCCCATATGTTGCCCATATGTTCCCTATACGTTCCTCGCCACATGCAACAACTCTCCTCAGCCTGTTCTGCAAGTCAGTGGCAGAAACGGGCCCTTCTTTTCAGAAAGCTCTGTAGTTTCAAAGAGCAATTTTTCACTTTCTCTCAGGGATCCAGTTCTTTTTAATCACTTGCATACCAAGGCAGCTGGTGCCAAGTTCAACTGACATAGCCCTCAGCTTATGTCAAACTGATCTGCTTTTAAAACCCAGGAAACCTACAGCCAGGAAATCTCTGTCAATTATCGGAGACATTCTGTGGTTATTAGGTCATATCATTCATCAGCACTTCAGTTTGGTGGGGAGGTGTCATGCGGTTTCTGAGTAGCTATGGTTTAGTCCCAGACAGAAATACAGTGTATCTCATTTACAGCAATATTCACGCCATTGAGTCAATACATCACCTTTTTCAACGAGTACAGCTGTACGTCTCTAAGAGCTTTGCACACCTGAATTTTTCTTCAAGCTCTATGAAATTGGTTGTTGATCATTGCTAGACAAACCCTTTTTAAGTCTTGCCATAGATTTTCAAGCAGATTTAAGTCAAAACTGTAACTTGGCCACTCAGGAACATTCACTGTCTTCTTGGTAAGCAACTCCAGTGTAGATTTGGCCTTGTGTTTTAGGTTATTGTCCTGCTGAAAGGTGAAGTAATCTCCCAGTGTCTGGTGGAAAGCAGAACAAACCAGGTTTTCTTCTAGGATTTTCCCTGTGCTTAGCTACATTACGTTTCTATTTTATCCTGAAAACTCCCCAGTCCTTAACAATTCCAAGCATACCAATAACATGATGTAGCCACCCCTATGCTTGAAAATATAGAGGGTGGTACTCAGTAATGTGTTGTATTGGATTTGCACCAAACATAACATTTTGTATTCAAGATAAAAAGTGAATTTTTTTGCAGCATTTTTAGCAATGCCTTATTGCAAACAGAATGCATGTTTTTGAATATTTGTATTCTGTAAAGGCTTCCTTTTTTCAATTGGTCAATTAGGTTAGTGTTGTGGAATACCTACAATGTTGTTGATCCCATTCTCAGTTTTCACCTATCACAACCATTAAACTCTGTAAAAACAATTAAAGTCACCATTGGCCTTCTGATGAAATCCCTGAGAGGTTCCCTTCCTCTCTGGCAACTGAGTTAGGAAGGACGCCTGTAACTTTGTAGTGACTGGGTGTATTGATACACCATCCAACGTGTAATTAATAACTTCACCATGTTCAAAGGGATATTCAATGTCTGCTTTTTTATTTTTTACCCATCTACTACCAATAGGTGCCCTTCTTTGCAAGGAATTTGAAAACCTCCCTGGTATTTGTGATTGATTCTGTGTTTCAAATTCACTGCTCGACTGAGTGACCTTACAGGTAATTGTATGTGTGGGGTACAGGTATGAGGTATTTGCACACAGAACTGAGTCCAGCGACTTAAGAACATTTTTACTCTTGAACTTATCAAGGCTTGCCTTAATGAAAGGGGTTTAATACTTATTGACTCAAAACATTTTAGATTTAAACATTTGTAAAAACAAAATTCCAGTTTGACATTATGGGGTATTGTGTGTTAGCCAGTGAAAAAAACATCTCAATTAAATCCATTTCAAATTCAGGCTGTAATACAACGACATTTGGAAATAGTCAAGGGGTGTGAATACTTTCTGAAGGCACTAAAGTAGCTAGGTCTGAGTGCAACAAGTTTAAAACGGAGCATCTGGTTTGCACACGTGTGACCCGGTTCAGGAAGCTAGGCATATGTTGCATGTCACTACTTCACAGGAGAGCCATTTAAAGATGTATTTTTTATCCAAATGCATTTTTTTTGGCAGAAATGCTTTCTGGAACATGTGAACTTTCATGTGCCTTAATAACGAACTTGTATTCCAACTATAAATATGAATTTGTTAAATTACGAGCCTAGGAATAGACACAAACATTCCCGCTAGCCATCATTGGCTGAGATAACGGATCGTCTGGACATGCCGGGAGATGATGTTTGGATTGGTCTGCCATGTAGACTTCTGTCGACAATTTGAGCTGGTCAGTATCTGTTGATAGTCCTTTCCACCACTTGAAAGATATAACGTTAGACATCGAGAACTACAAAAGATTTGCT
The DNA here is from genome assembly GCF_036934945.1 of Oncorhynchus masou masou. Classification (NCBI taxonomy): domain Eukaryota; kingdom Metazoa; phylum Chordata; class Actinopteri; order Salmoniformes; family Salmonidae; genus Oncorhynchus; species Oncorhynchus masou. The sequence goes on along the minus strand of NC_088221.1, from coordinate 18,857,823 downwards.
ACTTATCTCAACAACATTGATGCCCTGAATTTAGCAGGCACTATTGTTAGATCAGTTGAAAAAATGTTGTGATGGGCAACTTTCTTTTTTATTTGTTACTATTATTTTACCCTCTTTTTTCCCCCAATTTTGTGATATCCAATTGCGATCCAATTCCAATCTTGTCTCATCGTTGCAACTCCCCAACGGGCGCGGGAAAGGCGAAGGTCGAGTCATGCATCCTCTGAAACATGACCGGCCAAACTGCACTTCTTAACACCCGCACGCTTAACCCGGCCACCCCTCAACTGACAACAGAAGTCAGCTTGTAGGCACACCACAAAGAGTCGCTGCAGTGTGATGAGCCAAGCAAAGCCCCCCCCCCGGCCAAACCCTCCCCTAACCCGGACAACACTGGGCCAATTGTGTGCCGCCCTATGGGACTCCCGGTCACGGCCAGTTGTGACACAGCCTGGGATCAAACCCAGGTTTGTAGTGATGCCTCAAGCACTGCGATGCAGTGCATTAGACCGATGCACCACTTGGGAGGCCCGATGGGCTACTTTCTGCATACGCCACGGTCAGTGTGAACCGGAATGACTTTACACAATGCCAACCAAACAACATGTAGCTACAAACAAAACGCTAAGTTAAATTATTCCAATCTGTCGTGTGTACAGTTAAGAGTCTAGCTACATTTTCAGATGTTATACGTTTCTAATTTTGTCAGAAAGTCATTTTCATTGCAAGTTTAGCGAACTTTAGCTTGCTGGCTCGCTAGCTAACATTACATGTATGATCTCTGTGGAAATATTATTTGAATCAGAAACATATTTGCATTGCTAGTTATAGCCTAATGTTAGCAAGCTAATATTGAACCTAGTTGGTTAGCTTTAGCTATCTACAGATTCATACTACAGCTATGAAAGCGTTTGTATTGGTAGTAGTATGATATTATGTAGTTGTTGGTAGTTGGTATTATGCCTGTTGATTGTTTAGCTAGTATGCCGGTTGATTGTTTAGCTAGCTAGCTACATGTCTAAACAAAAGACTCCACTTTGCCAGATGATTACATGACACATGAAGTTAGCTAGGTGTGTCTGGGGGTGATTACAGCGATCTATTGTTTGTCGTGAACATGTGTACATGTCTAGACAATAGTGACGCATCCACTTAGCAAGATGTGGCTGGGGGATTTCTGGGTAAGCGTCATGTAATAATGATAAAATATTTGTATCTGCACACATTCTGTTTGTGATATTCCTACTATGCAAGTAACCATTTCACTGTCCCATTTACACCTTCTGTATCCTGTTCATGTGACAAATAAACTGAGATTTGATATTATATAGTGTTTAGCAGAGACGGTAACTTGAAGAACAACAGGATCTGCACCATAGTCAGATTAGGATATAGGCCAAGGACTAGATAAACTGTATTTTTACCTGGAGTTTTTCCTTATTGTCGGCTACTACTTTTACAACTTTTAGTCTTGAAACCTTTGGTTGTTTACTAAACTACTCACATGATCTCACATGTGAATCCTTAAAGAGATTGGTGGGGCTAAGGCTTAAGATGTTGTGAACGATGCTGAATAGGTGTAGACAAAGAAGAGCTCTCCAGTTTGTGTACCAAAACATCCAAGGGCAATTTTCTCAAAAGTGGGGTTACAAGTGGATCAACTTTTAAAGCAGAATTACTTTCCCATTGTTCCTCAACTGTACAGTAGTGTATGACATACCATTTCCTAGCTCTGAGAATCTACTTTTATCCCAATGTGAAAACACAATTTCAAATGTAGATACATAGGACTGAATCCAGGTGGTGTGTCACACATGCTCTTAGGAGCTTGCATCACTGCAAATGATTTGATGGAATTAAGACAAGGAGATTGGGGTAGTTTTCACTGGTGCCTTGAAGTCAGTGAAGGTGGCGTACAATCTAATCTGTAGCTCAGACTCAACTCATTGTAATCAATGAATTGTTGAGGCATGGCGGAACTTGGCAGACAGTACATCTATCTAAGACTAGATACTAGTCAGTCCATATGGAGGTAAGGGCTAGGGATGATATTACAAAGGAGCTCCATGTCGAAGTCAGTGTATTCTTTGCCAGGCTACAGCTGCACCAACAACATACTGTAGCTGCACATCGTGGGGGTGCTTTTCCATTGTCTGACGTTCCTACAGGGATCACATACACCAGTGGCAGTCGGTGCCGACGACAATGAGACAGCCTATAGGGAAGAGGTCAGAGACCTGGCAGTGTGTTGTCAGGACAACAACCTCTCCCTCAACGTGAGCAAGACAAAGGAGCTGCTCGTGGAATACAGGAAAAGGAGGGCCGAGCACGCCCCCATTCACATCGAGGGGGCTGTAGTGGAGCGGGTCAAGATCTTCAGGTGCCTTGGTGTCCACATCACTAAGGACCTATCATGGTCCAAACACACCAAGACAGTTGTGAAGAGGGCAAGAAAATGCCTATTCCCCTTCAGGAGGCTGAAAATATTTGGCATGTTACCTCAGATCCTCAAAAAGTTCTACAGCTGCACAATCAACAGCATCCTGACTGGTTGCATCACCGCTTCGTATGACAACTGCTCGGTATCCAACCGCAAGGCGCTACAGAGGGTAGTGCATACGGCCCAGTACACCACTGGGGCCAAGCTTCCAGCCACCCAGGACCTCTATACCAGGCGGTGTCAGAGGAAAACCCAAAAAATGGTCAAAGACTACAGCCACCCAAGTCACAGACTGTTTTCTCTGCTACCGCACTGCAAGCGGTGCCGGAGCGCCAGGTCTGGGACCAAAGGGGTCCTTAACAGCCTCTACCCCAAAGCCATAAGACTGCTGAATAGTTTATCAAATTGCTACCTGGACAATTTGCATTAACTCCCATATTTTATTCTTATCTCTTATCATTTTTTGCACTGACTCTCTTGCGCAGGCTGGAAGTACACTCACTGGACTCACACATAACCACACACTCACACATAACACCCCAACACTCATATACACACACCCACCCACACACACACACACACACACACACACACACACACACACACACACACACACACACACACACACACACACACACACACACACACACACACACACACACACTCACACACAAAACATTCACACTCAAGCATACCTTTTTTAATTTAATCTTTATTTAACCAGGAAAAGCCAACTGAGACCCAGTCTCTTATTCAAGGGATACCTGGCCAAGAAGGCAGCAACAATCAATACATTACAGAATAAGACAAACAACAATACAATACAACAACATGATACAGCCTGAAAAAAGCATTTACACTCTTCTGTAACAGTCTCCCATCAACATTTTAAATTAATTCAGTGGCACTAACATATCTAGATGAAGCATGGATTGTAGACTATTCCATGCCTCTGGTGCACAAGAAGAAAAGGCAGTTAGACTAATACTGTAAAGTCCTTTAAGTAGCAACCACCTAGCAGAACGGGTATGGTAACTGCTGGTGGTGAAGGAGACCAGATAACAGAGGTAAATTTACCCAAAAGGGTATTGTAGATGAAGACATACAAATGTAGCTTTCTGCGCATTTAAATTGAGGTTCAACCCACCATTTGGTACAATGTGCATTGGTGGTTGAGTGATTTGGCATTTGTAATAAAGCGCAAGGCTGCATGATATACAGAGTCCAGTCTCTGTAAGACAGAGGAGCCCGCATGCATATACAAGTCAACCATAATCAATTACAGAGAGAAAAGTGGACTGAAAAGGCTTCTTTCTAGCCATAAGCGGGATGAAAATAAAAACCCAATTCCAATTTAAGCTACCTCACAGTATTATCCATTTGACCTTTAAAGGAAATGTGTCATCCAACCATATACCTAGGTATTTGTAGGATGACACATTTCAATGGATATGCCACCAGACTGCAGTGACTGAAAAGCAGTCTGAAGCTCTTCAACAGCCTGAACCAGAGAAGGAGCACATCCAGAGAAGGAGCACAGATGATACAGATGACTGTATCATCTGCATATAGATGCAACTTTGCTTGTTGCATCCCATTTCCCAAATCATTAATTACAATTGAGAACAACACAGGAGCTAAAATGGAACCCTGGGGAACACCTCTATTAATCTCAAGAAAATAAAGAAAGAAAGCTAAACTTGTGATTGTCCGTTATTACACATTGTGTTCTGTCAGAAAGATAGTTCCTACACCAATTTACTGCCCCTTCACTGAGACCAATGTTACTGAGTCTAGCTGGCAACAATTCATGGTGAAGTGAATATTGACGTCACATACACACACATTCACATTCCTAGCCACTCTTCACATACGCTGCTGCTACTCTCTGTTTATCTTGTATTCATAGTCACTTTACCCCTACCTACATGTACATATTACCTTAATTACCTCAACTAACCTGTACCCCTGCACATTGAATCGGTACCGGCACCTATTGTATATAGCCTCGTTATTGTTATTTTATTGTGTTACTATTTTTCCTTTTAGTTTATTTAGCACATTTTTTTAACTTACTTTTTCAAAACTCAGCATTGTTGGTTAAAGGCTCGCAAGTAAGCGTTTCACTGTAAGGTCTACACCTTTTGTATTTGGCACATGTGACAAATACAATTTCATTTCATTTAATTTGCCGTTTAAGATTAGGGAGGACAATATTTTTTTATGAGCATGGCATTATTTCTATTTCAGCATATTGGATGACTCTCATTCATATTCCATTCACCCAGTTCAATGAACATTGATAGGTTTAGGCTACTACATGATACTCAAATTCTCCTTATATCCAACATAAGGTTGCTACAACCTAGCCTATGAATGAAAGTTTACAATGCAGTTCCACAGGTCAAGAGAAAATTTTAGCAATCAAGGTGACAGACAGTGATATATGCAATACCGCCTTGTTCACTCTTGCCTGCATCTAGCTGAGCTAGGGTCAAAACAGTTGCAAATTGCTTACGTTTAAGAAATGTTTTTCAACAGAATCAGCAGAATGAATTCACCCCTGATCACACGCAAACACAGTTCACTTTCATAGCAGCCACATACAAATAACATGATCACTTTGCTCATTGTATAATTCCCTCTCACATCTATGCACTATCCTCCTTTCACATTTTCCCTTCGCTTGTGGACTTCAGTGCACAACACAACAGCTGTCTGTAACCAGGTGAAAAAAAACCTTTCCAAGCCAAGCCTTCATACCATAACCGCTAAACACAACACAGCCTACATTGATGTTACCATATTAATCCTAGAACCGCATGGCCTTTCAGCCTTAAGTACCCACTAGAGAACGTTGAGAACATTGCTGGGCATCCCATTTAGCATACATATCAGTTGCATATCAACACGCAAGTCAGCAAACATAAGCACCAAGGCCTGATAAACAATGCATAAGCAATTGTAAAGCATGAATTGCATGAAAAAATATTTGTGAAAATGTATCCATGTAAAAACATAACAACAATGGCAATTTGCTTAGATAGAGTCAAGGATATGTTTTGTATATTTCTACAAACTCATACTAAAAAATGTAGGCCATAAGCCATATTTCTACACTTCTAGCCAATGACACATCAACATTCTAAGAGTCTAATAAATACATTTCATTTTATTTCTCACTTTATTTAACCAGGTAGGGTAGTTGAGAACAAGTTCTCACAAACAAGTCAATGACACAGTAGAGAAAAGAAAGTCTATATACAGTGTGTGCAAAAGGCATGAGGAGGTAGGCAATAAATAGGCCATAGGACCGAATAATTACAATTTAGCAGATTAACAATGGAGTGATAAATGAGCAGATGATGATGTGCAAGTAGAGATACTGGTGTGCAAAAGAGCAGAAAAGTAAATAAAATAAAAACAGTATGGGGATGAGGTAGGTAGATTGGGTGGGCTATTTACAGATGGACTATGTACAGCTGCAGTGATTGCTTAGCTGCTCAGATAGTTGATGTTTAAAGTTGGTGAGGGAAATAAAAGTCTCCAACTTCAGCCATTTTTGCAATTCATTCTAGTCACTGGCAGCAGAGAACTGGAAGGAAAGGCAGCCAAATGAGGTGTTGCCTTTGGGGATGATCAGGGAGATATACCTGCTGGAACATGTGCTACGGGTGGGTGTTGTTATCGTGACCAGTGAACTGAGATAAGGCGGAGCTTTACCTAGCATAGACTTATAGATGACCTGGAGCCAGTAGGTCTGGCGATGAATATGTAGCGAGGGCCAGCTGACTAGAGCATACAGGTCGCAGTGGTGGGTGGTATAAGGTGATTTGGTAACACAGCGGATGGCACTGTGATAGACTGCATCCAGTTTTCTGAGTAGAGTGTTGGAAGCTATTTTGTAGATGACATCGCCGAAGTCGAGGATCGGTAGGATAGTCAGTTTTACTAGGGTAAGTTTGGCGGCGTGAGTGAAGGAGGCTTTATTGCGAAATAGAAAGCCGATTCTAGATTTGATTTTGGATTGGAGATGTTTAATATGAGTCTGGAAGGAGAGCTTACAGTCTAGCCAGACACCTAGGTATTTATAGTTGTCCAAATATTCTAGGTCAGAACCGTCCAGGGTGGTGATGCTAGTCGGACGGGAGGGCAGCGAGCGGTTGAAAAGCATGCATTTGGTTTACTAGCGTTTAAGAGCAGTTGGGGGCCACGGAAGGAGGGTTGTATGGCATTAAAGCATTGAAGATCGTTTGGAGGTTAGTTAGCACATTGTCCAAGGAGTAGCCAGGAGGAAGGCATGGCCAGCCGTTGAGAAATGCATATTGAAATGTTTGATCATGGAATAATGGAATGGAATAATAATTTGGTTGTGTTTATAAAGGTCTTAGGTAACATTAGAAAACAATCATTTCAAAGAACATAATATAATTGTCATTAGTTGATGCTACTCTAGGCTATAAGTAAAAACGAAGAACCACTAGTTTAAGTCCATCTCAAATAAGTCCATTACAATTTTGTTTTGACAGGTCTAAAGAAACATTGTGGAAACAAGAAAATGTATTTTAAACAAAACAGACAAGCTAATGTTACGTTTATTATGTTACTAGTCTGCTTAGTAGCCAGAGCAATGCTGCCACACCAGTGGACATGTGCTGAACACATGGACAGCACAGGTATTCTTGGAAAAAGTGACATTTGGAAATAGAACTGCACCTCTTGAATTTTGAGAGGTATTTGACAAAGGTAAGTGTCATAGAAACTGCAGAATATGCTCTTTCTGATACTATATAGAAATCAAACATGTTTACCTGCATGTGAAGGAGGATTTGAAAGTGATGCTCCTTTCCCTGTATCTGTCAATTACTAGATGCACCCGTCTCTTGATTTAAAATTTGACAACAGCCGATAATACTATAACTCAGAATATTGTTAATGTAATATTGTCTATAGGCTAACTCTTATTGTGTGTGAAATTAGTTTCGGTACAGTTTATGTTTACAACTTGGATAGAGTCAAGGATATGAATTATTAACATGAGCACCAACGTTGATAAATAGGCATAACACAAACTCATCATTACGCTGTTGTTGTAAAGTAAATTAAATTAAATCAACCTCTCTAGCCTCCTTAACATTCAGTTATTTTGAAGTAAAGTACACAGTTATCGCCCATTCATCCATGTATCATTCACTCAGTGGGCTGGCATCGTTTGATTCCCATTGTTCGTCAACTTGGATAGAGTCAAGGATAAGTTGTGCATTACTCTACCTACTGCAATAGATAGCATTTCCCTTACAATAAATTTGATTCGTAATAGAGTAACAGTAAATAAAACAGTCCTGGAACAGATTATTTTTACAAAGTAAAACGTAAAATAAAAATTATATCAACCCGCAAGTCCCACGGTCAAATTATGTGTTATAAACGTGAGCGCCAAAGCTGATAAACCTGCATAACACAAACACATTATTACACTATTGACTTTCTAAATGAAATCAACCTCTTCACAGCCTCTTATCCAGAGCGGCTTGGGTTAAGTGCCTTGTTCAAGGGCACATCGACAGATTTTTCACCTAGTTCACCTAATTGAACCAGCAACCTTTTAGTTACTGGCTCAACGCTCTTAACCGCTAGGCTACCTGCCACCTTCACCGTGCTTATCATTCAGTTAGGCCTAATTTAAATTCAATTATGAAGTAACATGTAACAACAAGTAAAATGTATAATAATCGCCCACTCATCCATTTGTCATTCATTCAGTGAGGAAAGGGAGAGACGCATTGGCGCCAACGTTTTAGAGCCCGATAAAAAAGTTATATTTTTTATTTACATAATCAAACGTCAGTGGCCGTTAGCCTATGGTGGTTCTAGTGTTAAGTAACGATATAGTCAGCATAGCTTCAAGAACTAATGCATTAGTAAACCCGCTACAGTCATGCAGTGGAGTGTACAGCAAGCAGTTTAGTAGTTACACTGGAGAGCCCCGTTGGCAATAAATTAATAAAACCAAAAGCTTACCTTCACTTGGAAGAGTTCCAGTGTTGGATAGCCATAGCCAGATAAATAACATAACACCTGTCTCTGTTTGAGCTGGGTGTTTGAGTAGGCTAAACTCTTGCTTCTCCTTCATTTTTGAAGAAGTTAATTTGTTCAGAACTGTTCAACTATTGTCTTTCTCTCTGAATCAACTACACACCACATGTTATGCCCTGCAGTGCTAGCTAGCTGTAGCTTAATGATTTAAGTACTAGATTAATTCTCTGATCCTTTGATTGGCTGGACAACATGTCAGTTCATGTTGCAAGAGCTCTGATAGGTTGGAGGACATCCTCCGGAAGTTGTCATAATTCATGTGTAAGTCTATGGAATGGGGTGAGAACCTTGAGCCTCCTAGGTTTTGTATTGAAGTCAGTGTACCCAGAGGAAGACGGAAACTAGCTGTCCTCTGGCTACACCATGGTGCTATCCCAGAGAGTGCTGTTGAGGCTACTGTAGACCTTCACTGCAAAACAGTTTGTTTTAATCAATTATTTGGTGACGTGAAAATATTTAGTATAGTTTTATCTAAAAAGGCAAAATGAAATTCTCTGAAGAGGATGGTCCTCCCCATCCTTCTCTGAGGAGCCTCCACTGACATACACATACTAAAAATGCTAAGGTCAATCTTTCTGTTCTGTAAGACTATTCATCCAGAAATACAATGTCCAAGACAGCAATAAACAACTATGTTAATCTATCTCCAATAATTCCTTCTGTCCAAACTGAGACGGATACATCTGAAGTAAATATGCACCAACTGAAAAGTGAATCAAACATCTGCTCAATATTTTCACTCAGGAGTAGGAAAGACCAAAAAGGGCCCATTCATCAAATGGAGCATAGATATCAGTTTTATTCTTTGGCTGTGCAGAGTGTGTGACTCGCTCGGAATTTATGGGCCGTGGGGACATTAGTTAAATGAGAGGAAAAGTGCTTAGTCTTCCACAATGATAACCACAGAGGGGGAACAGCATGCTGCGCTATCAAAATGCCAATGGAGGAAGATTGATGTCCGGGCAAGAGAGAAGTGCTCGCTAAGAACCCTGGTCCGCCTCACAATCCCTCTCCATGTCCCGACAGCCTGCCAGGGACAGAAAAGCTTCCTGCCTTAATTAAGTGTGTGTGTGTGTGTGTGGGGGGGGGGGTTACTGTGTGTGTGTGTGTGTGTGTGTGTGTGTGTGTGTGTGTGTGTGTGTGTGTGTGTGTGTGTGTGTGTGTGTGTGTGTGTGTGTGTGTGTGTGTGTGTGTGCTTGTGGACATAGAGTGGTGGCTACATGCACAGGGATAATGACTCTGTTCAGCAAAGCACAGACTATCTGGCAAGGTTCCATGGTGAAACTGATTCCAGGCAATATCCTGGCCCCATGGTCCTGTTTGTGTGTGTGCGCGTGCCCATGTGAGTGATTCTGATTTCCTTATCTCCTCTGTCCCTCCCTCATCATCCATTCTACCATCGGTGCACATTTCCTGGGCAGCTCTGCTGCTACTGGCAAACACACAACCATTGTTTCCAGAGCTGCCAGACAGACAGCCAGACAGACAGACAGCCAGCCAGCCAGCCAGCCAGCCAGCCAGCCAGAAAAACTGGGAAGGCACGATAAAGAGAAGGGAACTGTGTGGCACAATAGGTGACACACTTTCAAATAGTAAACATCATAAAGCCTACTACATATTCCAATTTCAGCCCATTCAGATGAAAAAGTCCTGGATTGTTTGATCGATTGGATTTCATACACTTTTTCCACTTGAAATTTCACCTGCTATATTCCTGCCAGCAAACATACCAAATCCAATAGCATTGTAGCTTGGATAACACTACCATGCTAGTGTAATACAATATTCACAACCCTGACTTGTGTTCACAATGTCTGTATTTCATGACAGCAACGTTACAGTGATAATGTCACTCGTACACGAAATAGCTGAGCTGAGTTGCAAAATGACATCACATCCTTTCATTATGCAGCCTAACCAAGTGATGTAAGCTTACCTTGTCTTTCCTTATCCTCCTAAAGGGAAAGAGGCAGGAGAAGAAGAACTTCCCCCAACTGAGGACCGTTGCCAGACACCAGCCTAGTCCAGCCATCGTCCTCACCTCCTCCTTCCTCTGTCCTCTACCACACTTCTTCACTATCTCTCGCTCTCTCGCTCAATCTAATTTCAGATTTCCTGCGATACAACGCTCACAGGAACCATCCAGCTCTCAGCTAGCTGTGGAGGAGATGGGAGTAGGTCTTACATCCGTTCCCCGAAAAAGGTATCACCTTCCTGGGCTTCAGCCCCCTAGATGTTCTCCTAAAATGGAATGGAGGCCATCTTTACGAGTGAGGAGGCCAGAACCACACATGACATGGTCCCATCCAACTTCAGCTTTCCAAGCCTAGCAACCATACAGCATCCCTGCTTAGGAACACTCTCTCTCGCCCTCATTCTCTCTCTGTCTGGATGCTGCTCTCTCCATTCATGGAAGAAGGAGGAGAGAAGAGGGGAATGGGCGGGGGAGAGGGAGAGGGAGAGTGAACAGCCGAACGGAACGATAGACACTCACTGTGATAAGAAAAGGGGAGGAGGAGGGGAGTTCAGTAATTGGGAGTAAAGGAGGATGGTGGGCAAACTAAGGCTTGGTCACTGGCGTTGCCTCTGATTGAATGTAGATACACGACATACAGTGTGTGGAGACAGTTTATGTAGGGAAAGAATTGATCAAATATAGATAAACAATTAAGCTACACAGAATATTTTTATCAAATGATGTAATGAGATGTCCTAGAAGTCCTTGCCAGCCAGCTGGAGTGATATGCAGCATTATGAAGGGTGACTGCACCAATACAATGGCTGCAGTGTTACGTTCGTCTGAATGAATGGACCAAGGCGCAGCGTACTTAGAGTTCCACTTGTTTAATAAATATGCAACTCACCAAAAAGAATATAGAAGAAAACGAAACATTATGTTCTGGGCTGTTCACAGGCAGCTACACAAAAACAAGATCCCACAAACATCAGGTGGGAAAAGGCTGCCTAAATACGATCCCCAATCAGAGACAACAATAGACAGCTGCCTCTGATTGGGAACCATACCAGGCCAACAAAGAAATAGAAAACATAGATTGCCCACCCTAGTCACACCCTGACCTAACCAAACAGAGAATTAAAAGGATCTCTAAGGTCAGGGCGTGACAGTCCCCCCCAGAGGTGCGGAATCCGGCCGCAAACCTGAACCTATAGGGGAGGGTCCGGGTGGGCATCTACCCTCGGTGGCAGTTCCGGTGCGGGACGCAGACCCCGCTCCGCCAACTTCGGTGGCGCCTGGTGCAGGGATCATTCCCGGAAGCTCCGGACCGTGAATCATCGCCGAAGGAATCGAACCGTGGATCGTCGCCGGTGACTCCAGACCGTAGATCGTCGCCGGGGACTCCGGACCGTAGGTCGTCGCCGGAGGCTCCGGACTGGGAACCTCTGCTGGAGGCTCCGGACTGGGAATTGTCGCTGGAGACTCCAGACCTTGGATCGTCTCTAGAGACTCCAGGCCATGGATAATCACTGGAGGCTTCGAGCCATGAATCATCACTGGAGGCTTCGGGCCATGGATCATCACTGGAGGCTTCGGGCCATGGATCATCACTGGAGGCTTTGTGTGTGGAGCTGGCACAGGATGTACCAGGCTGGAAACACGCACTGGAGGCCGGGTGCATGGAGCTGGCACAGGATATATTGGACCGTGGAGGCGCAGTGGAGGTCTAGAGCGTAAGAGCTGGCACAACGCGTCCTGGACAAATGACATCCGTCGCACGGCAAGTGCGGGAAGCTAGCACACAACGCACTGGGCTGTGAAGGTGCACTGGAGACACAGTACGTATGGCCGGCGCAGGATATGCTGGGCCGTGGAGGCGCACTGGAGGTCTGGAGCGTAGAGCTGGCACAACGCGCCCTGGAATCTTCTGTCACGCTCGTCTGAATGAATGGACCAAGGTGCAACGTACTTAGACGTACACAAGCAACTCACCAAAAACAATATAGAAGAAAATGAAATGTGACGTTCTGGGCTGCTCATAGGCAGCTACACAAAAACAAGATCCCACAAACAACAGGTGGGAAAAAGCTACACTAGTCACACCCTGACCTAACCAAATAGAGAATTAAAAGGATCTCTAAGGTCAGGGCGTTACATGCAGACAGATATTGAGCCAAAGTTCACTCACTCAATTGTATAAAGAGTCCCAAAGAAATTGTAATTTACTGGTCTGTAACTGACTAGATACTGGGGCAAAACAAAACAGCTTCCACTTTTGGGAAAGTAACTTAGAAAGGGCTTGAAGCACACGTGCACAAACACACCACCCACAAACAGAATAGAATAACTTAAATGTGCATTTTTTTAAATAAATTTGGCCACACTTGCATCAAACCTGCTGAGCTACATGTACAGTTTATAACACTAGTACTGTATCTGTTCCACTGAAGGACACAAACTCTTAGTTGGAGAGAAAGAAAATCCCAGATATATCAATCAATGGCCAAGCCTTTTTGTTCCAGCTCTCCACATCTGTCATTCAACCACACACAGGATATTGTCCTGTTTTCTATACAGGGAGGACATTAGTGAGGAGAGCCTTCAGGTTTAGTAGGGAGCACTTTGTTGGATAACCCCTGTGTTATGGTGGATCTCCGCTCCTTGATTTTCCTTATATATTTACTATATTTCCTTATATATATATATATATATATATATATATATATATATATGTTGGTGCTTTTAATGTGATATGTTTTATGACAGCTGCAAAATGAATTGCCTCTCTGGGGACATTCAAGTTTTCTGAATCTGAATATTATCCACCATTTAAGGAGAGATGTGAAGCACTCTCCTCACATGATAGAAAACTAGCATGAAGCTACAGTGTAGATATCCCAATATGTACAACTGAAGACTACTTTATAACAAAAAACGTGATCTACATCAGGACTGCTGTGCAAGGAATGTAATGCAATAAGGACCGGGGATACAGTAGGAGCGATCGCACAATGCTGGCAAGGAGACAGAGAGAGGCATCGGAGAAGGGAACAGGACACTGTGCTGAATGCTGCACACTTCCTGTCTCCCCAGAGGGGAAAACAATGGGTTCTGGACACACAGTTTCACTTTAGCTAAGGTAAAGCCAAGCCTGTTCTGGGAAACCAGCCAAGAGGCTGGGGGAATTGGGGGACCATTGTTCCAGTGAGAATGTAAAGGGAAGTGGATGATGGTGTTTTGGAAGAAGGTGGGAGAGGTGTGGTCACAGCTGCTGGTTTGGTGGGTGAAACATATATGAATGCTAACTGTCTTGTCATCGCAATCATCTAAAACTGCCTGCCCTCCAGGACACCTACAGCATCCGATGTCACAGTAAGGCCAAAAAGATCATCAAGGATATCAACCACCCGATCCACTCCCTGTTCACCCCGCTATCATCCAAAAGGTGAGGTCAGTACAGGTGCATCAAAGCTGGGACCAAGAGACTGAAAAACAGCTTCTACCTTAAGGCCATCAGATTGTTAAATAGCCATCACTAGCCGGCCTCCAACCAGTGCCCTGCCCTGAACTTTATATTTTTATTTAACCTTTATTTATCTATGGTGATCAGTTAAGAACAAATTCTTATTTACAATGGCGGGCTACCCCGGCCAAAACCTAACCCGGACAATGCTGGGCCAATAGTGTGCTGCCCAATGGGACCTTCGATCACGGCCGGTTGTGATAGTCATTGTCCCTATGTACATAGACATGGAATCACTGGTCACTTTAATAATGTTGACATACTGTTTTACTCATTTCTTATGTACTGTATATACTGTATTTTAGTCAATGCCATCCTATTAAATTATTGCTGTATATATACTATTCTATCCTACATATTCTAGAGATATACTCAATATTCTATCCACATACTGTCTATAATGTCTATAAATCCCATCACATTTTATATATATTTATACCCCGGACTCCGACATTGCTCATCCTAATATTTATATATTTCTTAATTCGGTGTATTGTTGTGAATTGTTAGATATTACTGCACTGCTGGAAGTAGGAACACAAGCATTTCGCTACACCCAATAACACCTGCTAAATATATGTGACCAATAAAATTGGATTTGATTTGATCTGTGCCGTGAAAGGAGATGCCACTACCACAGAGCAAACCACAACTATTTAATTTAGCTACTAGAGACAAGTTACCACTTGAACCAGCAGTGCCCAGACAAAGAATTCCCTCGTCCAATTGCAGAACCTATCCCAAGGTTTTGGGTGAGTTTTTCCCGGGCCTGCTAATCGCCACCACAGCGACTCATTTAGGACCGCCCGGTGATAAAGCGTCCCGCTGAGATATCATTTCCCCCATAATTCACCTGCCAATACAAGAGTTGTGAGGTAAGCCTGTGCTCCAATGACATCATGTGGTGTGTTGTGCATACTCAGGCTAGTTAAAGAGCCCCATATGCTACTCATATATCACTGTCTAAATGGAAGCATTTCAAACCAAGCCCTGCAATGGTAAAGCTCAGTTTAAATCCAAATTAATTACATTCGACAGGGTGAATTTTTTATTTAATGTCCCAATGACTTTAGGTTTGGAATTAACTCGCCGGTGCCCCAGTACTCAAAGTGTCTGTGATTAATGTATGCGATTAACCCTTTCCCTCCCTTCATTCATCCCGAAGCCCATCTTGAGGATTGAGAGCTCTGCAAAATGTGTACGTGTGACAGAAAGACGGTCGGAATTAAATAACAATTTTCATTTCGCCATTTGTGAGGGCTCCAAAAACAACCTCTTTCTATCTTAAGTACGCATATAGATGCCTCTGTACAAGCAACAAGACTAATTCCAGCCTTTTCTCCGTCCAATACCGGGATCCCAAACAAAACACTCTACTTTTGTTCAGTTGGAGAGAGTGAGGGGTGAATGAGAGGGGACATAGGGCCAGCAAACATATCATGTGGGGCAGATTGGTGGGTGGGTTTGCAGGGTAGAATGGGGGTGGGTCTGCAGGGTAGAATGCTAAGAGAGGTGGCAGGGGTACAATGAAGTACCCTCTCAAACAAAATCCCACTAATCCCTACAATTTACTCCACTAACCCCTAGGGAGTGGAACAAAGAGCCACAAGGGCCTCCTGGGAATCTGTGACATCACCGCCTGATTCTCTGACTAGGCTACACCTCAGGCAGGGATAGGATTCATGTCTAACTACGGAACACAATGCTGCGATACCACAGCCTTATCACGTGAAATGTTTAGTGTCTCCTATCGAGGAAAGATAAAGGACATGCAGATTCCAAAATGGCTGCTGTCCCACTCTTTCATTTACACTCATTAAGCAGGCATGAGAGACCAGCAACAGAGAGGGGAGACTGGGGAGTGGATGGGACTGCAAAGGCGCGGCCCCAGAAGCGGTCCAGCCTAGGCTCTGTGGTGGACTTAATTACGTCCTTATTGGCTGTGCTTTGTTCCCAAAATGAAGGACTTGTACAGTAGAGTTGAAAATGGGAAAGAAAGGGAACGACAAGAAAGAAGAAAAAAAGGAGGGGGAAATGAAAACAAGGTCCAAGATCTCCTGTATGAGGTTTCAACGAGTCGAGACATTTTGTCAGTTTTCATCATAGAAAGATACCCATCTTTGGGGCTGAAATGGTGTTTGTGTTAAGGCCTCTAAGGAAGGAAAAATTCTTAAGAAATTCTAAAAGTATATTCCCTAGGTGCTCCATCATGTATTGGCCAATAATGTCAAAAGTCTGAGGGGTTCTAGGCAATAGATTTTTTATTAACTTCTACTGTAGCCCCATAAAAAAAATGTATCTGGAACATTTCAACTTACTTAGAGGCATTCCAGCCTGAGTCACCTGAGCAGCAAGTGTCAACCAAAATGGCCAAAGCTAATCATCAAGTCCCTCATGAAAGCTGACCACCAGGCACTTAGATGGGCGTGAGCGGCAGCAGCATGATGAAAGGCCCTGAGGGACGCATCACGGCTGCCCCCTCTGCACCAATCTCTTATTGAAGCCCAGCCATTGTTGTTGAGAGAAGCCTGGGAGGTGCTCCGAAGGGAAAGCATGTCTGTGTTTGGACTATAGTGCTGGCTGACTGGGGGGATCAAGAGAGGGATCCTCTACACCACTGTTTCAATGCAGAGGCTAGGTACTGTATGTCAGTCAATCCTACTATGTTGTCACCAAGACACAATGACTGCAGCGAGTGGTGATATCACTCATGCTACATTTCACTGACAGTTGACTGACAACTTGCTCATATCAAAGCAAATGAAAAACCCTAGGACTACTAAACATCACTGTGTCATGCATGGTTCTGTAAAAGCTTCGCACAAAACAAAACAGATCTTATCTGCATTGAATAAGTCCCCAAAGGCACAGCGACCAAGGGAGCTCTTTGTGAACCAGATATAATCCAATTACAAAATTATAATCCTAAATGGGACATACCATTGTGACACTGATGGAGGGGGGAATCTAATGAGGGCTTCCTCTTATGTACAAACAGAGGTGAAGGACTTAGGGAGGACTTCTCCAGGGTCACTTCCAAGGGGGCCAGAGAAAGACCCCTTCTGAACCCAGCAGTTATTACTTTCCCTGGGTCCATAAAGTAATTAGCCGTTCAGCCGCCTCGCAGAGTGACAGGGGAAGAGGAGAGAGAGAGGGAGGGAGAGACAGAATGAAGAGAGGGAGAGACAGAGAGTTAGACGATTTGAGGTCAACACACCATGTAGGCTACAGTACCTTCAACACATATCTCCAATAAAATATCAACTGCATTGTACCTCAGTCACCCAGTCAGAAATGTGGGTGACAAAAAAATTTTTGTGATCATGTTCAGAATTTCCCCCTATGTAAGAAAATATCCATCACCATTCTGTATTGACCAACCAATGAAATTGTGTTTGCAAACCATCTACAAACAAATATATATTTTTGAATCATATCTGTGTGTTCTCTTATCAAGAAACATCAGTCAGGAAGTGAGGTCACATGACCGTGTTGCTGTTTTTGATTTGAGGTCACATTACGTGTCATGAGCCAGCATACCACACTAACCACAGGGTAAAGGCGGGGCTATTGTTTTGTCTTGCTGGTCAGCCCTAATGTTAGCTGACTCTGACAGTGCTCACAAGAGGTGGCAATTGTGACTGTAACCTTTGCAGTTACGCACCCCTGAGCTAAGACATCCTACCCAGCCTGTTGATAGAGATATGCTCCACTTGAGGGGCTCTGTACCATGAGCCCTAACTGGAAATGGACTTCTATGTGAGTCAAGCACTGTGACCTGGAATGAAAGAAATGCAAGGGGTGAATACATCTAAAACAGACCCATGAGCATGGATGGCTAAAGCAAAAACATTTAACCATCGGACCATGCACCTACAATATACTCTATGCTCAATCCTGCTCCACCCCAGTCCAAAATGTTTTCCAATAGAAAATTCTCACAATCCTATAGGATGTTATGTCATCTCGATCAGAATCCTATCGGAAATCCTATTGGACGACTTTTTTCCCTATTGGAAATCAAAATGAATCCTATTGAATCCTATAGGATTTTGTGTCACCTCTATCCTATTGGAATCCTATTGGATCATATGGATTTTTGATGTCTTGTAGGATTTTGTCACCCCAATCAGAACAGTCCTATATTCATTTCGGTTTTATTCACCACCACAATATGGGATTGATTCAAGGCTGCAAGTTCAATTGCAGTATGACCACCAGTACAGGACAACTTTTTCAATAAAACACTCACTTAAGTTATTTGATTTGATTGTTATTCATGCAACTTCTTGTCGTTGAATTAAAAGACAGCACAATATGACCACGATAATACATACAATGTTACAATAACACTGGTTCTTTTGTTTGGTTTCCCCTTAGAATGCACAACATCTCATGTAAATATATAGATGAACGATGGCTGAGTTAGTGACTGTTGTTTTGCAGTCTGATGGCCTTGAGATGGAAGCTGTTTTTCAGTCTCTCGGCCCCAGCATTGATGCACCTGTACTGACCTTGCCTTCTGGATGGTAGCAGGGTGAACAGGCAGTGGTTCAGGTGGTTGTTGTCCTTGATGATCTTTTTGTGACATCGGGTGCTGTAGGTGTCCCGGAGGGCAGGCAGTTTGCCCTCAGTGATGCGTTGTGCAGACCGAACCACCGTCTGGAAAGTCTTGCGGATGAGTTCGGTGCAGTTGCATACCAGGCACTAATACAGCCCAACAGGATGCTCTCAATTGTCCATCTGTAAAAGTTTGTCAGGGTTTTAGGTGACAAGCCACATTTCTTCAGCCTCCTGAGGTTGAAGAAACTGTCTGTCTGTGTGGGTGGACCATTTCAGTTTGTCTGTGAAGTGTACACCGAGGAACTGTCCCTTCGATGTGGATAGGGGGTGCTCCCTCTGCTGTTTCCTCAAGTCCACGATCATCTCCTTTGTTTTGTTGACGTTGAGTGAGAGGTTGTTTTCCTAACACCACACTCCGAGTGCCCTCACCTCCTCCCTGTAGGCTGTCTTGTCGTTGTTGGTAATCAAGCTCACTACTGTTGTTGGTAATCAAGCTCACTACTGTTGTGTCGTCTGCAATCTTGATGATTGAGTTGGAGGTGTGCATGGCCACGCAATCATGGATGATCAGGGAGTACAGGAGAGGGCTGGGCATGCACCCTTGTGGGGCCCCAGTGTTGAGGGTCAGCAAAATGGATATGTTGTTTCCGACCTTCACCACCTGGGGGCTGCCCGTCAGAAAGTCCAGGACCCAATTGCACAGGGCGGGATTGAGACCCAGGAACTCCAGCTTAATGATGAGCCTGGAGGGTACTATGGTGTTGAATGCTGAGCTGTAGTCGATGAACTGCATTCTTACATAGGTATTCCTCTTGTCCAGATGGGATAGGGCAGTGTGCAGTGTGATGGCGATTGCATCGTCTGTGGACCTGTTGGGGCAGTATGCAAACTGAAGTGGGTCTAGAGTGGCAGGTAAGGTGGAGGTGATATGATCCTTGACTAGTCTCTCATAGAACTTCATGATGACAGAAGTGAGTGATAGTAATTTAGTTCAATTATCTTTGCCTTCTTTGGTACAGGAACAATGGTGGCCATCTTGAAGCATGTGGGAACAGCAGACTGGGATAGGGAGCAATTGAATAAGTCCGTAAACACACCAGCGAGCTACACAGTTTATATTCGGCCATATTCCCATATTTCCATGATTAAATGCGGTGGTTCGTGCTTTCAGTTATGCGCGAATGCTGCCATCCATCCATGGTTTTTGGTTAGCGTAGGTTTGGTAGTGACAGTGGGTATAACATCTCCAATGCACTTCCTTATAAACTCACCCACAGAGTCAGCGTATAGATCAATATTATTCTCTGAGGCTACCCAGGACATTTCCCAGTCTGTGTGATTAAAACAATCTTGAAGCGTGTATTCCGATTGGTCAGACCAGCGTTGAATGGTTCTAGTTACGGGTACATCCTGTTTGAGTTTCTGCCTATAGGACGGTAGAAGCAAGATGGAGTTGTGATCGGATTTGCCGAAGGGAGGAGGGGGGGGGGGGGACTTGAATGCATCGCGGAAGTTAGAGTAGCAATTGTCCAGTGTATTGCCCGTGCTGGTGCTGCAATCAATATGCTGATAGAATTTAGGTAGCCTTGTACACAAATTTGCTTTGTTAAAATCCCCAGCTGCAATAAATGCAGCCTCAGGATATATGGTTTCCAGTTTACATAGAGCCCAGTGAAGTTCCTTGAGTGCCGTCATTGCATCTGCTTGAGGGGGTATATACACAGCTGTGACGATAACTAGAGTGAGTTCTCTTGGGAGATAATAAGGTTGGCATTTGATTGTAAGGAATTCTAGGTCTGGTGAACAGAAGGACTTGAGTTCCTGTATATTGTTATGGTTACACCATGAGTCGTTAATCATGAAGCAGACACTCCTGCCCTTATTCTTCCCAGAGAGATGTTTATTTCTGTCGGTGCGACACATGAAGAAACCCAGTGGCTGTACCGACTCAGACGACATATCCCAAGAGAACCATGTTTCCGTGACCTATTGAACTCTAATGGGATTCTATCCTATATGGTTTTATCTTATAGGATCATACAAGATTCCAATACAGGAATCCAATAGAAAAATCCTACCAGATTTTGGAACCAGTTCTATTGGACTCCTATAGGAATCTATTCTGGTTTAGCGGTCTAAGCACCCGACTCCGGACAACTTAAGCCCCCTCAGCCGACTGTCTGTGCCCTTAACCACTTTCTGTACCCCTCTCTATAGCTGTCTTCCTGTCTGTACTCTGCCTATCTGTCCTGACAAAAAATGTATAATAATAACTCTGGTCTCCTTTAAAAATAAATACAAAAATAATTATGTTTACCCAAGACCAAAAAATCATACAGGATTCCAATAAAAACACATCAAAATCCAAAATAAAATCCTATCACTTTTTGGAACCAGTCCTATTGTTTCTCTGAGTGCACGAAACTCTGTCTTTGTATGTCAACTCAACCATGACAGGGTCCTTACTCCAGAGCTCGAAGAAGGTTGAGATGGGCAGCGGAGACACAGACCTCTCAAACGTATTCAAGGAAAGAGACATAACCATATACAGTATCTTCTATCTCCATGGCTTTAAAACTGCACAACCAAACCTTTGTTTGAGCACTTGACTCTAACATAGTTCTAAATCAAATGAGATATTCCTCACCCGATTTCTTTGACAAATATACTTTTAACTGTTAATTAATGGCAGCTGGGCAAGTCATAGGCAAGTCGTGAGATACATAAAAGTGTTGCAAATAAGTCTGCAAATATGTTAACAACCTGGTAAGCCTTTTGTTACATGTACTGTATGTCTGCAAAACATAGAAGTTTTTAACTCATTATTGAACTAATATGGAAAGATATGATGACACTAAATGTGATAAGCTGTCCAGTGACACAATCTTGAACAAAACGACAAATGTCCTCATTTTAACATCCTGAGACCTCATTTAGTTTACTTCAAAGAACTTTCAAAGAGCTGTTACTTCAATATCCAATCACTAAAATCCCCTGTTGCTGATCTGCAAATGGAAAGTCCTTGTCTAAAACATTGGATTAAATGGTACGCAAAACAGTGCTGCAGTTTCTCTCTAGTTGTTTACTGACTGAATGCAGCACACTCAAGAGGGATTCAACCCCTGACCCTCCTCTAGGTCCAAAGTGGTTAACAGAGCACTCACCAGCCAGAAGGACATTGCAGAGCTTTCAAAAGGAAACTTATAGGACAACCACTCCTCTCTTAGGTCCAGAACCAGGTAAGGTCCAGAATATTTAATTAGGCTTGCCTGGAGCTCACGGGGACTGTGCCATAGTCCCTCTAGTAACACAAACTGAACTGAGAGACAGAGCCTGGCAGTCTAGCCTTTATCCTGACATATTTCCTGAACTGCATTGTTAGACTGGGAAAGAGAAAACACACACACACACTCACACACACACACGCACACACACACACACACACACACACACACACACACACACACACACACACACACACACACACACACACATACACACAAACACACACACACAGACAGATACACACGCACACACACACAGACAGACCGAAACACTCGCATGCTCACACCCACACACAGGCACAAGCGTGCACACACACACATACACTCATACTAACACAGGCATGCTTGCACATACACACACACACGCACAGGGCAGTGGAAATATTGTCTCACTCTCGGGGATCACACCATGGAGCGACCTGCAGAGTGAGTCCAGTAGGAGCTGTTGTTCTTTCCTTTATGTTTGGGCCAAGGTCACTGTTTAACCTGTGGCTGGCGGGGAGGCGGTAGCCTGCTCCCCAGGACGCTTCACGTCCTTGTTGATTATTGACAGAATACGGAAACCTTTCCAGCCTGCCAAGACTGAGCTCTCCATATCTCACCACACTGTTTGTTAAAAGGACCACAGCTCATTTACGGTCAGTTCATTATGGTAAAGAATAGATTTACCTTCAGTCCATTAGGTATAGACACATAACCTTTTGTGTGTGATTTAGTAGCAATACGGGCGTGGTACTCTTCGCAGGATTTAGAGGCAAGGTCTAAAGCTGAGAGTGTGAGAGAGGAATGACCCAGAAATGCTATGGATAGGGGATCTGAGAGAAGGGTCTCTAAATGTGATAGAGTAACAGCTGTAGTTGAGAGACCAAAACAGAAACCCATTAGTTGATTTTAACTGACCTTTTAAACCTTTTCACATACTATGTTATAGATATGAAAGAAATATGTATTTTTTATCCGTCGCTATGTTGAAACAAAAATGGATACATTTAAAACTGTAAAGGATTTACACAATAAATTCAAAGACATTTATTTTGGAGTACTCAAAGAGTGAAACATATAGATTGGGAGAATATAGAGTGTGATGGTCAGCAGAACCAGGGATGGGGTGGGGTGAAGAGGTCAGGTGCACAGCCAGGAGCCAATGAGGGGCCAGGCAGGCTAGGGTCACCCTTTGTGTTATAGCAGGCGCTAAATTGAAAACGTTTCAACCTGACACATTTGTTGGAACTTTGACTGGTTCCTTAGTTTGCTACATTGACAACAGTGTCTTCTGACGGAGTTTGAGGGAGGGGATATAGGAGGTAAGTAATAACAACACTCTCCTATATCCACCATTGAGTGTGAGATGAGTTAGCGGCACGACACAGTGCTAACATTCAGGTTGGCTTGTCCTCCTTTGAAGCTGAAATAGATTTATGGCACTTCCACAATGGAGTTGTGCTTTCATTTTCCCAGAGATTGCTTGGCAAATGCCTCTCCTAGTGATATCCTCAAGCGGATATGTTGGATTTCTATCCCCCGAATCTACAAGGCACCAGGAGGGACACGATCCTGCATTCTCTTTCACACACACTAGATGTGATGACACCTCTTATCATCATGGCCTTTACTGTAACGTCACGGACGCCCATGTTGTTATACGCCTCTATTCTTTCACAACAACTACATAGAAATGGGTGATTTTCAGACAAGGCGAGATTATATCATGTAAAGAAAGTAGCCGGTGGAGGTGTTGATATGGTGTTCAAGTTTTTGTGTGAAAGTGACCCAAAATGTGTGTGTGTGTGTGTGTGTGTGTGTGTGTGTGTGTGTGTGTGTGTGTGTGTGTGTGTGTGTGTGTGTGTGTGTGTGTGTGTGTGTGTGTGTGTGTGTGTCCGGTATAAACAAAGACACCCAGAACAATCTGTTCCCTAGCAGCAGCCAGGTCAGCTGGGGAAGCAGTAGAGCTGCAAGCGGATTGGATAGGGCGTGTTCTCCAACACCATCATGGATGGAGAAAAAAAAACAGTTTCCATCAACAGTCTTTGCACAGGAAACACTGTGTCCCCAGCAGGAAGCGCCTGTACAGAACAACAGATCGGACAGGGGGAACTAACTGCATGTGTGAGAGAGAACTGGATACTGCTGTAAACACAGCACCACACCCCCTTAGGGCTGCTAGTCTCTGGGGTACCCTGTCACCTCAAAGAGTTCACACCACACCCCTTTAATGAGGGCGCACCGTGGATTGCGTCATTTCCTGGAAGCTTTCCAAGAAACCAATGAGAGTTACTTGGCAGGTTCACATGTGGTCATACATTAAGTCAATACACTCCACATGTGCTATCCGTGACAACCATGTTAATGCAGCAATACATACTGAAAGAAAAGGGTAATGATGAGTGGGCAATGGACAAAATGTATGATATCCTATGCATGTAAATATATTATTACATCTTACAAAGCTTTTAGATTTATATTATACTGTGTTATGCTTTGTGGCGTTGTGCAGCGGCAAGTGCAGTGAGTAAGGAGTAGATATTTCAGCTCCTCCTGTTGGGATTGACACGGGGCATTGACAAGCCCATGCTAGTAGAAAAGACAGGCCTATTGGTGACTAAAACACAAAGTTTATCAGGACTCAGACCACGTTTTCGTTACATTGAAAGAAGGGGTAGGTCGGTTTGAAGGGGTTTGCCTTGTCACTCAACTTCTGACAAGTGTTTCTTCACAAGTGCAATAGTAACCTTAGCGATAGTGATTCTGTCCAATGGCGGTGCCTTATGCAAATAGCCCCATAGGCAGTTGTAAAGGGGCACGCTTGACTGGCTGCGAAACTGTGTCCGTCACATTGGTTTTCCAATTTCACATGAACTTCCCTTTGTGCTAAAAAGTCTGTTTTTGTATGGTTTAATTGAATTAACTCCTGTGGAGGAAACAGATGCCTCGCTTTGGAGAAGGGGGAGACAGTCCTTACGGAAAAACCACATGAATTCACGTGATCTTATGAGAAGTTAATGTGATAACATACAGTACCAGTCAAAAGTTTGGACACACCTACTCATTCAAGGGTTTTTCCATATTTTTACTATTTTCTACATTGTAGTAGAAGACATCAAAACTATGAAACCACCAGTGAAGGAAAAAATACCCAACTGTCATACTTTAAAAGAAATACCTTAATAAAAGAAAATTACTCAGGTAAAAGTGAAAGTCACCCAGTAAAATACTACTTGATTAAAAGTCAAAAAGTATTTGGTTTTAAATATACTTAATTAAGTATCAAAAGTAAAAGTATTAATCATTTCAAATTCCGTATGTTACGGCAACCCAGACGGCACGATTTTCTTGTTTTTTTAAATTTACGGATAGCCAGGGACACGCTTCAACAGTCAGACATAATTTACATTCCTAAAGAAAATATTGTACTTTTTACTCCATACATTTTCCCTGAAACCCAAAAATAATCATTACATTTTGAATGCTTAGCAGGATAGGAAAGTGGTCTAACTCATGCACTTATCAAGAAAACATCCCTGGTCATCACTACTGCCTCTGATCTGGCACACTCACTAAACACAAATGCTTTGTTCATAAATTATGTCTGAGACTTGGAGTGTGCCCCTGGCTGTTAAAATACATGCAAATTGTGCTTTCTGGATTGCTTTAATATAAGGCATTTGAAATTGATACTTAAGTATATTTTAGCAACTACATTTACTTTTTATAGTACAAAGCTGAAGTAGAAATTTTACATACACTTAGGTTGGAGTCATTAACCTCTCTTGGGTAGGGGGCAGTAATTTTCACGTCCAGATGAGAAGTGTGCCCAAAGTAAACTGCCTGTTACTCAGGCCCAGAAACACTATGGCAGGCGAAATTGTAGTTTTTCTAGGTGGCTCCCATTTTGGCTGTAGTGATGATGTGGCTCTCTGCACAATTACCGCATGTTTAAGAACTACTGAACGTAACGCACCAATGTAAAATTTGATTTATGGATAAAAATATGCACTTTATCGAACAAAACATACATGTATTATGTAACAAGAAGTCCTATGAGTGTTATCTGATCAAATCAAATCAAATGTTATTTGTCACATACACATGGTTAGCAGATGTTAATGGGAGTGTAGCGAAAAACTTGTGCTTCTAGTTCCGACAATGCAGTAATAACCAACAAGTAACCGAGCTAACAATTCCAAAACTACTACCTTATAGACACAAGTGTAAGGGGATAAAGAATATGTACATAAAGATATATGAATGAGTGATGGTACAGAGCGGCATAGGCAAGATACAGTAGATGGTATTGAGCACAGTATATACATATGAGATGAGTATGTAAACAAAGTGGCATAGTTAAAGTGGCTAGTGATAAATGTATTACATAAAGATGCAGTAGATGATATAGAGTACAGTATATACGTATACATGAATAATGTAGGGTATGTAAACATTATATTAGGTAGCATTGTTTAAAGTGGCTAGTGATATATTTTACATAATTTCCCATCAATTCCCATTATTCAAGTGGCTGGAGTTGAGTCAGTGTGTTGGCAGCAGTTACTCAATGTTAGTGGTGGCTGTTTAACAGTCTGATGGCCTTGAGATAGAAGCTGTTTTTCAGTCTCTCGCTGTCCTTAGCTTTCTTTGGAACAGGAACAATGGTGGCCCTCTTTAAGCATGTGGGAACAACAGACTGGGATAGGGATTGATTGAATATGTCCGTAAACACACCAGCCAGCTGGTCTGCGCATGCTCTGAGGGCGCGGCTGGGGATGCCGTCTGGGCCTGCAGCCTTGGGAGGGTTAACACGTTTAAATGTTTTCCTCACGTCGGCTGCAGTGAAGGAGAGTCCGCATGTTTTGGTTGCGGGCCGTGTCAGTGGCACTGTATTGTCCTCAAAGCGGGCAAAAAAGTTATTTAGTCTGCCTGGGAGCAAGATATCTTGGTCCATGACGGGGCTGGTTTTCTTTTTGTAATCCGTGATTGACTGTAGACCCTGCCACATACCTCTTGTGTCTGAGCCGTTGAATTGAGATTCTACTTTGTCTCTATACTGACGCTTAGCTTGTTTGATTGCCTTGCGGAGGGAATAGTTACACTGTTTGTATTTGGTCATGTTTCCGGTCACCTTGTCCTGATTAAAAGCAGTGGTTCGCGCTTTCAGTTTCACGCGAATGCTGCCATCAATCCACGGTTTCTGGTTTGGGAATGTTTTAATCGTTGCTATGGGAACAACATCTTCAACGCACATTCTAATGAACTCGCTCACCGAATCAGCGTATTCGTCAATGTTGTTGTTTGATGCAATACGAAACATATCCCAGTCCACGTGATGGAAGCAGTCTTGGAGTGTGGAATCAGATTGGTCGTACCAGCGTTGAACAGACCTCAGCGCGGGAGCTTCTTGTTTTAGTTTCTGTCTGTAGACAGGGATTAACAAAATGGAGTCGTGGTCAGCTTTTCCAAAAGGAGAGCGGGGCAGGGCCTTATATGCGTCGCGGAAGTTAGAATAGCAATGCTCATCAAAGGTTAGTAATGAATTGTATTTCTATTTGTGCTTTTTGTGTCTCCGCTGGAAAAATGGCTGTGTTTTTCTGTGAGTTGGTGGTGACCTAACATAATTGTTTGTGGTGCTTTCGCTGTAAAGCATTTTTGAAATCAGACACTGTTTTCCTTTAAAATGGTGTAAAATAATTGTATGCTTGAGGAATTTTAATTATGAGATTTTTGTTGGATTTTTATTTGGCGCCCTGCACTTTCACTGGCTGTTGGCGAGGTGGGATGCTACCATCCCACATATCCCAGAGAGGTTAAACAGGTTAACATTCACAAGAACGCAGGGCCAGATGGATTACCAGGATATGTACACAGGGAATGCATTGACCAGCTGACAAGTTTCTTCACTGACATTTTCAACCTCTCCCTGACCCAGTCTGTTATACCTAAATGTTTGAAGCAGACCACCACAGTCCCTGTGCCCAAGAACACCTGTCTAAATTACTGCCGCTCCATACCACACACATTTGTAGCCATTAAATGCTTTGAAAGGATGGTCATTAACACCATCATCTAAGAAATCCTGGACTCACTCCAGTTCACATACTGCCCAAACAGATCCACAGATTCCATCCTCAAAACGTTGCCAACCAAATTAAAGCCACTCTAAGTGACTGTATTAACATCCTTTGTGTCTCAACAGCTGTCCATGCCAGAGTCTTTGTGGGCGACATTCCACATTGCTGAGTCTGTAATGTCTTCAAAGCCTGTTTCTAAAAGAAATCTCATTCACACATCTTTGACCCCAAACCATTAATTTACTCAAACAGTCACAGAGTTGACTAAACTAACATTGTTAACAGTTATAGATGCCCTAAAATCTGTCAAATTCATAACAGACATTAATCAGCGTATCATTTCTTGGAAGCAACTCTTAAGCTTTAGTGAGAGGCCATCTATTTCCTGTAAATTGGGTGCTATTCACACACATCTTCCCTCACAGTAAGTGTCAGCTATTTTTTTTTCGGTCAGTTAAGAAAAATTAATATTTCCAATGATGGCATAGGTTAACTGGTTTGTTCAGGGGCAGAACGACAGATTTTTACCTTGTCAGCTCAGAGATTCGATCTTGCAACTTTTCAGTTACTAGTCCAATGCTCTAACCACTAGGCTACCTGCCACCCCAATCATGTAACCTCTATTGCACACCACACAGCCTTTTCCCACCTGGTTAAAAGAAATAACTACACCAGAATGTTGTTCATTGACTGTAGCTCAGTGTTAAACACCATAGCTCATCACTAAACTAAGGTCCCTGGGACTGAACACCTCCCTCTGCAACTCGATCCTGAACTTCCTGATGGGCCGCCCCCGGGTGGTGAGGGTAGGCAACAAGACATCCACCACCGCCCCTGTACTCCCTGTTCATCTACGACTGCTTGAAAGCGCATGACTTCAACACCATCAACAAGTTTGCCAACAACATGACGTGCTGGGCCTGACCACCATAGGGAGGTGGTCAGACAGCTGGCAGTGTGGTACTAGGACAACAACCTCTCCCTCAATGTGGGCAAGACAAAGGAGTTTATCATTTCTTTCCATTATTATTATTACTTGTATTCTGCATTGTTGGGAAGGGCCCATAAGTAAGCATTTCACTGTTGGTCTACACTTAATTGTTCACGAAGCATGTGACAATGAACATTTTATTTTATTTGATAAATTTAATAGTTTTCCTTGAGTGTATTTTAACAAAGCTGAGATTTAGTTTGTCCAAAGTGTTGGAATACATGTGAGATCAGTTATACTGTAGACTCAGACATGGTAGCGTAGCAGGAAGATCGGAATGCCGTCAAACAAGAGGTTTTGACTTCAAATCCCAGGTGAGGACATGTTGAACAATAATTATGGTATAAATAAACAATCAAAATGTACGTCAAAGTGTGTCAAATATGTATATGAAAACACTTTGATTCTCGAGATATCCTAACGACTAATTCTTATTTGCAGGGCATCGCCTGTGAAATCTCATGTTAAATACACTATTTGACCAAAAGTACGTGGACACCAGCTGGTTGAATATCTCATTCCAAAATCATGAGCAATAATATGGAGTTGGTCCCCCCTTTGCTGCTATAACATCCTACACTCTTCTGGGAAGGCTTCCCATTAGTTGTCACAATCAAATCAAATGTTATTGGTCACATACACATGGTTAGCAGATGTTAATGAGTGTAGCGAAATGCTTGTGCTTCTAGTTCTGACAGAGCAGTAATATCTAACAAGTAATCTAACAATTCCCCAACAACTACCTAATACAAACAAATCTAAAGGGCAATTGAGAATATGTACATATACTGTAAGTATATGGATGAGCGATGGCCAAGCGCCATAGGCAAGGTGCAGTAGATGGTGTAAAATACAGTATATACATATGATATGAGAAATGTAAGATATGTAAACATCATTCAAGTGTTAAGTGGCATTGTTTAAAGTGACTAGTGATACATTTACTAAAGTGTCCAGTGATTGGGTCTCAATGTAGGCAGCAGCCTCTCTGAGTTAGTGAGTGCTTTTTAGCAGTCTGATGGCCTTGAGATAGAAGCTGTTTTTCAATCTCTCAGTCCCAGCTTTGATGCACCTGCACAGACCTCACCTTCTGGATGATAGTGGTGTGAACAGGTAGTGGCTTGGGTGGTTGTTGTCATTGATGATTTTTTGGGCCTTCCTGTGACATCGGGTGCTGTAGGTGTCATGGAGGGAAGGTAGTTTGCCCCCGGTGATGCTTTGTGCAGACTGCAACACCCTCTGGAGAGCCTTGCGGTTGAGGGCGGTGCAGTTGCCGTGCCAGGCTGTGATACAGCCGGACAGGATGCTCTCGATTGTGCATCTGTAAAGGTTTGTCAGGGATTTGGGTGACAAGACAAATTTCTTCAGCCTCCTGAGGTGGAAGAGGCACTGTTGCACCTTCTTCACCACACTGTCTGTGTAGGTGGACCATTTCAGTTTGTCTGTGATGTGGACACTCGGGAACTTAAAACTTTCCACCTTCTCCACTGCTGTCCCTTCGATGTGGATAGAGGGTGCTCTCTCTGCTGTTTCCTGAAGACCACGATCATCTCCTATGTTTTGTTGATGTTGAATGAGAGGTTGTTTTCCTGACACCACACTCCTAGTGCCCACACCTCCTCCCTATAGGCTGTCTCGTCGTTGTTGGTGATCAAGCCCACTGTGTCATCTGCAAACTTGATGATTGAGGTGGAGGAGTACATGGCCACGCAGTCATGGGTGAACAGGGACAACAGGAGAGGGCTGAGCACACACCCTTGTGGGGCCCCAGTGTTGAGGGTCAGCAAAGTGGAGATGTTGTTTCCTACCTTCACCACCTTGGGGCGGCCCATCAGAAAGTCCAGGACCCAGTTGCACAGGGCGGGGTTGAGACCCAGGGCCTCCAGCTTGATGATGAGCTTGGAGGGTGGTATGGTGTTGAATGCTGAGCTGTAGTCGATGAACAGCATTCTTACATAGCTAGTCCTTTTGTCCAGATGGGATAGGGCAGTGTGCAGTGTGATGGCGATTGCGCCATCTGTGGACCTGTTGTCGCGGGATCCTCACTGAAGTGAGTCTAGGGTGGCCGGTAAGGTGGCGGTGATATGATCCTTGACTAGCCTCTCAAAGTACCTCATGATGACAGAAGTGAGTGCTACGGGGCGGTAGTCATTTGGTTCAGTTAACTTTTCCTTCTTGGGTACAGGAACAATGGTAGCCATCTTGAAACATGTTCTGACAACAGACTGGGATAGGGAGCGATTAAATATGTCTGTAAACACAGCAGTCAGCTGGTCTGCGCATGCTCTGAGGACATGTCAAGGGATACCGCCTGTGCTAGCAGCCTTAGGAGGGTTAACAAGTTTAAATGTTTTACTCAAGTCAGCCATGGAGAAGGAGAGGGAGGATGCAGTCTTTGTTAGCGAGCCACGACCGTGGCACTGTATTATCCTCAAAGCGGGCAAAGAAAGTGTTTAGTTTGACTGGAAGCGTGACGTCGGTGTCCGTGACATGGCTGTTTTTGCAGTCAGTGATTTCCTGTAGACCCTGCCACATATGTCTCGTGTCTGAGCGTTTGAATTGTGACTCCACCTTGTCCCTGTACCGGCATTTCGCTTGCTTGATTGCCTTGCGGAGGGAATAACTACACTGTTTATATTCAACCATATTTCCAGACCTCTTTCCATGGTAAAATGCGGTGGATCACGCTTTCAGTTTTGCGCAAATACCACCATCCATCCACAGTTTCAGGTTAGGGTAGGTTTTAATAGTCATAGTGGGTACAACATATCCAATGCACTTCATTATAAACACACTCACCGAGTCATCGTATAGGTCAATGTTGATCTCTGAGTTTGACAGGAACATTTTCCAGTCACAGTCAAAATAATTTTGAAGCGTGGCTTCCGATTGGTCAGTCCAGCGTTGACGGGCTCTCGTCACTGGTACATCCTGTTTGAGTTTCTGCCTATAAGACTGAACGAGCAAGATGGCGTCGTGGTTGTATTTGCCGAAAGGAGGGCGGGGGAGGGCTTTGAATGCATTGCGGAAGTTAGAGTAGCAGTGGTCGAGAATATTAGCCTGTGCAAGAATTATTTTGGTAGGTAAAATGGCTGGCATTTGTTTGTAAGGAATTCTAAGTAGGGTGAGCAGGACTTGAGTTCCTGTATGTTGTTATGATTACAACAGGAGTCGTCAATCATAAAGCATACACCCCCGCCCTACCTCTTCCCAGAGGGGTGTTTATCTCTGTCGGTGTGATGCGTGGAGAAGCCCGTGACTGATCAGATTCCGACAACATATCCCGAGAGAGCCATGCTTCCGTGAAACAGAGAATGTTACAATCTCTGATGTCTCTCTGGAAGGCAACTCTTGCTCAAATTTCGTCTACCTTGTTGTCAAGAGACTGTACATTGGCGAGTAGTATACTCGGGAGCGGTGAGCGATGTGCACGTCTACGGAGCCTGACCAGAAGGCCACTCCGTCTGCCCCTTCTGTGGTGCCGTTGTTTGGGCTGGCCACTGGGATCAGATCCATTGTCCTGGGTGGTGGTCCGAACAGAGGATTCGCTTCAGGAAAGCCATATTCCTGGTTGTAATGTTGGTAAGTTGACGTTGCTCTTATATCCAATAGCTCTTCCAGGCTGTATGTAATAAGATTTAAGATATCCTGTCGTTACAATGTAAGAAATAATAAAAAATTAAAAAAAAACAATACTGCATAGTTTCCGAAGAACGCGAAGCGAGGCGATCATTTCTGTTGGCACCATTTGACATGATGCTGGAACATTGCTGCGAGCACTTGCTTCCATTCAGCCACAAAAGCATCGGTGAAGTCGGGCATTAACTTAGGTCGATTAGGCCTGGCTTGCAGTCAGCATTCCAATTCATCCCAAAGGTGTTCTATGGGGTTGAGGTCAGGGCTCTGTGCAGGCAAGCCAAGTTCTTTTACACCATTTCTGTATAGACCTCACTTTGTGCACGGGGGCATTGTCATGCTGAGACAGGAAAGGGCCTTTCCCAAACTGTTGCCACAAAGTTGGAAGCACAGAATTGTCTACAATGTCATTGTACACTGTAGTGTTAAGATTTTCCTTCACTGGAAGTAAGGGGCCTTGTCCGAATCATGAAAAACAGCCCCAGACAATTATTCCTCCTTCACCAATCTTTATAGTTGGCACTATGCATTCGGGCAGGTATCGTTCTCCTGGCATCCGCCAAATCCAGATTCGTCAGATGGTGAAGAGTGATTCATCACTCCAGAGAACGCTGCCCACTGCTCCAGAGTCCAATGGCAGTGAGCTTTACACCTCACCAGCCGACACTTGGCATTGAGCATGGTAATCTTAGGCTTGTATGCGGCTGCTCATCCATGGAAACCCATTTCATCAAGCTCCCTACGAACAGTTATTGTGCTGACGTTGCTTTCTGAAGTAGTTTGGAACTTGGTAGCGAGTGTTGCAAACGAGGACAGGCGATTTTTACAAACTTCAGCTCTCTGCGTTTCCATTCTGTAAGCTTGTGTGGCCTACCACTTCGTGACTGAGGCGTTGTTGCTCCTAGATGTTTCCACTTCACAATAACAGCACTTACAGTTGACTGAGGCAGCTCTGACTTGTTGGAAAGGTGGAATCCTATGACTGTGCCACATTGAATGTCACTGAGCTCTTCAGTTAGGCCATTATAATGCCAATTTTTGTCTATGGAGATTGCATGGCTGTGTACTCTATTTTATACTGTCAGCAATGGGTGTGGCTGAAATAGATGAATCCACTAATTTAAAGGGGTGTCCACATACCTTTGTATATATAGTGTATATCCACACTGAAACGTTTGAAATCGTGAGGTTTTTTTCCATAAAGGAGGGTATCATCCATCTATCACCATATTGTTCTGTTAGGAAGGGAGACAGCAAGCCACGACCTTCTCTCAAAAATAACCACATCATCTCTCACCATCTTGACAGTGTCACCATCTGCTGGCCAAAGACCACAGGTTCTCTGTTTTCCAGGTTTCCATCCTCCAATCTTTGTCATTTTATACAGATTATCTCTCGCCACTGTCTGGTTCTTTCTCTCCATTTCTCTCAGACACAATCATGGATGTCATGGTATTCTCATTTCTAATTTCTTACTTCTGCAGCAACTCAGTGCATCAAGTAATATGCCTCAATTCAGAAACATTTTGTTGTCAACCTCCTTATGGTACTTTTGTCACAGTGATCTTAAGACTAAGATAAACACGCTCCCTTGGAACTGAATCAGACAGCAGCTTTCTGGAAGAAGAAAACAGGAGAGACAGTATACTTGTATTGTTTTGTCTAGATGTGAGGTCACAGCTTGACAGCGGCCATGGAATGTAAATTCCGTGTTTATTTTGCCTTCCTCCCTTTCTTTCATGTCTGCTCCTCTTCAGTCCGAGCATCAGTATATCACCCGACTTCAAATAATAACCTAACGCCAGACTTCAAATAAACACGGCGTCACTCACGTCTCAAGTAGATAAAACTGTAATGGAAACAAATGTTTGCCCAGTCTCTGAGCAAGTGCTGGGGAAAAGAGGCTTCAATCAGTCATCTCACTTTGCTTGAGTTCTGGTGAAGAAGATGTCTGCAGTTTTGTCAATAATATATAGACGTCTCAGAGCCTATAGGGATGGGAGAATGAGCATAGAGCCACACAGTGACCAAGTGCATTGAAAAAGGGTGCTGTCAAAAAGGCATCTAGTCTGGTCTTCCTTAACCAGTCTTTTCAGATTGAAGTTCAGGACAAAACACATTGGGGAAAAAACATGACACAAACTACATTTCCATCCACAGTTTTTATGTGAGTAAAGTCATACCGTATATAAAAAAAAAACATGACAGCTGTGACGGAAACAGGAAGTTTCAGTACAATTTTCTAAATGCCGACAGATGATTTGTTCATTCGACATGGTGGGATATTTTTGTGTCGGTAAAATTAAGTAATAAATGCAATAAATGGTAGTGGAAACATTATTATGCACAAATATGTATATAATAAAACATCATATCGAAGTAAACTAAGAGTCACGCGATGATATGGTGTGCTGTCTATGACTCGGGAAACAATACAGTTTATTAGGCTACAGATGAAATAAGTTACGATGAACTTCACAGGATGTTGAAAGTGGACGGTTGTGAGCTTGATGCTCCTTTCCAATAAATATTGAGGGTCTTATTCTGGTGACACGGTGCTCAACTCAAATCAAACTTTATTTGTCACATGCTCCAAATACAACAAGTGTAGACCTTACTGTGAAATGCTTACTTACAAGCCCTTATCTTTTCTTAAACTGCACTGTTGGTTAAGAAAATATTTACCAAATAGACTAAAGTAAAAAAAAATAAGAAGAAAAGGTAACACAATAAGAATAACAATAACAAGGCTATAGAAGAGGTACCAGTACCGAGTCAATGTGCAGTGGTACAGGTTTTTTGAGGTAATTTCTACATGGAGGTAGAGATAAAGTGACTTTGCATAGATAATCAATTGATGCTTGACTGCCCTTGGACAAATACAAATAATCTCCTTCTTATCCATAATAATCTGATCATGCACAACCTACTTGCACTGTATCTGTGATCTGTTGGCTAGAACAAACGTGCCAAGACCAGAGTAGGCACATTTGCTATTTAACGCATGTCAGGTGTGCTCCCTCTCCGGCCTCTAGGTAACCAGGCTGCTCGTGATGGAACACACCTGTCACCATCGTTACGCGCACTTGTTTGTCATCACTCCCCTGGCTACCTTCCCTATATATGTCACTACCTTTGGTTCCTTCCCCAGGCGTTATTGTTCCAGTGTCATGTCTGTGCGTTGTCCGTGTTTCTTATTTTGTATTATGTTGTGTTTATTTATTAAAACACTCACTCCCTGAACTTGCTTCCCCGACTCTCAGCGCACATCGTTACAACGGAACAGTTTTAATGTGAAAAATATCGGTTGTTGAAAATGCGATGGAAACTAAAAAGTATATTTTAGGGGCACCAGGTCATCACGTACTGATTTTTAACCGCAAGAAGTCAGTTTGGTAGAAACACACAACTGGTGGGAAAATGCGTATATTTTTCTTTATGTTGATTTTAGAATATTTACATGAAAATCTGTTGCCAATTGGATGGAAACCTAGCTACAGCCTTGAAATATTCTTGTGGTCAAAGTCAGTTTTTGATTCCCATTATATACTGAACAAAAATCTAAACCCAACATGTAAAGTGTTGGGCAAATGTTTTATGAGATGGAATAAAAGATCCCAGAATTGTTCCATACCCACAAAAAAATGATTTCTCTCGAATTATGTGCACAAATTTGTTTACATCCCTATTAGTGAGCATTTCTCCTTTGCCAAGCTAATCAATCCACTTGACTGGTGTGGCATATCAAGAAGCTGATTAAACAGCATGATCATTACACAAGTGCACTTTGTGCTGGGGACAATATAAGGCCACTTTAAAATGTGCAGTTTTGTCACACAACACAATGCAACAGATGTCTCAAGTTTTGAGGGAGCGTGCAATTGGCATGCTGACTGCAGGAATGTCTACCAGAGCTGTTGGCAGAGAATTTAATGTTTGTTTCTCTACCATGAACCGCTTCCAACATTGTTTTAGAGAATTTGGCAGTACGTACAACCATCCACACAACTCCTGACCAAGTGTAACCACGCCAGCCCAGGACCTCCACATCTGGCTTCTTCACCTGCGGGATCGTCTGAGACCAGCCACCTGGACAGCTGATGAAACTGAGGAGTATATCTGTCTGTAATAAAGCCCTTTTGTGCGGAAAAAAACAATTATAGTTGGCTGGGCCGGGTTCCCCAGTGGGTGACCCTGGCTCAAGTGCGTGGGCCAATACCCTCCCAGCCCACCCATGGCTGTGCCCCTGCTCATGTGAAATCCATAGATTAGTGCCTAATGAATTTATTTAAATTGCCTGATTTCCTTATATGAACTGTAACTAAGTAAATCATTGAAATTGTTTCATGTTGCGTTTATGTTTTTGTTCAGTACATTGTCACATTTTAACTGATCTGACAGATAACTGGCAAACACTCATTGGATAGCTAAAAAAAAGTTTGGCTACAATATGCTGTCCTAACATTCAAAAATGTTACCAAGGGGACATCGTCCACTGAACCTACCTTTCATCCTGAAAAGAGTCCGAGTTAATCTTGCAAAGGTGTTTTGTGGAGGCAGAATGAGTATTTATGAAAATCTAAATGTGCACAAATCTTGTATGCTTGGTGGCTGAACCAGTCTTAAAATCAGTCCATATGAAACAAAAGGCATGGATGCTAACAATGCTGGTTCAGACACTGAATGCTGAATAGTCCCTGTAGCTAGCTAGTGTAGTGCAGTTCTACCTAATCCACAAATTAGCTTTCATTAGTGATGCACCGATATGACATTTTTGTCCGATACCGATATCCAATATTTTCCTTGCCCCAAAAACCGATACTGATACCCAATATATACAGTGGGGGGAAAAGTATTTAGTCAGCCACCAATTGTGCAAGTTCTCCCACTTAAAAATATGAGAGAGGCCTGTAATTTTCATCATAGGTACACTTCAACGATGACAGACAAAATGATAAAACAAAATCCAAAAAAATCACATTGTAGGATTTTTTATGAATTTATTTGCAAATTATGGTGGAAAATAAGTATTTGTTCAATAACAAAAGTTTATCTCAATACTTTGTAAATGTATAATAAATAAACACACACACACATGTCTAAGGCACTGCATCTCAGTGCAAGAGGCATCACTACAGTCCCTGGTTCAAATCCAGGCTGTATCACATCTGGTCATGATTGGGAGTCCCATAGGGCGGCACACAATTGGCCCAGCGTGGTCCAGGCTGCCATTGTAAATAATTTGTTCTAAACTGACTTTCCTAGTTAAATAAAGGTTACTCACACACACAAACCACATTGACTAAAAAGTTATTTTGTTGGCATTCACGTATGACCCCATTACCAGTAAATAATCAAACCCTATTTCTTTCACTTACTTGCTGTGCTGTTTCGTTTTTCATTTGTTTAGACAGCTGAGTGTGCGTTTCAATAAGCATTTCTCTACGGCTGGCCATGGTTTCCACCTGGCAACCCCAAACCCAGCCAACAACTTTGCACCCCCTGAGGCAACTGGCCCAAGCCATCAGACAGCTGATGTTCTGAAAGGGCTACAAAATCTAGATCAATTCAAATCAGCTGGACTAGACAATCTGGACCCTCTCTTCCTAAAATTATCTGCCGCCATTGTTGCAACCCTTATTACTAATCTGTTCAACCTTTCTTTTGTATTGTCTGAGATTCCTAAAGATTGGAAAGCGGCCACAGCCATCTCCCTCTTCAAAGGGGGAGACACTCTAGACCCAAACTGTAAAAGACCTATATCCATCCCGCCCTGCCATTCTAAAAGTCTTCGAAAACCAAGTGAACAAACAGATCACCGACCATTTCGAATCCCACCGTACCTTCTTCACTTTTCAATCTGGTTTCCGAGCTGGTCACGGGTGCCCCTCAGTCACTCTAAAGGTCCTAAACGATATCATAACCACAATCGATAAAAGACAATACTGTGCAGCCGTCTTCATTGACCTGGCCACTACCTCGCCTGGTTCACTAACTACTTCTCAGATAGGGTTAGGTGTGTCAAATCGGAGGGCCTGTTGTCCGGACCTCTGGCAGTATCTATGGGGGTGCCACAGGGTTAAATTCTCGGGCCGACTCTTTTCTCTGTATATACATTTGAAGTCGAAAGTTTACATACACTTAGGTTGGAGTCATTAAAACTAATTTTTCAACCACTTTCTTCTAAACAAACTATAGTTTTGGCAAGTCAGTTAGGACATCTACTTTGTGCATGACACAGGTAATTTTTCCAACAATTGTTTACAAACAGGTGATTTCACTTATAATTTACTGTATCGCAATTCCAGTGGGTCAGAAGTTTATATACACTAAGTTGACTGTGCCTTTAAACAGCTTGGAAAATTCCAGAAAATTAAGTCATGGCTTTAGAAGCTTCATCATTTAAGTCAATTGGAGGTGTACCTGTGGAGTCCTACCTTCAAAGATGCTGGAGGAAACGGGTACAAAAGTATCTATATCCACAGTAAAATTAATCCTGTGTCGACATAACCTGAAAGGCCGCTCAGCAAGGAAGAAGCCACTGTTCCAAAACCGCCATAGAAAAGCCAGACTACGGTTTTCATCTGTATTTGGGGACAAAGGTCGTACTTTTTGGAGAAATGTCCTCTGGTCTGATGAAAAAAAAATACAACTGTTGGCCATAAGGACCACTGTTATTTTTGGAGGAAAAAGGGGGAGGTTTGCAAGCCGAAGAACACCATCCCAACCGTGAAGCACAGGAGTGGCAGCATCATGTTTTGGGGGTGCTTTGCAGCAAGAGGGACTGGTGCACTTCACAAAATAGATGGCTTCATGAGGTAGGAAAATGATATGGATATATTGAAGCAACATCTCAAGACATCAATCAGGAATTTAAAGCTTGGTTGCAAATGGGTCATCCAAATGGACAATGACCCCAAGCATTCTTACAAAGTTGTGACAAAATGGCATCAAAGTCAAGGTATTGGAGTGGCCATCACAAAGCCCTGACCTCAATCCTATGGAAAATGTGTGGGCAGAACTGAAATAGCGTATGTGAGCAAGGAGGCCTACAAACCTGACTCAGTTACACGAGCTCTGTCAGGAGGAATGGGCGAAAATTCGTTTGACCCAAGTTAAACAATTGAAAGGCAATTCTACCAAAAACTAAGTGAGTGTATGTAAACGTCTGACCCACTGCGAATGTGATGAAAGAAATAAAAGCTGAAATAAATCATTTTCTATTCTATTATTCTGACATTTCACATTATTAAAATAAAGTGGTGATCCTAACTGATTTAAAACAGGGAATATTTACATGGATTAAATGTCAGGAATTGTGAAAAACTGAGTTTAAATGTATTTGGCTAAGGTGTATGTCAACTTGCGACTTCAACTGTATCAATGATGTTGCTCTTGCTCTTTCTGCTCTTAAATGCAAGTAAAACTAAATGCATGCTCTTCAACCGATCGCTGCCCGCACCTGCCCACCCGTCCAGCATCACTACTCTGGACGGTTCAAACTTAGAATATGTGGACAACTACAAATACCTAGGTGTCTGGTTAGACTCTAAACTCTCCTTCCAGACTCACATTAAGCATCTCCAATCCAAAGTTAAATCTAGAATCGGTTTCCTATTTAGCAACAAAGCCTCTTTCACTCACGCTGCCAAACATACCCTCGTAAAACTGACTATCCTACCGATCCTTGACTTCGGCGATGTCATTTACAAAATAGCCTCCAACACTCTACTCAGCAAACTGGATGCAGTCTATCACAATGCCATCTGTTTGGTCACCAAAGCCCCATATACTACCCACCACTGCGACCTGTATGCTCTTGTTGGCTGGTCCTCACTACATATTTGTCGCCAAACCCACTGGCTCCAGGTCATCTATAAGTCTTTGCTAGGTAAAGCTCCGCCTTATCTCAGCTCACTGGTCACCATAGCAACACCCACCCGTAGCACGCACTCCAGCAGGTATATTTCACTGGTCATCCCCAAAGCCAACACCCCTTTGTCCGCCTTTCCTTCCAGTTCTCTGCTGCCAATGACTGGAACGAATTTCAAAAATCGCTGAA
Source organism: Oncorhynchus masou masou (assembly GCF_036934945.1). Taxonomy (NCBI): domain Eukaryota; kingdom Metazoa; phylum Chordata; class Actinopteri; order Salmoniformes; family Salmonidae; genus Oncorhynchus; species Oncorhynchus masou. The sequence goes on along the minus strand of NC_088221.1, from coordinate 18,817,209 downwards.
GTTGGAGACTAATATCTCCCTCACTAACTTTAAGCGTTAGCTGTCAGAGCAGCTTACTGATTGCTGCAGCTGTACACAGCCCATCTGTAAATAGCCCATCCAACCAACGAACCAACTACCTACCTCATCCCCATATTTGTTTTTGTTTTTCTGAACTTTTGTACACCAGTATTTCGAATTGCACATCCTCATCTCCACATATATCACTCCAGTGTAAATTGCTAAATTGTAATTATTTCACCACTATTGGCCTATTTATTGCCTTACCTCCTTACTTAATTTGCACACACTGTATACAGATTTTTCCATTGTGTTATTGACTGTACGATTGTTTACCCCATGTGTAACGCAATTATTTTTTGTCGCACTGCTTTGCTTTGTTTTGGCTAGGTCACAGTTGTAAATGAGAACTTATTGTCAACTGGCCTACCTGGTTAAATAAAGGTTAAATAAAAAATAAAAAATAAATCAAGTGGCATAATTCTACAATTTGTATTCATTTGCATAACTGTTAATGACATACTTTTATTTTGAAGGCAAACTGCAAATTCCACTATTTTGCCTAATCCAAGCTACCAAGCTAAACCTAGCTACCCCAGAAGAAAATTATGCTTTATTATCTATGCAATATTGTAAACAGATCGTTGGTGGCCGGTGTTTGCAGACTCTTTTGTACAGCATTAACAGTGCTACTGTATCTTTTTTGACACGCAAAGACCCAAACGGTGTTCCATAGTATGTATGTTGTGAAGCTAATAGCCGTGGCGCTATTACTGTGCAACTCCGGTAGGGCAACTTATGAAAAATATCGTACTTGGTAGTGTGTACCGGTGCTCGACCAGTTAGCGAAAGCCAACATAACCCACGACAGAGAAAGGTTGATTGTCAAGGGGAATGAATTCAATTATCTTGGCTTTAATGGATTTCACCTTTGAGTTGTCTCGCTGAGATTTTCTTACTCTTTCAAATGACTGCTCAACTTGTTGACTGCTCGATCCACACAGCAGACATTGTGGGCTAGGTTAGGAACGCTGTGTTGCACATTGAATTTTACCTGGTGTCATTACGTCATGTCCCTATGTTATATATGGTGCATACCTAGCTTTGTATCTTTGACATCGGTTTTTTACATCAACGTTAAACTTGATTTCAGGCCGATACCGATGTTGGCATTTTAAGCTAATATCGGACGATTCCGCTATGTTCACCGATTTATCGTGCAACCCTAGTTTTCAGGATATCTGTTCTGCTGTGATTAGCGTGTCAAGTTCTACAGCACAGCTGACTGCTCTCTGCGATGTTATCGTGTTCGAGGGCAGTATCACTTTTATACAACGGGTTACCAACATATTTTAAAAAATGTAGATTAATTTATTCATACTATTTCATCCTTCCACACATCGAGGGTTGCTACCCAAGCCGGCTGGTCGTTTGTTTTATTGGTTTGGTTGCTAGAGACGCGACACAGTCGCTCAACCTTTTTGTTCTGTATCTATGGATGCAATCCAGTCGTTCGTTCTAAATGTTCTAAATGTTGCCATACTGGCTGGCAACGTTCTTATCCCTTGCTTGCTAGCTAGCCAACTACGGCTAACTTACAGCCAGAATAACAGCAAAGTAGCTGCATTTGCATTTATTTAAGCCGTTTTCTAGAGACATTTATTTGGATACATCCATAACAATGAGCTAACGAGGCACAATTTCGCCTGTCAGAACTGTTGTTCAGTGGAGCTAGCCAACAACACAGCTAACACAACCACTTCAAACTGAAGCTGGAAAGACTGCAAACTAGCTGCACTTTGTTTCGTTTGACCTTTTTTCAACTGACACTTCTTTGTATGTATCCATAAATACTGATTCATGATTTCGACTGGCTGAGGAGCGCTGCCTACCTGTCTGTGTCGTCCCGGTCCCCGACACCTTCTTTACTATGGGACAGCTGGAGATCGAATTTGAATTTTGAAACAATGCTGCAGATGTCGGAGACACAGACAGCAAGATTTATACAAATCCTCGCTGTCGAAAAGGAAATGTTAGTCTAAAATGGATGGAACAGTAAATAGGCATTTTAGCGTCATAGATTTAGCCGGTGGGAACTTGTGGAATGAGTGAAATTATTTTTAGAGATGAGTTCCATGTCCTAAAAGACAGATCGGTTGAGGGACGAGCGTCGCATAGGAGTGATGCCATTGGACATGAGACAATAGCCCATTATATGCTAAATATGTCTTGAGATACTCAGGGCCACAGAATAATCACAATGTTTGGGATCAAAGCATCATCAAAGTGCTATATCAAAAGGTTAGACAGTTTGAGTGGTGGCTTCTATCCAAAACCTACAACAGTGCAGGACCACCATCAGATTTGGAACTAAACCCCGTGGTGGTGGGATTTTGATGTACTGTCAGTTAATGACTCATGGAATCCAATGGAAGTTGCATTTCTCTCCACATCAAAGAGCCTCCATAGGGTTAACCCAGGCCACATTTCATGATAACCTGCTCAACTGATGCTCTCTAATGAGGTTTCCGCAACATGATTAAACTGGTGATGGAACTGGCAGGCACAGGTGTCTATCGTTACTCATCTATTGATCTGGCTATACAACTGTGAGGGAAACCAATAGGTGAATGCTTAGATACTCTCAGCATTCTCCCCGGCCCTCAGATGTCCTTTTCTGCCACTATGCAACACTTGGGCTGTCCATAACAGCACAATGATTTGTCTCATGGGCATTCAGGATATGCAAAGACCCTGTCAGTGACACACAGCTCCAGAGCAAATACACACATAGCAGAAGCCTCCCTCTGATCTTTCCGGCAGTCATACAAAACGGCTAGATTAACTTCATCAGAAACAATCTGTCTATTGTGTGCCAGAATAAACCTATGATTATTATTGACTTGTATTTATTCAGGGGAACCCAATTGAGACCAGTCTCATTTACAATGGTGCCCTCGGGACAAAAATACAGCGACAATAAAAATATACAGTACCAGTTAAAAGTTTGGACACACCTACTCATTCAAGGGTTTTTCTTTATTTTTACTATTTTCTTCATTGTAGAATAATAGTGAAGGCATCAAAACTATTAAATAACACATATGGAATCATGTAGTAACCAAAAAAAGTGTTAAACAAATCTAAATATATTTTAGATTTTTCAAAGTATCCACCCTTTGCCTTGATGACAGCTTTGCACACTCTTGGCATTCTCTCAACCAGCTTCACCTGAAATGCTTTTCCAACAGTCTTGAAGGAGTTCCCACATATGCTGAGCACTTGTTGGCTGCTTTTCCTTCACTCAGCAGTTCAACTCATCCCAAACCATCTCAATTGGGTTGAAGTCAGCTGATTGTGGAGGCCACGTCATCTGATGCAGCACTCCATCCCTCTCCTTCTTGGTCACATAGCCCTTACACAGCCTGGAGGTGTGTTTTGGGTCATTGTCTGGTTGAAACCAAATGATAGTCCCACTAAGTGAAAACCAAATGCAATGGTGTATCGCTGCAGAATTCTGTGGTAACCATGTTGGTTAAGTGTGCCTTGAATTCTAAATAAATCACTAAATCACAAAACTTTTGACTGGTACTGTATATATTTAAAAATATATATATAATAAGAGCAAAGCGGGAGATGTAAGCAACCCATGTGAAGTATTTCAGGGTTCAATGAGCGGATTTCAACCTATGTGACATATGATTTGATTAGGAATCTCATCCATTGTTACATAGGGAGTGGCAGCATGGCAGCCTCACTCCATAAACTGGGATCAGTGAATACAACATGGCACTAATTACATGGCAGTAATTAGAGTAGAGTGTTGGGTTTCTATTTGCCCCAGCCTAAAAAAGAATGATGTCAAGGATTCTAGAATGAAGCCATGACAGAATGTCACTTGCATACAAGTGTAATTCTGATAATGTATGCCTGTCCAATTTATCTGTAATGCTTCAATGATTCAAATATGAAACTAAAATAGACACAAAACTGAAATCAGGAAACTAAGAAGTCAAAAACATGGTGTACAAGGGCCCTACTTTTACCACCTTACCCACTGGGCACAGATGTCTATACTACGTTGGTTCAACTTAATTTAATTGAAACGACCTTGATAACATTAACAATTAACAACAATAACATTGATTTAACTAGTGTGTGCCCAGTAGGTACTCACTGTGTCCTTCATTAAGCGAACTGTGTGACACACAAACAAATTAAACCACATGAAAAACATTAATTTCCTACAGACATCGACTGTGGCCGTACAAGGGCTGTATTTTTACTGGACAAACACTTGGTGACTAAATTCTATGACCGTAGCTATATACTTAATGCCTCACAGTACACTGACACATAGCATTGCCGTGCAAATACCTATGCAATTCCAAATTCCTCGGCTGCGGAATGTGGAAGTGTGCAAACCTTTCTTTTAAAGAAATAGTGAGGGCAAGTTGGCTGCAATGATCTGCCTCGGCTTGTTACAAGCTTTGGCGCGAAATGGAGAAGAGAGCAATCCGGGGCTTTTCTTCCTGTGTGTATTCAGAGCAAATGCACCATGTCAAATAGGGGGATTTATTACTTCCCCGGCAAAAAAAGTCTCCCGATGATGTGAACATGATTGGTCGACCTGGGCAGCCCAGCCCAGCTTTGCTCCGCTGTAGCACTAATTACCTCCGGAGCCCAATGGCATCCCAGTGAAGCCAAGGAGACCCCAAAGAGACCCCAAGACAAGAGAGTGACCAGTTTGATCGACAAAAGCCACATTGGAGGCTATTAGGAGAATGTGAAGCGCCCTTGGAGAGCTCGGGTCCCTGTCCATCTCCCTGATGCGTTTTGAGCCGCTACAAAAGCGGCAGAGATGGGACTTTGTAGGTGTTCTGGGTTGCCAAGAGTGAACACCATGTTGCCTTGCCAAGTATTAAGAAAGAAGACAAGAAAATCCCCACAGCAGAGAAATGTCAACAAAACTGCAGAATAAAGGCTACATTCATCAGGCCCACAAAGAGATGGAGCTGGATGAAAATGGGGTAAAGAGGGGTGCATTATGTGCTTCTCATGCCACAAGCTTCAGTGTAGAGGTGTTTAAGTTAGGCCTCCCTTTTACATTCCCATAAGGGGGCGGCAACCGTGACTCTGGGAAATACAGTTACCCTTTGCCTATAATCTATCATTCTCACTGTCATTCCATCCTCAAAACGTTGCCAACCAAATTAAAGCCACTCTAAGTGACTGTATTAACATCCTTTGTGTCTCAACAGCTGTCCATGCCAGAGTCTTTGTGTGCGACTTTCCGCATTGCTGAATCTGTAATGTCTTGAAAGCCTGTTTCTAAAAGAAATCTCATTCACACATCTTTGACCCCAAACCATTAACTTACTCAAACAGTCACAAAGTTAACTAAACTAACATTGTTAACAGTTATAGATGCCCTAAAATCTGTCAAATTCATAACAGACATTAATTAGCGTATCATTTCTTGGAAGCAACTCTTAAGCTTTAGTGAGAGGCCATCTATTTCCTGTAAATTGGGTGCTATTCACACACATCTTCTCTCACTGTAAGAGTCAACTCTGTAGTCCTTTGCGCTACCCTTCCGAGCACTTAGTGTTCCCTATAAGAAGTCTAAACATTGCTTTCTTGCATGCAACATTAGTCGATAGCTTTTTCTCCTCTGCAATCTAAAGTCAGAGAGGGCTTACCATGGCATATTGCTTGATGGGTGTATATTAAATGGCAGGTATTACTGTATTTTTTTCAAGTTTGGTATGACAGTGTAATCCAATGACACATTGTAGAACGGACTGGTGTTGTTTCCCGAACAGAATTTTCTTGAAGGAACACCTTCAGAGACTTTAGTTGTCCATCCTGTATGTAAGACGGGCAGGGAGCCTAAATCAAATAACTCCACAAAGGTAGCAGAGGAGTAAGACACTCGGAAAGGGGTGGGCGCTCTGATCTTCATTAGAAAGCTAACAGCACTTGTTTTGTGATGTGTGTCCATTCTCACCAGCCTGTGACTACAATCTCTGTCTCATCCCCTCTTCATGGAGGGTTTCTAGAGTTACCACACAACCACAGGGTGCTCACACATTCAGGTTAACCACCTAAACCTAAACCCCAACCATAACCAACCTTGACCAAGACACAACCACCCTACTCTCAACCCACATGGAACCAACCACCTTAATCAAACCACATGCTTCCTATTCCTCTATCCTATGTCCATGTGCTAACAATAATGTTTGCACACTGTCTGATTCTCTACTGTCATGGGACAGGTAGAGAGGCCAACCAAATACATGTACTGCACCCACTGGACACGGCAGGTAGTCTAGTGGTTCGAACATTGGGCCAGTAACCGAAAGGTTGCTAGAATGAATCCCCAAGCTTTTTACAAGGTAAAAATATGTTGTTCCGATCATGAACAAGGCATTAACACACTGTTCCTAGGCCGTCATTGTAAATGAGAATTTGTTCTTAACTGACTTGCCAGGTTAAATTTAAAAAAAAAAATTTAAAAACACAAAAGGGTAAATCCATTTGAACTCCATCCCTTTTTGACAACCTTCCATACATATTTGCCCATTGTAGAAATGCTCAGAGTGACTTTTTGGACCTGAATGACAAAATATTCAAGGGATAAAGTGAGCTCAAAATTTTCCATCCCCCGTCCTACCATGAGACATCCATGTCTTCATCACTGGAAAAGATAAACGGTTGAGATTGATATCATTTAAAAGCTTACAAACAGGGTTGTCAAACTATTTTATAATTTCTGGAAAATAAATGTCAAATGTTTTAACCTTTAACGTCAATTATGTAAAAACGCGTAAGCGCATTTTTTTTCATATTCGCATATGATGTAGCTCATCTAAGGTTTTTGTGTTGTGCCCACAATAGGTTAAGACACAACATGCTCTGAATACAGGGTGTGTGTCATGTTTTGGCTGATTAAATGTACTAAGATGGGAATACATTTGAAATTTCAACTTTCAAAATGGTACCATAAAGATGGTTGGAGGTCCACACATCAGAGAATGTTGACTTGAATGGGAATATCCATTGTTTTAAACGAAACTGTCAATCCACCACAGGAAACCTACTGAAATCATAGAAACATACAGTAGTTAATAGAATAAACATGACCATTTAAGCTGACATTCGACAGTAGTTGGATCGGCGGTCATCTTTTGTGTTAGTAATTAGAAGTTTTAATTGTCAATTCAATATACAATTCAATGGTCTACCACCTAAATCGCAGTGGTCTGAAGGTATAGTTCCATTCTATAAATTATATTTTAATGATTAAAATGACACCCACCCTGTATTCAAGAGAGTGTTGTATCAGCCAATGGTCTAAACTACAATAAATGTGAATATGAAAAAAAATTGGAGTTTACGCGTTTATAGATAACTGACGTTAAAGGTTTAAAAATCACACACGTTTTTTAATCCCTTTTTTGAAGAAACAATAAAATAGTTTGACAACACTGTTTGTCAGCTTCTAAATAACATCAAACTCGACTGTTTATCTTTTCCAGTGATGATGACATGGGAGTCTCATGGTATGGAGGGGTAGGCAAAATGGGTCAACTTTGAGCACCCTTATATCATGAATGTTTTGGCATTCAGGTACAAAAAAGTCACTTTCTCACCACTTCTTTCATCAAACATGTAGGGAAGGTTTTGTTTGAATCAAAATGGATGCTGTCCAAGGGCGATAGAATTCAAATGGATTTACCCAACAGAGACACAAATCTGTATTCAACAGAGGCAGCTAAAAAAAAAGCATAACGATGTGTCGGATCTTAATCTGACATTGAAATGTGCCTCACACAAGAGATGTATGGCTCCCGACTGGTGCAGTGGTCTAAGGCACTGCATCTCAGTGCTAGAGTCGTCACTACAGATCCTGGTTTGATTACAGGCTGTACCACAACCGGCTGTGGTTGGGAGTCCCATAGGGTGGCACACAATTGGCCCAGTGTCGTCTGGGTTAGGGCTTGGCCGGGGTAGGCTGTCATTGTAAATAATCATCTGTTCTTAACTGACTTGCATAGTGAAATATAAATAAAATGCTGGGAACAAAGATAAGCCCACATGGCAATCATCCTCTTGGTTTCTCTCTTGCAACAGGTTTTCTGAGGTGGCTACACATTTTGATTGACTGTCTAAAAACAACCCAATCGTAAGGTACATTAGGTCAGCTGCTCTAGAATAAGAGCAATCTGTGCTAAATGGACTTTATCCAACATAGTAAGTTTTGCTATCCTTACGAGAGAAAAAAGAAACGGTCAATACATCTATTGAATAAAATGGGGATATGTGTATTTTAAAGGCTAGGTACTAACACTAGGAAATTAATACAGAAATTATGACTGGACATAGTTGAAAGACTAAGTGTGTGTATAGGCACAGAGGTAAATTAAGCAGAGTAAACTCCACATGCAGACATGTAAACTCATTCCCAGGTCATGCATATATACGAGTGGGCATCTTTCCACAATAAAAATGGACAGAGCAGGGTCTGTTTGGGGCCTAGGCGGGTCAGTGCTGGCAGGTAAGAGAGAGATGAGGGAGACGAGGCTGCCCCAGAGACACAGCACAGAGGACACACTGTTTCCCCCACAGCCTAGAGCCTGCTGGAATGCAGCACGGAATGGTGGGTAAGGTAACTTTCACTTCGCCACATACCCTTATCAGGTAATTACAAAATTTGGGGAACCCCCTGCCAGCAGAAGGTCAATTTGGTGGGAATTGATTGAGCAGGGGTCAGAGAGTGTTTTTTTGGCTTGAGATGGAGAGAGGAGGGCTTTTTAAATGGGTAGTTTACCCAGATCTGTGTTTGTTTGAGTGCTCCAGATATTCTGTCTAAATCCCCCCAGAGTTAATACTATGCGGTAGCAAAGTAAACAACCCCCTACTGACTCTCTTTCGAGTCCATGGATTACTTTGGGTTTCCATAAAATGAGGCGCATTTATTTTACATTTTAGGCATTTAGCAGATGCTCTTCTCCAGAGCGACTTACAGTTAGTGCATTCAGTTGAAGATATCTACAACAACATATCACAGTCATAGTAAGTACATATTTCCTCAAAAAAAGTAGCTATCAGCAAAGTCATATCTAGTAAGGGGAAAAAACTCATAAATAATCATGTAGGGCGTTAAAATGTGGTTTGAATCATTGACCTCTAGTTGCTTGAAATAAATCATGATCTTTCTGCCTTAAAACATCTTCACATAACTTTACTTCACCAATATACATTATGGGCACAATTAACTACCCACTGGACACAGACGTCAGTTCAACATCTAGTTTTTTATTTACATTTGGTTGAGTTGTCAACTAACGTGAATTCAACATGAAATCAACAAAAAATGGCACCATGTCATTGGATTTAGGTTCAAAGTTGTGTGGGGGAAAAAAAAACACAATTCCCATAAGATGATTACTTTCTGCAAATCCAATCAGTTTTCCATGTTGGATTCAACGTCATCATTACATTGTTTTGTTGAAATGATGTGTGGGAAAAAAAAAGATGATTCAACCAGTGTTTACACCTTTGGTTGGTCATTCATGTGTTGATCACTCAACACAGCTTGTATTTCTGCCCCTTTCTACCCACTGTCTTCGAACTTTAGCCGTTGAACTTGCAGCTCGTTGATTCTACGTTCCAGGCCAGGGTAAGCAAATCCATTCACGTCAATGCTTCAGTAGGATCCTCCTGTACAGATCACATATCCACCCGACTTTTCTCCGAGTCAAGATATTGCGAAACCCGTTTTGATTTTCCTTTTGAAAGACGTGCCCTCCATGAGATCAAGGTGTTTGGTGGTATTACACAACACTAGCATTCTATGGAAGCACTAAACACTAAAACCTGCACACATGGTGGAGGTGGGAGGAGGGGTTAGTAAGCCTTCCATTTTCTCCCTCTTCTTTGCTCATTGCAGTGCTGTATCAACATGTTGCTCATTGTCACTTCTTACACTGTAGAAAAAAAAATACTATTTGGATCAACTTTAAAAATAGATTAAACTGAAATCATATAAACTTGTATTATTCGTGTACACATATTTTGCAGATGTCATTCGCAGGTGCAGTGGAAAGTTTCTTGCTCCAACAGTGCAGTAATACATTACAATAAAAAGCGTACTTTCAAAATAATGGTTAAAACTGGTGACAAGTAAATAAGTTAGGTTTCTTCAATTGATAAATAACATTGGTTGAAACCAAATACAGTATATGATTCAATGCCAACTGTAACAAACCTATAAATCAAGCTGCAACCTATTTATATTTTGTCAAACCTAATAAATAATTAACAATATTTCATGTAAATAGAACCCATTTTCACATCTTGTTCCAAATTCACTTTTTACTTCAGAATTACCTATCTGGGCAAGTTTAAATAACAAATGCAAAAGACCAGATTAACTGGAATGACAATTACTCTCACTGGTTGGCAAAAAAAGCCACACCCCCCCAAAAAGCCCCACCTCCAACTATTCTTATAGGCTGCTGCCGCTGCTACATTGACCCACCACTATTCAATTCAAAAAATCACATTCAAAGTAGTCAGACACATCATTTTCTATCATTCCAATCAGTAAAAGCAATTCACATGAACAACAGCGCTGTCCCACATTTTATAATGTAAATTGTCTGATGGATCAGCAACAACCAATATATGTTTGCACCAATCTTTGACGCATGGCGGATATATTAGTCAGGCAACCTCAGCTTAACCATGTTATTACAGTAGACAGGCAAGAAAACAACTGAACCAAAGAAGCCAAAAAGATCAGTAAGTTCTGTCCCATCTCGCTGAGCCACACAGCAAAAGGTGTGTGTGTGTGTGTGCATGTTTGTTTGTGTGCGCAGTGTTGGGGTGAGGCTGAAGAAGAGGTCTAAAAATAATGCAGCATTCCTCAGGGAACAAAACACAGCTGCAACGTTGAATGTTAGCATATAGCTATGGGGGGGAGATAGGGGTTAATGGGAAGGGCCAAAGACACTTTGAACACTTTCACCAATGGCACGTTTCTGCACCTGACTCCTACTGTATGGATTTCATTAAAGGTGTCTTGTACATTCCATAGACAATGATAGATGACACAATTGTCTGGGAAGGTTCAATTGGGGAGGGCTTGATTTGGTATGGGTTGTGAAGTCCTTACATAGGTACCCTTCAAGTGTTACTATCTGTTCTGCACACCAGTTGGTATGAAGTATGTGGTATGAAAATGTTTGACAAACATAGATTTGGGGATGAAAGTATCCCTTAATCTAACCTTTCAGGCACAGTGGAAGATATAAATGAGCCTACTTATCAAGTGGACGGCCAGAACAGAGCAGTCTGCTTGATTTAGTAGATGCACACTGATTGTAAATCTTAAGCATTAGTTTGCTGCCAGCTATAGCCCTCAGCCAAATCTAGAGAACACTACCTTGATTACACTTGAAAACACACAGGTATGTAGGCCAAAGGTGGTTCCTTTATTTGGTTTCCTCTGTCGGGCCAAATGAATGAATTAAAGAACGTTCATTAACTTTTTTGCACCGGCAAGTTCAAAGGCAGCAACTATAGGTGTCGAGCAAAGCAAAGCAAGGCTCTTTACAACTACTACTACTACAACTACCTCTATTTTCTATACGGTAAAAGAAGTTCACAAAATTCCAGATTACCCTTCTTCATTTCAGTTGAATGTATTCAGTTGTACAACTGACTAGGTACCCCCCCCCCCCCCCACACACACACTTTCCCTTTCCTTTTCCTATTGGCTACCTCACGTGGTGAGTCTCTCCCTCAACCTCCTATATATCCCTGGAATCCCCCCTTGTACTGAATCATTCCTTCAATCTGCTCTGATTTATTCCCACCTGAGGGATGAAAAGAAGTGTTGGTTTGTGCTGTCGGTCTCTGATTGATGAAACTGGTAGTAAGAGCAGTGTGTGTGCGCGTGTGTGTGTGTTGTATCTGTCAATGGCATTGACTTACCTGTGATACAGTATTTCACTGTATGAGCAGAATACTTCTACATTAAACCACATTTGATGAATGCCACTTTACCTAACTAGTTCAAGAAGGTGCATAGTGTACCAATGTACAGTGGGGCAAAAAAGTATTTAGTCAGCCACCAATTGTGCAAGTTAATTTTGATCATAGGTAAGCCAAACGAAGCCAATCCTTCATTGCCCGGGCGGTGTGTTTGGGATCATTGTCATGCTGAAAGACCCAGCCACGTTTCATCTTCAATGCCCTTGCTGATGGAAGGAGGTTTCACTCAAAATCTCACGATACATTGCCCCATTCATTCTTTCCTTTACACGGATCAGTCGTCCTGGTCCCTTTGCAGAAAAACAGCCCCAAATCATGATGTTTCCACCCCATGCTTCACAGTAGGTATGGTGTTCTTTGGATTTAACTCAGAATTCTTTGTCCTCCAAACACAACGAGTTGAGTTTTTACCAAAAAGTTCTATTTTGGTTTATTTTTATTTAACCTTTATTTAACCAGGAAGGGCTCATTGAGATTAAAATCTCTTTTTCAATAGCGCCCTGGCCAAGATAGGCAGCACCAAGTCTTCACAAAAAAATTACAGACAGACAACATGAAAAACTACAAGTAATCTAGTAAAAACCATTGAATTCACAAGAGTATAAAACAGCAAATTAAAAACATTGACAGGTCAGGGAATCAGCCTCAAAATCCTTCATCAATGATTTAAAAACACCAATCGGGACAGGTTCTTCCAGTTTAAAATTATTTTGGAAGGTGTTCCAAGACGATGGCGCAGAGTACATAAAAGCCCTTTTACCAAATACAGTTTGGACATTTGGAACAGTTAGCAAATTCACAGAGGGTCCAGCGAACGAAGACAGTACCCACCACATTTCTGAACAATAAAAATGCACAAATAAAAAGGTAGTAAACCCAAAATGGCTTTGTAAATAAAAGTATACCAGTGACTGAGCCTACGAGTGACTAGAGAAGGCCAGCCAACCCTGGTATACAAAGTGCAGTGTGCTCTAATGAAAGGAGGTTGGAAGGTTGGAAGCCGAACAAACACACACACACACACACACACACACACACACACACACACACACACACACACACACACACACACACACACACACACACACACACACACACACACACACACACACACAGAGAGAGAGAGACTTATTTTACCTGTAACAACCTAACTCACACCTATGCCTTATAACATGCAAACATAAAGATAATAGCATACATACAGATAATCATACACAGGTGCTTAACTGTGTAACTTACGAAAGAGAAAAGGGATGAAAAACAACATCACTACAAATCTATAATCATCCGTAGGCTGTTAGCTGATTACAACCGAATATGTACAGTAGGCACGCTGCCACTTCTCCTTTATATGAATTAATTTGTACCACACACACACAATTATATGTTGTAGAGGACACCCCATAATACTTTACTCAAGCATAGCAGCTCACTCCCTTCCCTGTAGTATAGTTTACCAACCATTCTTGGTCTATGCTATCATTAAGACTCAGCTTGAGTCTATTAATGACCTATAGAGAAGTTTGCATTCTGCTCACATTTTCCAAATTACACTCAGACACCACTGATTTGTTTAACTACAGGAAAACAAGCCTGATTAGGGGACTAGCAACTCGTGTCCCTTGGGTACATGGGCGCCCTCAGTCCTAAAAGCTACATTGCCAACTGTACCAGCAAAGGCCCAGCAAATGTTGGAAAGCGAGCCATGTGATTTTATGGTCCAACTATTTATCTTCCCTCGTTTAGAATCAGCCTAATCCCTCTTCATTGCTTCCATGGATGGAGAAATCAAGGGTGGTAATTCGGAAAGGAAATAACAATTCCAACAGGCAAAACCTATGATGATGAAGGCTGAATTTGAGATGTGTCACCAGTTGCAGCACCATACACTCTCAGAACAAAGGATGACTCTTGGAAGGCAAGAAGGATTCTTCGGGAGACAAAAAGGGTTCTACATAGAACCATATATCATATTTCCCAGCATTCTCTAATGCAGGGAGATTTTCAGAGTAAAATTGTTTGATACATTTATGTTACACAAAGACAAATAACATACAGTTTTCTAAGCTAGTCCAATCTGTTAGAACAGATTTATTGCACCTGTTACTGAGATGATTGTTCCAGTTTAGATGATTGAGGTTCTAGGAATAACCCTCCAAAGATAAAAGGGTTCCTTGTAAAAAAATCTCCAGAGAGGGTTCCGGGTAGAACCATATACACAGGGTTCTTTGAAGTACCCTACATAGAAAGTTCTAGATAGAACCCTCTGTAAAGGGATTTACCCAGCACCAAAAAGGGTTCCCAAATGGGGACAAACAAAAGAACCCTGCACCTTTTTTTCAAAGAATGTATAATTTCATAAGCTCAAACCTGATTACCTGATTACATTCACTGTGGTTAAAAGCGAATTCTCACAAAGCTAAGGACCCGCTTCCCAAAAGTAAGAGCCCTTAGCAATGGAGTGACGACACATCCGATACGAGCATACAGTTGAATTCTGAAGTTTACATACACCTTAGCCAAATACATTCAAACTCAGTTTTTCACAAGTCCTGACACTTAATCCTAATAGAATAATAGTAAAGAGAATAATAGTAGAGAGTGATTTAGTTCAGCTTTTATTTCTTTCATCACATTCCCAGTGGGTCAGAAGTTTACATACTCTCAATTAGTATTTGGTAGCATTGCCTTTAAACTGTTTAACTTGGATCAAACGTTTTGGGTACCCTTCCACAAGCTTCCCACAATAACTTGGGTGAATTCTGTCCCATTCCTCCGGAAAGAGCTGGTGTAACTGAGTCAGGTTTGAAGGCCTCCTTGCTAGCACATGCTTTTCCAGTTCTGCCAACAAATTTTCTATAGGATTGAGCTTTGTGATGGCCACTCCAATACCTTGACTTTGTTGTCCTTAAGCCATTTTGCCACAACTTTGAAAGTATGCTTGGGGTCATTGTTCATTTGGAAGACCCATTTGTGACCATGCTTTAACTTCCTGACTGATGTCTTGAGATGTTTCTTCAAAATATGCACATAATATGCACATTTCCTGACTCATGATGCCATCTATTTTGTGAAGTGCACCAGTCCCTCCTGCAGCAAAGCACCCCCACAACATGATGCTGCCACCCCAGTGCTTCACGGTTGGGATGGTGTTCTTCGGCTTGCAAGCCTCCGCCTTTTTCACCCAAACATAATGATGGTCATTATGGCCAAACAGTTCTATTTTTGTTTCATCAGACCAGAGGACATTTCTCCAAAACGTACGATCTTTGTCCCCATCTGCAATTGCAAACCGTAGTCTGGATTTTAATCTCTAGGAGACAGAACGCGTCTCCTTCATGAGCGGTATGAGGGCTGTGTGGTCCCATGGTGTTTATACTTGCGTACTATTGTTTGTACAGATGAACGTGGTACCTTCAGGCATTTGGAAATTGCTCCCAAGGATGAACCAGACATGAGGTCTTGGCTGATTTCTTTTGATTTTCCCATTATGTCAAGCAAAGAGGCACTGAGTTTGAAGGTAGGCCTTGAAATACATCCACAGGTACACCTCTAATTGACTGAAATGATGTAAATTAGCCTATCAGAAGCTTCTAAAGCCATGACATCCTTTTTTGAAAATTTCCAAGCTGTTTAAAAGCACAGTCAACTTAGTGTATGTAAACTTCTGACCCACTGGAATTGTGATACAGTGAATTATAAGTGAAATAATCTGTCTGTAAACAATTGTTGGAAAAATGTCTTGTGTCATGCACAAAGTAGATGTCCTAACCGAATTGCTAAAAATATAGTTTGTTAACAAGAAATGTGTGGAGTGGTTGAAAAACGAGTTTTGAGGACTTCAACCTAAGTGTATGTAAACTTCCCACTTCAACTGTCTGTACAGTATGATTGCCATCACATAAAGGATGTGAATGTTCTATTTTTTTTTGACAAACAGCATTCAGCATTTTCTCTGAAAATGTTGGTGCCGAGCGTAGAATAGGAGAACAAAAACTTGAAATTTGGTCAGGCTCAAGAAAATACACTTTGAAATCAGTGAATTGAGAGGGCACTGTGAACTAGAGAAGGGATTCAGAGCACAGGTCTGTGACCACATTCCTCTATTCATTCCACTTATGAAGCCATGGACAACAAAGCAGTCCCTGTTATCCCTACCCCATCACCCCTCCTTACCTTGACCCTTTCCCCTAACCCACTTCTCTGCCCATCGCCCAGACACTGCCTAGTGCAGTCTACCACAGTGTCGCAGCAGCACTCTTCATGGCCTCTGTCTTAAATACACACGGTTCATCACTGAGAGCCAATTCTACAGTAACGAAGTGACGCCGAGACTCACTTTTTCACTTTAAAATCGATGCCAAGCCAAAACCATTGATTGCAAAGTTGAACAAACCATACACCAAAAAGTCTACTTTGAGCAATTGCCACTGAAAATGTTTGTAGGACACATTTACTTGAGGGACAGCGCAGATGCAATTTGGTAACAGAATGACCGTAAAATCTGCCTCAGTTTTTTATGTGACCACGTTTTCCAAAAACGCTGTTATATATCTACTTCGAAATAAGATTTAAAGATGTCTGGGGTGTCAGCTATGATATGACACTTGAGTTTGAAAGAATCTCTTTCGGTTATTGAACTAGAGTAAGTGAACAGAATGACCACATGGGTCCTGAGTGTTTCCCCTATATTCATTAAGCAGCGGTGGCTCCTAAATGTGATGTGATTTTTAAAGGTAATGAACAGTCAAAATCATGTTTATCATGAAATGTTATGACATTTGAATGAAAGTATGATGACCAAAGAATGAATAATAACTGTTGCTTCTACATTGCTAAAGGTTGATTATGAAGGTACTGGTCTCTCCCCCATGTCAAACACTTGCATTTAAGTTTTTATTTAACTTTTCTAGAACTAGGCAAGTCAGATAAGAACAAATTCTTATTTACAATGACGGCCTACCCGGACCAAACACGGACGACGTTGGGACAATTGTGCGCCGTGGGACTCCCTATCACGGCAGGATGTGATACAGCCTGGATTTGTACTAGAAACTAGAAACTGCAGTGCCTCTATACAATGAGATGCAGTGCCTTAGAATGCTGCGCCACTCAGGAGCCCTAAATTCAGCCCTGCATTCAGCTGGCAGGATTATTAACGGGACAGGGTGACATGACAAGCGCTGTGGCGGTCATGACATTTTGTAAGCCAGGTATTGTCCTACAAAAGACTCACATTAATTGACCGTTAATTAATATACAGTGCATTCGGAAAGTATTCAGACCCCTTAAATTTTGCCATATTTTGTTACGTTAGAGCTTAATTCTAAAATAGATTTTTTTTAATTCCCACATTAATCTACACACAATACGCATTAATGACAAAGCAAAAACTGTATTATTTTTGAGGGGGGCAAATGTTTTACGAATAAAAAACTTAAATGTCACATTTACATAGAGTGGGGCAAAAAAGTATTTAGTCAGCCACCAATTGTGCAAGTTAATTTTCATCATAGGTAAACAAAATCCTACAATGTGATTTTCTAGATTTTTTTCCCTCATTTTGTCCGTCATAGTGACAGACAAAATGAAGAAAAAAAATCCAGAAAATCACATTGTATGATTTTTAATGAATTTATTTGCAAATTATGGTGGAAAATAAGTATTTGGTCAATAACAAAAGTTTATCTCAATACCTTGTTATATACCCTTTGTTGGCAATGATAGAGGTCAAACGTTTTCTGTAAGTCTTCACAAGGTTTTCACACACTGTTGCTGGTATTTTGGCCCACTCCTCCATGCAGATCTCCTCTAGAGCAGTGATGTTTTGGGGCTGTTGCTGGGCAACACGGACTTTCAACTCCCTCCAAAGATTTTCTATGGGGTTGAGATCTGGAGACTGGCTAGGCCACTCCAGGACCTTGAAATGCTTCTTACGAAGCCAATCCTTCGTTGCCCGGGCGGTGTGTTTGGGATCATTGTCATGCTGAAAGACCCAGCCACGTTTCAACTTCAATGCCCTTGCTGATGGAAGGAGGTTTTCACTCAAAATCTCACGATACATTGCCCCATTCATTCTTTCCTTTACACGGATCAGTCGTCCTGGTCCCTTTGCAGAAAAAAACAGCCCCAAAGCATGATGTTTCCACCCCATGCTTCACAGTAGGTATGGTGTTCTTTGGATTTAACTCAGCATTCTTTGTCCTCCAAACACGACGAGTTGAGTTTTTACCAAAAAGTTCTATTTTGGTTTCATCTGAACATATGACATTCTCCCAATCTTCTTCTGGATCATCCAAATGCTCTCTAGCAAACTTCAGACGTGCCTGGACATGTACTGGCTTAAGCAGGGGGACACGTCTGGCACTGCAGGATTTGAGTCCCTGGCGGCGTAGTGTGTTACTGATGGTAGGCTTTGTTACTTTGGTCCCAGCTCTCTGCAGGTCATTCACTAGGTCCCCCCGTGTGGTTCTGGGATTTTTGCTCACCGTTCTTGTGATCATTTTGACCCCATGGGGTGAGATCTTGCGTGGAGCCCCAGATCGAGGGAGATTATCAGTGGTCTTGTATGTCTTCCATTTCCTAATAATTGCTCCCACAGTTGATTTCTTCAAACCAAGCTGCTTACCTATTGCAGATTCAGTCTTCCCAGCCTGGTGCAGGTCTACAATTTTGTTTCTGTCCTTTGACAGCTCTTTGGTCTTGGCCATAGTGGAGTTTGTGACTGTTTGAGGTTGTCGACAGGTGTCTTTTATACTGATAACTGATAAGTTCAAGTTATACTGAACTGATAAGTTCAAACAGGTGCCATTAATACAGGTAACGAGTGGAGGACAAGAGGAGCCTCTTAAAGAAGAAGTTACAGGTCTGTGAGAGCCAGAAATCTTGATTGTTTGTAGGTGACTAAATTGTATGATTTTTAAGTAATTAATTTGCATTTTACAGTACACACTCAAAGTAGATTACTAGAATGTGTTTAATTTTGGAGTACAGGGTAGACCAATTATGTACCAAAGACATCTTAAATCTGTTTTTATGCCGTGAGTAATATGCTGGAGGCTATGCACAATCATTATTTAATTACGTTTTTTTTTCAGGCTTGGGCTCATATACAGTATATCACAAAAGTGAGACGACCACTACCTTGCTGAAGAAGCTGAGGGTAAAGGTGATGGACTGGCCAAGCATGTCTCCAGACCTAAACCCTATTGAGCATCTGTGGGGCATCCTCAAACGGAAGGTGGAGGAGTGCAAGGCCTCTAACATCCACCATCCCCGTGATGTCGTCATGGAGGAGTGGAAGAGGACTCCAGTGGCAACCTGTGAAGCTCTGGTGAACTCCATGCCCAAGAGGGTTAAGGCAGTGCTGGAAAATGATGGCGGCCACACAAAATATTGACACTTTTGGCCCAATTTTGACATTTTCACTTTGGGGTGTACTCACTTTTGTTGCCAGCGGTTTAGACATTAATGGCTGTGTATGGGTTATTTTGAGGGGCCAGCAAATTTACAAATTGTTATACAAGCTGTACACTCACTACTTTACATTGTAGCAAAGTGTAATTTCTTCAGTGTTGTCACGTGAAAAGATATACTCAAATATTTACAAAAATGTGAGGGGTGTACTCACTTTTGTGATATACTGTATATGCCTATGAATACAGTACACTCTAATATGCTTATGGGTGTTTTGAATTAATCATCACCCCCCTAGAAAGCCCTGTCCATTTCGTTGTGTTAGGCTTTGAAACAACATCCAAACAACCATGATTCCACTCAGTTTCAACCTGTAATTAAACTTCTTTGTACAAACCGATCAATCACTTTGAGGTGAGTTTTAAAAACAAGATACTGTTTTGATGCTAAGTGTTTGATGTGATTTTCAATTGCATTTGCAATGATGTCAGAGAGGTTAGAGGGACAATAGAGGCCCACAGCGGAGGTGTCATAATACCCATAAAACCTTGAGGCCAAACAGGGAAATGGTTCCAATCGTTTTCCCACCATTCATTTTTTCCCACCAAATAAAGTGTTGGTCCCATGTTTCATAAACTGAAATTAAAATCCCATAAATGTTTCATACTCACAAAAAGCTTTTTCTTTCAAATTTTGTGCACAAATTTGTTTACATCCCTATTGGTAAGCATTTCTTCTTTGCCAAAATAATCCCTCCACCTGACAGGTGTGGCATATCAATAAGCTTATTAAACAGCTCGGTCATTACACAGGTGCACCTTGTGATGGGGATAATAAAAAGCCACTTTAAAATATGTAGTTTTGTCACACAACACAATGCCACAGATGTCTGCAAGTTTTGAGGGAGTGCAGGAATGTCCATCAGAGCTGTTGCCAGAGAATTTAATGTTAATTTCTCTGCCATAAGCTGCCTCCAACATAATTTTAGAGAATTTGGCAGTCTGTCCAACCGGCCTCACAACCGCAGACACGCATAACCAAGCCAGCCCAGGACCTCTAAATCAGGGGTTCATCTGAGTGGAGGTTGGGGGGTCCTGCTGAGGAGTATTTCTGTCTGCAATAAAGCCCTGTTGTGGGGAATAACTAATTATGATTGGCTAGGCCTGGCTGACAAGTGAGTGTGCCTATGCCCTCCCAGGCCCACCCAGTCATGTGAAATCAACAGATTAGGGCCTAATGAATTTATTTCAATTGACTGATTCCCTTACATGAACTGTAACTCAGTAAAATCTTTGAAATTGTTGCATGTTGCATTTATATGCTTGTTCAGTATAGCTAGATAGCTACTCTACTGGTACATACATTTGACTGTAGGCTGTCAGCAAATATAATTAAAAGTTTACAATACTCATCTATGGCAAAGAAACATATATGTTTCCCCTTTCATCTGTGTCTAGTGTCAGCTAGGTAGGGGTTCAGCCAGCATGGAACAAAAGGGGGAAGGGTCGTTCAAAACTCAGTTGTCATGTCAACACTACTGTCAGTGCTGCTGTGAATCGCATCACGAAAGACATGCCATACTTGAAATGTCATTCCCTTCATGGTGATGTATCCTGAAAAGGTAGACAAATGTAATATCCCCCTTTGCATGTTTGTATATTATTCTACACACTGGCTATTATTCTAATAGGCTCCGTCTCCAAACAAGACGTCTATCTTTCCCAAGTTTGGGAATCACAGTAGAGCACAGCACAGTAGAGTAGAATTCAGTACCTGTAGAGCACAGTAAAGAAAAGTAGTGTCAGGGGTGAAAGTAGATTTAATGTCTTTCCGGTATGGAACCTCCTATGTGTGCACGTGGATGCATCCAAAAAGTGTATGGGCCTAACAGGCCCGGCCATTGACGTTCTGCCATCCGAGGAGAGACATAAAATTGCCTCCCCCTCCCATACCTAATAAACTAGAATAGTGTCCCGCAGGGGTCGGCAACAAGTTTGGCCTTGGGCAGAACAGAACATAATAGCAGTCCAATTCATGGGCCTACGCTACAAATTAAACACCTTTTTTTATCACATCTGGTTAGTAAGCTATATAATATGTTCAATGTCAGTAACATATCCTAATATTTTGAATTGGATTACACTGATAAAATCACCAATGTCTTATTAAATGTGTTTTTTATATCCCTTTGTGCGTTGATTGGGGAAAAACAGCGTGCAATCAAGAGAAACTTGTTGCTCTGAAAAAGTCTCAAAAGAAAGGAGGGTGATGAAAATCGAAGTTTCAGGGAAGAATGGACAGAGAAATAGGCATTCTTATCATATTTTTCTAATGTCAAACCAGAGTGTCTTATTTTCAACGAAATAGTCGCTGTTTGCAAATTAATAAATATTAGACATCCTTATGAATCTAAGCATGACACTTTCAAAAGTGACCTTTCCACCCAGACAGAGCCTCAACCAATGTATAAGAATGTAAGCTTAAACTGCTGTCTACTTGTCTGTTGCGTAAACCCAACAAAAGAAGTGTTTCCCTAAAAGCTGCCTGGGTTTAAACATCTCTTTTCAGAAAGTGAAAAGTTCAATTAATAGGGACAGAATAGCAAAGTAAATGTTTTGACTCCTCAAATATTGAAGGCTGCAGCTCAGATTTAGAATGTCATAGAGACTAATCAATATATCCCCATATGCATGAGAGTTACGTCTTTTGTGGGGAATTTATCACTTGTTTCTAGCATAAGGCGTCACAGAGTAAAGCATTGTTATAGAACACTTTATATTATCTGGATCCTTTTTATTCATTTATTCAAAATATAAAGCTAACAATAGGTATCCATTTTGCCCTTTTCTTTAGCAAAGGGTAGGCTATGGCATACCCTCACTCAATTCAAGCCCTGGTTCTAACAAAACACACCAAGCCCTTCCCAGACACGGAGGTAATTGTGGAGTGCATAGTGACAGTACTGGAGAATTTGGCTATACCGACAAATCTATGGATAGCATAATTGCGTGTGTCAAACAGGCAGGCCGACCTCTTACAGGAAGAAATAGGCTCCAACAAATCCCTCGTTGTGAGTGAAGTTGAATTAAAACCAAGACAATTGTTTAAATGAATTACTTTCAGCACCATTACCGTCCATCTCTTATTTGATTATGCAGCAGCTGCTCCAAAGCTGATGTCTGCCCGCTTGCCTTTTTAGTTAACTTTCTCCTGCACTCTCTCTTCTCATTAACAAGTTAATGATTTAAAAAGTGTCTGTCACATGACATTGTAATACATTTGGTCTCCAGTCTATGGGCTACAGAAAACAACGTCTTGGTCAGTTTTGCTCGGAAAATGCCATCCTCATCAAACTGCCACTCTGGTGGCTGCCTAATCCTGCCTAATGGTGGCGGACCGGCCGTGGGGCCTAATCATAGAATTATATTTAGAATCTCTATTAATTCAATAGCATCTCTGTGGGCCTAGTCATAAAGATTTGTCATTTAACTTTTTAAATGTATTACATTTTATTGTGGCATAAACACAACCAGTAATGATGTTTTCGGGCTCTTTTATTAGGCTGCCCGCACACGTTCATCCACTGGCAAAATAAACTCAGCAAAAAAGAAATGTCCTCTCACTGTCAACTGCATTTATTTTCAGCAAACTTATCATGCGTAAATATTTGTATGAACAAATTCAACAACTGAAACATAAACTGAACAAGTTCCACAGACATGTGACGAACAGAAAAGACGTGCTCAATGGGATTGAGATCCGGGCTCTTCTCTGGCCATGGCAGAACACTGACATCCCTGTCTTGCAGGAAATCACGCACAGAACAAGCAGTATGGCTGGGGGCATTGACATGCTGGAGGGTCATGTCAGGATGAGCCTGCAGGAAGGGTACCACATGAGGGAGGAGGTTGTCTTCCCTGTAACGCACAGCGTTGAGATTGCCTGCAATGACAACAAGCTCAGTCCAATGATGCTGTGACACACCGCCCTAGACCATGACGGACCCTCCACCTCCAAATTGATCCCGCTCCATAGTACAGGCCTCGGTGTAACGTTCATTCCTTTGACGATAAACGCGAATCCGACCATCACCCCTGGTGAAACAAAACCGTGACTCGTCAGTGAAGAACACTTTTTGCCAGTCCTGTCTGGTCCAACGACGGTGGGTTTGTGCCCATAGGCAGCATGATGTCTGGTGAGGACCTGCCTTACAACAGGCCTACAATCCCTCAGTCCAGCCTCTCTCAGCTTATTGTGGACAGTCTGAGCACTGAGGAGGGATTGTGAGTTCCTGGTGTAACTCGGGCAGTTATTGTTGCCATCCTGTACCTTTAAAAAATACAGTGCCTTGCGAAAGTATTCGCCCCCCCTTGAACTTTGCGACCTTTTGCCACATTTCAGGCTTCAAACATAAAGATATAAAACTGTATTTTTTTGTGAAGAATCAACAATAAGTGGGACACAATCATGAAGTGGAACGACATGTATTTGATATTTCAAACCTTTTTAACAAATCAAAACCTGAAAAATTGGGCTTGCAAAATTATTCAGCACCCTTAAGTTAATACTTTGTAGAGCCACCTTTTGCTGCGATTACAGCTGTAAGTCGCTTGGGGTATGTCTCTATCAGTTTTGCACATCGAGAGACTGAAATTTTTTCCCATTCCTCCTTGCAAAACAGCTCGAGCTCAGTGAGGTTGGATGGAGAGCATTTGTGAACAGCAGTTTTCAGTTCTTTCCACAGATTCTCAATTGGATTCAGGTCTGGACTTTGACTTGGCCATTCTAACACCTGGATATGTTTATTTTTGAACCATTCCATTGTAGATTTTGCTTTATGTTTTGGATCATTGTCTTGTTGGAAGACGAATCTCCGTCCCAGTCTCAGGTCTTTTGCAGACTCCATCAGGTTTTCTTCCAGAATGGTCCTGTATTTGGCTCCATCCATCTTCCCATCAATTTTAACCATCTTCCCTGTCCCTGCTGAAGAAAAGCAGGCCCAAACCATGATGCTGCCACCACCATGTTTGACAGTGGAGATGGTGTGTTCAGGGTGATGAGCTGTGTTGCTTTTACCCCAAACATAACGTTTTGCATTGTTGCCAAAAAGTTCAATTTTGGTTTCATCTGACCAGAGCACCTTCTTCCACATGTTTGGTGTGTCTCCCAGGTGGCTTGTGGCAAACTTTAAACAACACATTTTATGGATATCTTTAAGAAATGGCTTTCTTCTTGCCACTCTTCCATAAAAGCCAGATTTGTGCAATATACGACTGATTGTTGTCCTATGGACAGAGTCTCCCACCTCAGCTGTAGATCTCTGCAGTTCATCCAGAGTGATCAAAGTTCAAGGGGGGCGAATACTTTCGCAAGGCACTGTACTTCATAATTCATAAACAAAACTGTTATCAGTAAAGACACTATACCTAATTGGTAGGTTTACCTTTACTTATTACTTATTACTTAACTTTCATTATTCTCCCTCCTTCCTTCTTTCATGAGGGAGATAAATTAGATAAATTAGAAACGATATGTGGGTTTTGGAAACAGAATGAAAAGCCACTAGGCAATATTTCTTAAAGGCAAATGATTTCTGCACAACTAAATATAAACGTTGATATTTGTTGGCAGGGGCTTTACTTCAACACTATTGTGTTATGATGTATTTCTTTCTCTAATACCTATTAAGATATTTTCTAGTAAAAATAATCTATGATCCCTTTTCCATCTCTATGACCAGAAATCAAAGCATTTGCTTTCCATGGGATGGAAGATGGTTGAAAAACATATCTATGCCTTAATTCCCTGAAAATATAGACTCTTACACAGCAAATTCCTCAGTGTTAAATTAACACTGAAAGTGTGGACCTGTATAGACACAGTGTTGAATTAACACACTGCTGAGTGTAAAGCTTTATTTGCATTGATCCCAAAGTGCCTTTTTGAATATATATATTTTTTATAGAATTTTAAAACATACAATCTACCTGCAGTGAAGCCGCTCAACATTTACATTATATAACAGTGTTGTAATATTAGAATGCACAAGGTGCAATTTTGGAATTGGGTAGTGCATCGTCAGTTCCTCTTGTCATGTTAGTCATTGTATACTGTGCATTCAGAAAGTGTTCAGAACCCTTGACTTTTTCCAGATTTTGTCACAGCCTTATTCTAAAATGACTTAAATTGTTTTTTTCCTCCTCGTCAATCTACACACAATAACCCATAATGACAAAGCAAAAATATATTTTTAGAAATGTTTGAAAATGTATAAAAACAAACAAACCGAAATATCACATATACATAAGAATTCAGACCTTTTGCTCAGTACTTTGTTGAAACACTTTTGGCAGCGATTAAAGCATTGAGTCTTCTTGGGTCTGACACTACAAGCTTGGCACTAGAGGTTGACCGATTAATCGGTATGGCCAATTAATTAGGGCCGATTTCAAGTTTTCATAACAATCGGAAATCTGTATTTTTGGACACCGATTTGGCCAATTTTGTTTTTACACCTTTATTTAATCTTTATTTAACTAGGCAAGTCAGTTAAGAACACAATCTTATTTTCAATGACGGCCTAGGAACAGTGAATCTCCCCATCCCGGATCCGGGATCGTGACTAAAGCCTCAGGCTCACTTGCATAACGCAACGTTAACGATTTCTGAAAATCGCAAATAAAATGAAAATAATGCGCCTGCTCTCAAGCTTAGCCTTTTCTTAACAACACTGTCATCTCAGATTTTCAAAATATGCTTTTGAACCATAGCAATTGACTAATTTGTGTAAGAGTATGCTAAGCTAGCTTAGCATTTTGAGTAGCATTTAGCACGCAACATTTTCACAAAAACCAGATAACCAAATAAATAAAATCATTTACCTTTGAAGAGCTTCGGATGTTTTCAATGAGGAGACTCTCAGTTACATACCAAATGCGCAGTTTTTCCTTAAAGCGTCTGTGTGTAGGAGAAATCGCTCCGTTTTGTACATCACATTTGGCTACCGAAACGAACCGAAAATTCAGTCACCTACAACGTCAAACTTTTTCCGAATTAACTCCATAATATCGACCGAAACATGGCAAACGTTGTTTGGAATCAATCCTCAAGGTGTTTTTTCACATATCTCTTCATTGATATATCATTCGTGGAAGCCTGTATTCTTCTCTAAATTCCATGGAAAAATACTTGCAGCTGACTTTTGCGCACCAATTTCGGCGCAGGACACCGGGCGGACACCTGGTAAATGTGGTCTCTTATGGTCAATCTTCCAATGATATGCCTACAAATACGTCACAATGCTGCAGACACCTTGGGGAAACGACAGAAAGGGCAGACTTACTCCTCTCGCATTCACAGCCATATAAGGAGACAATGGAATACAGAGCCTCAAAAATCCTGCTCATTTCCTGGATGCCGTCTCATCTTGGTTTTGCCTAAAGCTCACGTTCTAGGGCACGCTCAGAAAATATCTTTGCAGTTCTGGACACGTCAGAGTGTTTTCTTTCGAAAGCTATCAATTATATGCATAGTCGAGCATCTTTTTGTGACAAAATATCTTGTTTAAAACGGGAACGTTTTTCATCCAAAAATGAAATTGCGCCCCTAGAGTTTCAACAGGTTAACTGCCTCGTTCAGAAGCAGAACAACAGATTTTTACCATGTCAGCTTGGGGGATTCAATCTTGCAACCTTACAGTTGAGTAAAGTCCAACGCTCTAACCACCTGATTACATTGCACTCCACGAGGAGACTGCCTGTTACGCGAATGCAGTAAGCCAAGGTAAGTTGCTAGCTAGCATTAAACTTATCTTATAAAAAACAATCAATCAATCAATCATAATCACTAGTTAACTACACATGGTTGATGATATTACTAGTTTATCTAGAGTGTCCTGCGTTGCATATAATCGATGCATGCGTATCGTTGCTCCAATGTGTACCTAACCATAAACATCAATGGCTTTCTTAAAATCAATACACAGAAGTATATATTGTATAAATCCAGGTTAGCAGGCAATATTAACCAGGTGAAATTGTGTCACTTCTCTTGTGTTCATTGCACGCAGAGTCTGTGTATATGCAACAGTTTGGGCCGCCTAATTTGCCAGAATTTTACGTAATTATGACATAACTTTAAAGGTTGTGCAATATGACTTATGGATGCCACCCATTAGATAAAATACGGAACGGTTCCGTAGTTCACTGAAAGAATAAACGTCTTGTTTTCGAGATGATCGTTTCTGGATTCGGCCATATTAATGACCTAAGGCTCGTATTTCTGTGTGTTATCATGTTATAACTAAGTGTATGATTTTGATAGAGCAGTCTGACTGAGCGATGGTAGGCAGCAGCAGGCTCGTAAGCATTCATTCAAACAGCACTTTCGTGCATTTGCTAGCAGCTTTTTATGACTTCAAGCCTATCAACTCCCGAGATAAGGCTGGTGTAACCAATGTGAAATGGCTAGCTAGTTAGCGGGTTGCGCGCTAATAGCGTTTCAAACGTCACTCGCTCTGAGACTTGGAGTGGTTGTTCCCCTTGCTCTGCATGGGTAACGCTGCTTCGGGGGTGGCTGTTGTCATTGTGTTCCTGGTTCGAGCCCAGGCAGGAGCGAGGAGAGGAACGGAAGCTATACTGTTACACTGGCAATACTAAAGGCCAATAAGAACATCCGATAGTCAAAGGTTAATGAAATACAAATGGTAAAAATAGAAATAGTCCTATAATTCCTATAATAACTACAACCTAAAACTTCTTACCTGGGATATTGAAGACTCATATTAAAAGTAACCACCAGCTTTCATATGTTACATGTTCTGAGCAAGGAACTTAAACGTTAGCTTTCTTACATGGCACATATTGCACTATTACTATATTCTCCAACACTTTGTTTTTGCATTATTTAAACCAAATTGAACATGTTTCATTATTTATTTGAGGCGAAATTGATTTTATTGATGTATTAAGTTAAAATAAGTGTTCATTCAGTATTGT
Organism: Oncorhynchus masou masou; assembly: GCF_036934945.1. Taxonomy (NCBI): domain Eukaryota; kingdom Metazoa; phylum Chordata; class Actinopteri; order Salmoniformes; family Salmonidae; genus Oncorhynchus; species Oncorhynchus masou. The sequence continues at coordinate 18,788,731 of NC_088221.1, read as the reverse complement.
TGTAATTGTCATTATTACAAATCAATTTTAAAAATCAGCCGATTAATCGGTATCGGCTTTTTTGGTCCTCCAATAATCGGTATCGGTATCGGCATTGAAAAAAATCATATTTGGTCGACCTCTACTTGGCACACCTGTATTTGGGGAGTTTCTCCCATTCTTCTCTGAAAATCCTCTCAAGCTCTGACAGGTTGGATGGGGAGCGTTGCTGCACAGCTATTTTCGGGTCTCTCCAGAGATGTTCAATCGGGTTCAAGTACGGGCTATGGCTGGGCCACTCAAGGACATTCAGACACTCCTGCGTGGTCTTGGCTGTGTGCTTAGGGTCGTTGTCCTGTTGTAAGGTGGACCTTTGCCCCAGTCTGAGATCCTGAGTGCTCTGGAGTAGGTTTTCATTAAGGATCTCCCTGTACTTTACTCCGTTAATTTTTCCCTTGACTGGTCTCCCAGATCCTGTCGCTGAAAAACATCCCTACAGCATGACGCTGCCACTGCTATGCTTCACCGTAGGGATGGTGCCAGGTTTCCTCCAGATGTGACAATTGGCATTCAGGCCAAAGAGTTCAATCTTGGTTTCATCAGACCTGTTAATCTTGTTTCTTATGGTCTGAGAGTCCTTTAGGTACCTTTTGGCAAACTCCAAGCGGACATTTTTTGGTACCCTTCCCCAGATCTGTGCCTTGACATAATCCTGTCTCGGAGCTCTATGGACAATTCCTTCGAACTCATGGCTTGGTTGACATGCACTGTCAACTGTGGGACCTTACATTGACAGGTGTGTGCCTTTCCAAATCATGTCCAATCAATTGAATTTACCAAAGGTGGACTCCACAATCAAATTGAAGAAACACCTCAAGGATGATCAATGGAAACAAGATACACCTGAGCTCATTTTCGAGTCTCATAGCAAAGGGTCTGAATATTTATGTAAATAACGTATTTCTGTTTTTGTTTTTTTGTAAATTTGCGAACATTTATAAAAAACTGTTTTTGCTTTCATGGGGTATTGTGTGTAGATTGATTTTTAATTTTAGAACAAGGCTGTAATGTAACAAAATGTGGAAAAAGTCAAGGGGTCTGAATACTTTAAGAATGCACTGTACCTTAGAGAGCTATCTATAGCTTGTCAGAAATGTCCAGAACAACTCACACATGTCAGCTATTTAGCCCATAGATATTGTTGTAATTTCTGTGTCACTCAAATATCACATGAATACACATTAGACATGGCAAAATGTATAAAATTGCAGGAAATAAGCTTTAAACCTGCAAAATTATCTCCAACAACAAGAGAGGTGTGAACAGTTTTTCATAAACAGTGCTTGTGCCCATAGAAATACACTACATGAAGTATGTGGACACCAGCTCGTCGAACATCTCATTTCAAAATCATGGGCAATTATATGAAGTTTGTCCCCCCTTTGTTGCTATAACAGCCTCCACTCTGAGTGTTGCAACCTAGAACAGATTCATTTTACACGCTACGGTCTTCAGCACTCGGCGGCCCCGTTCTGTGAACTTTTGTGGCCTATCTCTTCCATAACAATTCACTCTGTATGTGTTGAATTAACACTCATTGGTTTAAAATAACACCAGGGTTGGTGTTAATTACCAGAGTTGAAGCAAAACTAAGACCATCATTATTATGTTTCCCAGCATGCTCTATTGCAGTTGATTTTAATGAATTGTTTCGATATGTATGTTTTTGGATTGATCAATTAATCTTGTTCTTCTCAAATATAAATTACATACATTTTCTAAACTAATCCCATATGTTACTTGGATTTACTGCACCCGTTACTAAAATGGTTGTTCCAGTTTAGATGCTTCAGGTAGTCTCATATTACAACGTCCCAACTTTGGCAGTTATGATAAATACAGGTTGTGGGTGAATAAATTGTTGAAGGTTGTATATCCACATTCTGGCTGAATTTCAATAGGAATTATACATCTCTTTGAAAGCCGGCATAATTTGACAGATTCCATGTCTAACCTTACACGTGGGATTGTTTGAATTTCCCAAACATGAGTTGATTTAAACATCAATTGGGTTTTCATTCGCTTTTATGCTGGGTTGACCAAGCAGCTGGGTATTATTTATATGTAATCCATAGGTTATTTTCAGGATGTGTGTCTTATTAGGGGATGGCATTTAGGGGCATGGAATTTATTTTGGGCCACCCGTGAGAGTAAATATCATTCCTGGTGATCATGTGAAATTTTTCTTAAATATTACTGCAAATTACATATTCGAATACAAAAATATTAAAAGGCCCTAACAGTCTTTTTAATTCTCCTGTAAAATAGCCTTTTGAGTGACTGAAATATCAGTTCTGTTTTTGGGCGATAGAAGTGTTAACTTTATTTATTTTACTTTTTCTCTCAGGTCAAGATACCAGGAAGTTTGAAAAGACAGGCCAAGTGGGTGGGAAGCTCATATTCATGAGCTTGCCTTGAGTGGCAGCTCTGAAATGCCTAGGTCAAGAAACTTGAATGGAGTGAACAGTGCTGCAGTGAAATCCTCTCACACAAAGAAACTCAAACATTGAAATTGCATCAATGATGTCAATTTTATTATATCTCCCGTTTGGCATGTATTTTCGAATGCAGTTTACAACAGCACCGACTGATGTGTTGACATGACAACTGCGTCAGAGTTGTGAACAACCATTTCCCCCTTTTGTTCCATGCTGGCTGAACACATACCTAGCCAGTAACTAGCTAACACCAGACACAGATGAAAGGGGAAACATATAAGTGTCTTTGCCATAGATGAATAGTGTAAACTTTAATTATATTTGCTGACAGCCTACAGTCGAATTTTGGCACAAGTAGAGTAGCTATCCAGCAGAGTAGCTATCCAGCAATTTATATCACACCTCACGGCAAACACGCCTTCCCCGATGTTGATTACAAGGCGGTACGTATTTTAATTATGTAAGAGAATATCATGTTACCATTGTCTTGACTGCCTGTCTAGAGACAATAATATTTCAGAACAATAATCAATTTCAGAACAGCATAGCCATAGACCAATTGACTACAAAGTAACCTGACAAATCAAGGTTAGACCATATTATTGTCTAGACTACTGTAGTTATTTGCCCTGAACTTTAGTCACAGTTACTATCCGGCTACCACCCAGTCCTGAACCTTAGAGACTGCTGCCCTATGTACATAGTCAATGGCCACTTTAATAATGTGCACATATTGTTTTACCCACTTCATATGTAATATACTGTATTCTAGTCAAGGGTCATCCTTAATAACTACTGCTGTACACACCTTTTCTATTAATATACTGCCTATAATGTTTATAGACACCATTATATACATATAAACATGAGCTGCTCTTTATTTTTTTACTTTAGTTTATTTAGTAAATATTTTCCTTAACTCTTGTTGGTTAAGGGCTTGTAAGTAAGCATTTCACGTAAGGTCTACAACTGTTGTATTCAGCGCATGTGACAAATACAAATTTATTTGAATTGACATTGATGTTCTAGACTCTGACATTGCTCATCCTAACATTGCTTAATACATTTATTTTTAATTTGGGGATTTGTGTGTATTGTTTTGCATTATTAGGTATTACTGCACGGTTGGAGCAAGAAACACAAGCATTTCGCTGCAACTGCGATAACGTCTGCAAAATATGTGTACATTATTTTATTTGGTTACTGTCTAGTCAATTGATCTATGCTGTTCTGAAATTGATTTAGCAAAATCTCTATGTGTTGATGTGATATATTTGAAACTTTTTGAACAGATTAGCTCGAATGAATGAGTCTTTGATGAATATACCAATTTGGTCATTTAACATAATTTGTTCAACTTGATCACAGGCATGACATGTTTAATTTCATTTTAAATCATTCTGGTTGCAAGTTCACGAAGACATGTCATGTTTGGTCACCTTGTATTGTGTCAATGAAGGCGTTATTACTCTTTAGGCTTAATCTGTAGGCGACTATCACTCGATGTGTGGCTTGAACAGCTGTCACGCTGCCGCAGGTAGACACATGCAGAACCCCGCATGCTTCGTTAAATGCATTGTCAAGTTCATAACGTGCTATTTTCTTTCCCTGCTATAGTTTAGAAACTCACACGTTCATTATGGGAATTGGTCCTTACCTTGTTTAACAGTCTCTTATCCTCTTTATTTTTCTCATGTTGGCCAAGAGGCATTTGCAGGAAGTCGTCTTCACAACAGATGAAACTCACCGTGCATCCCATCCAGGCAAATTCAGATCAGAGTCTCGTAGACCCATTCAAAAACGTGATATTTCAGAGCTATGCGTTCCAATCTGGATAGTGATTTCTCTTTCGCGGACACTTTAAACTACTCCCGCATGTAAAAAAATAAATAATTAAAAAAAGAAAAAACATTTGCTGTGCTCTTGCCCCCAAATGACGAAACAAGTCAAACTGCACGCAATATCGCTAGCACTTCTATAAAACAGTTATAAATTATATAAACAAGTCATAATTTCGATGGGCTGTCTCTGAATTTCTCAATTCATGTCTTGCACCAAATATGATCCCGTTTTCCACTAATAGTAGGAAGAGGCAGGATATTTTAGTCAAGTGAAAAAAAGGAAACACGACTCTTGAGCACTGGGTAGTAGTTTATTTGAATGGCTAAACTACAGATAGACAGACAGACAGACAGTTAGACAGCACTGTAACAAATTGCTGTACATTTACAGCAAAATGTATAAAGTTAGCTACTGTAATTCTGTATTACAGTAATGTACAGAGAAATGTATTATGGGGGGCTCAATGGCATTCAGCTACACTGCTGTAATTGTACAATATAATTATACAGTAAAGTACTGTATTACCTGTTTTGCTGTTGTTGTTTTTACAGCAGCATACTGTGAATTATTATTATTATTATGTAATGGGTGCCAAAATAATCACCCGGCACATTAACATATTTTGAGACGTGCCTTGTCAGAGGCTATATTTGTTGCACCCATCCGTGAGAATGCTGTACCCCACAGAATACACTACCGTAATCTTATTTTTGTATATTTGTCCTGTAAATTTACAAAAACGTACTATCTACTGTTCTGCCAGTAATTTACTGTGATTCAGTTCCGCCCTCACAGAATATAGAACCATACTGTAATTGTCAGGACCCGGTTTCGAACCTGGGTCTCCGGAGTCAGAAACAGTCACTTAACCAACTGAGCCACGAATAGTCAGCAGAACCCAGAAGATGAGGCAGACACAGCAGTACTTAAGACGGTGTATTTAATAAAGAAAAAATCCTTAAATACAAAAAATGGCAAATCCAAAAGGTGGTAGGAAAAGCACAAAAAGGCCTCAAAAGAAACTCAAAAAATAAACAAAAACAAAAAACAGAATACCACAAGAGCGTCACCCGGAATCGACAAGAGTACACAGAACACTAGGGCAGGGTGCTAACATACAAACACAGAGCACAGAACTGAGGGAAACTAAGGGTTTAAATACAATTAGAGGAAACGAGGCACAGGTGCAAATAATTAATGGGGATCAAGGGAAAAACATAAGGACAAAAAGCACAATGGGGGCATCTACTGACCAAAACCCGGAACAACCCTGGCCAAATCCTGACAGAATCCCCCCCCTAGGAACGGCTCCTGACGTTCCTACCGGCTCTCTCAGGGTGGAGGACCCTGAACTGACGAATGAGGTCAGGGTCCAGGATGTCTTTGGCAGGAACCCAGGAGCGCTCCTCAGGACCGTAGCCTTCCCAGTCCACCAGATACTGCCAGGACCGCTGCACCCGGCGGGAATCCAGTATCCGGTGGACGGTATAAGCCGGCTGGCCTCCAATGACACGAGGCGGAGGGGAGGTCTGTCTGCCGGGACAAGGGGAGAAAAACAACAGGTTTTAACAATGAAACATGAAATGTGGGATTAATCTTAAGGGATCTGGGTAAGTGTAGGCGATAAGAAACTGGGTTAACTCTCCTGGCAACCTTGAAGGGACCGATGTATTTTTGGGACAGCTTGCGAGACTCCACCCGTAGAGGTAAGTCTCTTGTGGAGAGCCAGACTCTCTGGCCGGGGCGCAGGGTAGGCCCGGGACGGCGACGTCTGTTGGCTTGTTGTTGATACCTCTGTGAGGAACGCATAAGATTAAGACGGGTCTTCCTCCACATAAGCCGACAGCGTCTGACGAACTTCAAGGCTGAAGGCACTCTGACTTCTGCCTCCTGGTCCGGGAACAATGGAGGAGCATAGCCAAACTGACACTCGTGCGGGGACATACCAGTGGAGGAGGAGCGCAAGGTGTTGTGCGCGTATTCGGCCCAAACAATAAAGGATGACCATGTGGACGGGTTGTCACGAGTCATACATCGGAGGGTGGTTTCCAGCTCTTGATTCATCCTCTCTGTTTGGCCGTTGGACTCCGGATGGTACCCTGAAGATAGACTGGCAGAAGCCCCCATGAGTTGGCAGAAGGCCTTCCAAAACCTTGAGGCGAACTGGGGACCTCTGTCAGAAACCACATCTTGAGGAATGCCGAAGACTCGGAACACATGATTAATTACCAACTCAGCCGTTTCCTTGGCAGAAGGTAACTTAGTCAGAGGGACGAACCTGGCCGCCTTTGAAAACCTGTCGATTATGACTAGGATAGTAGTATTGCCATGGGATGGAGGAAGTCCAGTAATAAAGTCCAATGAGATATGGGACCAGGGTCTGTGGGGAACAGGTAAAGGGTGAAGGAGTCCTTGAGGGCGGAGGTGAGAAGATTTGCCCTGGCAGCACACGGGGCAGGCATTGACGAAAGTGGCAACGTCTTCTCTTATGGTAGGCCACCAGAACTTACGCTGGATGAACTCCAAGGTGCGACCTACGCCCGGATGACAGGTGAGGCGAGAGGAGTGCCCCCACAGAAGGACCTGAGTCCTCACTGCCTTGGGGACAAACAACCGATTGGCAGGGCCTCCTTTAGGGTCCGGTTCACTAGCTTGAGCACGTCTCACGGTATCCTCAACTTGCCACGAGATCGGAGCCACAATCTTAGCAGCAGGAAGGACAGGCATGTCCGTGTCATCTCGAATGGCAGGAGCGTAGACTCGGGACAGGGCATCCGGTTTGAGATTCTTCGACCCGGGCCGATAGGTGAGGATAAACTGGAATCGATTGAAGAAAAGAGACCATCTAGCTTGTCTAGAGTTCAATCGCTTCGCCTGCTGGATATACTCCAGATTTTTGTGGTCCGTAAGCACTTGAAACGGGTGAGAAGCCCCCTCGAGCCAGTGTCTCCATTCCTTCAATGCCATCTTAACCGCTAGGAGTTCACGATCCCCCACATCGTAGTTCCTCTCAGTCGGGGTAAGCCGGTGTGAGAAGAAAGCGCACGGATGAAGCTTCTTGTCTTCACCCCTCTGAGACAGGACAGCTCCAACACCAACCTCTGATGCGTCTACCTCCACCACAAATGGTTCATCCGTAGTCGGTAGTATCAGGATGGGAGCAGAGAGGACGCGCTGTTTGAGTCCTTGGAAGGCCGTCTCAGCTTCTCTTCCCCACAAAAACCTTGCATTGCCACCTTTGGTTAAAGCTGAGAGAGGAGCTGCCACCAAACTGAAGTTCTTGATGAACTTGCGGTAAAAGTTTGTGAAGCCCAGGAAACGCTGAACATCCTTAACGGATTTGGGGGTGGGCCAATCCGCTACCGCCCCTACCTTCCTAGGGTCCATTTGGACTCGACCGGGTTCCACTACAAATCCCAGGAATTGTACTCGGATGAATGGAATTCACATTTTTCCGGCTTAACGTACAGATGGCTGTCTAGGAGGCGTTTGAGTACTTGTCTGACATGCTTAGTGTGTTCTTGAAGGGAGCTCGAAAAGATGAGGATGTCATCCAAGTAAACGAACACAAATATGTTAAGCATATCCCTAAGCACATCGTTTATGAGCGCTTGGAACACCGCTGGGGCGTTGGTCAGGCCGAAGGGCATCACCAAGTATTCATAGTGACCAGTAGCCGTGTTGAAAGCGGTCTTCCACTCGTCACAGGTCTGATCCGCACAAGATGGTATGCGTTCCGCAGGTCAAGCTTAGTGAAAACAACTGCTTCCTGGAGCAGCTCGAAGGCTGTGGCCATAAGGGGTAGCGGGTAACGGTTACGGACGGTTATGGCATTGAGTCCCCGGTAGTCGATGCAAGGACGTAATCCACCGTCTTTCTTGGCCACAAAGAAAAACCCTGCTCCCGCCGGGGAGGTGGATGGACGCATGAGGCCTGCTTCCAGAGCGTCCTTGATGTAGGTATCCATAGCAGCTCGTTCGGGTGGAGATAGGGAAAAGATCCGACCCCTGGGGGGCAAGTGCCCGGAAACAGGTCGATGGGGCAATCGTAAGGTCTATGGGGTGGTAGCATGGTGGCCCTCTGTTTGCTAAACACCAGTTTGAGGTCATGGTAACACTCGGGAACTCGGGTCAGGTCGATGGATTCTAAAGACTCGGGAGTAGAACTCGGGAATTCTGGAAAATACAAGTAGCTTGGCACGTAGGACCCCACTGCTTGATAGTGCCCACAGACCAGTCGATGTGAGGGTTATGGCTGTGAAGCCAGGGGTATCCAAGGACGAGAGGGAACTCGGAACAGGAGATCAAATGAAAGTTCATCAATTCCTGGTGTTGTGAAACTGAAAGTCGCAAGGAGGTAGTGACATGAGTGACAAGTCCAGATCCCAAAGGGCTTCCATCCAATGTAGTAACCCTCATGGGGTCACTTAGAGGTTCAGAGGGAACGCCATTCTCCTTCGCCCAGACACCATCCATGAAGTTACCTGCGGCTCCAGAGTCTACCAAGGCTTGAAGGTGAAGCTTGTGGTTGTCCCAGGAGAGGGTGACTGGAATGAGCAGACGGGAGTTGGACGGATGGGAGGAGGTTATGTTTCCCGTTACAGTTCCCCCGGTCTGTACGGGACAGAGCGTTTCCCTGGAGCCCGGGACACGTGGAACGGAAATGGCCCGGTTTGCCGCAATATAGACAGCGTCGCTCCCTCATCCGGCGGTCTCTCTCAGCCTGGGAGATGCGTCCAATCTGCATGGGTTCCGGTGGAGCCAGCGATGATAAAGGTGGGGACTCGGAGCTGGGACTGATAGGGGCTAGAGGTCTACGGTTGAGTTCTCTCTCTCTCAGACGCTGGTCAATGCGTGAGGCCAACTTGATCAGGGACTCGAGATTGTCCGGTGGTTCCCGAGTGGCCAGTTCATCTTGGATAGTGTCGGAAAGGCCTTTCAGAAAGCACACCGTGAGCGCCTCGTTGTTCCAGCCACTCGCTGCTGCCACCGTGCGGAACTGGATGGCATAGTCCGTCACGCTGCGCCAACCTTGATGGAGAGTCAGGAGCTGTTTGGCTGAGTCATAACCACTGCTTGGGCCTTGAAACACTCGTTTGAATTCCTCAGCAAAGGCAGAGTAGCTGGCACAGCAGGAACTATGGGCATCCCACACAGCAGTAGCCCAGGCCAGGGCTTTTTCCGACAGCAGGGTGATGATATATGTGATCTTAGACCGGTCGGTGGGAAACGACGAGGGTTGCAGCTCAAAGGAGAGAGAACATTGAGTGAGAAAGCCTTTACAAGCACTTGGATCACCTGAGAACCGTTGGGGAGGTGGAAGACGAGGTTCAGCCAGGGGGTTAACTGCCATGGGTACGTGAACCTGAGGTACTGGGACGGGAACTGTTGCCGGGGTAAGTCGATCAGATATTTGCTTAATGGAAGTCAGCATCTCCGACAGAAGATGAGAATGTCTAGCCATTAAGGCCTCTTGCTGAACCAGGGCGGCTTCGTGGCGTTGGACAGTCTCCTGGTGGTGGGACAGCGTGGCAAAAAGGTCCTGGGAACTGGCTGCCTCTGGGTTCATTTTTGGCTCTGTGTTTCTGTCAGGACCCGGTTTCGAACCTGGGTCTCCGGAGTGAGAAACAGTCACTTAACCAACTGAGCCAGGAATAGTCAGTAGAACCCAGAAGATGAGGCAGACACAGCAGTACTTAAGACGGTGTATTTAATAAAGAAAAAATCCTTAAATACAAAAAATGGCAAATCCAAAAGGTGGTAGGAAAAGCACAAAAAGGCCTCAAAAGAAACTCACAAAAAATAAACAAAAACAAAAAACAGAATACCACAAGAGCGTCACCCGGAATCGACAAGAGTACACAGAACACTAGGGCAGGGTGCTAACATACAAACACAGAGCACAGAACTGAGGGAAACTAAGGGTTTAAATACAATTAGAGGAAACGAGGCACAGGTGCAAATAATTAATGGGGATCAAGGGAAAAACATAAGGACAAAAAGCACAATGGGGGCATCTACTGACCAAAACCCGGAACAACCCTGGCCAAATCCTGACAGTAATATTGGAGCACCAAAAACCTTTTGTGGGTGCATGGCATTGTTGTGGCTCATTAACACATTTTACATCATCCCTTGTCAGAGGCTATACTTGTTGCACCTGTTATTGAGAGTGCTGTACCAATTGAAGTGATATGTGGTAGTAGTTCCCTAATGATGAAATGTATATAGGGTATAGATAAGAGTGGTAGTAAGTCTCAAGCCTTTAATGGTTATGTGTTTAGCCATGTCCTTTTGGTCTGTTTTGCCCTGTCGTCACAGACAGTTTTGAAGCCTTTGTTAAGACCTGCAAGTGATATAAAACACCAACTATTCTTAAACATGCTGTAATATACAAATACTTAGCAGCCAACCTGCTTGCACTAATTCCATGTAATTACAGTAAAACAACAACGATTAGAGCAAAATAACAACAATTACAGTAGTATTTACTTTCTTACAGTACAGTAGGCTAATCTTAGTCTTGTAATGTGTCGTTGCTCTGCATTTTACAGCAACTTATAGTAAGCTGGTGGCAAGTTTCTGTGAATATTAAAGTAACATACTATGCACTAGCCAGAGATGGGCAGAGATTGAGAGTTGAGTTGAGAGCTTTAAGGTCATTTGCATCCACATCACCTAGGATGGAACATGGTCCACACAGTCATGAAGGGGGCACAGCAGCACCTTTCCCCTTCAGGAGGCTGAAAATAGCCAGGTCGTAGTTGTAAATGAGAACTTGTTCTCAACTGGTCTACCTGGTTAAATAAAGGTGAAATAAAAAATAAAACAAATATTTGGCATGGGACATCAGATCCTCAAAACGTTCTACAGCTGCACCATCGAAAGCGTCTTGACTGACTGCATCACCGTTTGGTATGGCAATTGCACCGCCGTTGACCACAAAGACCTACAAAGGGTGGTGCGGAAAGCCCAGTATATCACTGGGGCCGAGCTCCCTGCCATCCAAGACCTATAGATCAGGCAGTGTCAGAGGAAGGCCCGAAAAATGTAGAAAGACTCCAGCCACCCAAGCCATAGACTGTTCACTCTGCCACTATCCGGCAAATGGTACCGGAGCCTCGGATCTCGGACCAACAGGCTCCGAGACAGCTTCTACCCTCAAGCCAGAAGACTGCTAAATAGCCAGACTGCTAAATAGTCAATTAATGGTACCCATACTACCTGCACTGACTCTATCTTCCACTGACCCTACGGACACTCACTAGACTTTATATACACAACATATACACACTCACTCAGACACACTGTCACTACCACACAAATCCCTCACACATTCAAATACTACATACGCACACACACAAATAACACACACGCATACCGACACAACACATTCATCATTTACTGCTGTAACTCTGTTTTTTACATTACTCTTATTATTATCTGTCCGGATGCCTAGTCACTTTACCCTGCCTTCATGTACTGTAAATATCTACCTCAAGTACCTCGTACTTATGCACATTGATGTGGTTCTGGTACTCCCTGTACTGTATATGGCTCCATTCATGTGTATTTTATATTATTCCTCTTGTGTTAGTTACTATTTTATTTGTTATTATTATTTTTTAAACTTCGTGTTGTTGGGAAAGGTTCATAAGCAAGTATTTCACTGTAAAATGTACAACAGTTGTATTTGGTGCATGTGATAACTAAAATATGATTTGATGTGCTTTTTTATCAACCTTAGATGAAAGCTCTGACTGACTAGGTTGCTCTGGATAAGAGCGTCTGCTAAATGATAAACAATAATGGTAAAAAATATATATATTTGCCAAGCACACTGCTGGGTATTATTCTAATGAGTTCCACCCTCAAACTTTTTTTTTTAATCAAAATTGGCCTCGTTTGGGGGCGGAGGTCATTAGAATAATACCCAGTAGTGTGCTTTGCAAGTGTTCATTTTAAAATGTACATTTTGGTCATTTAGCAGACACTCTTATCCAGAGTGTCTTACAGTCAAACTAAGGTTAACAAGGAAATACCACAGTCATAGCAAGTATAAAGATTATGTTACCATTACTGAGATGGTTGTAGTTAAGCGGGCTACTTGCAAGTATATATTTGTATTAGAAAATGCAAAATACATGTATTCTAATTAAAATGATACAAAAGATGTATATGTGTAATGGGCCATGGACATAGTTGCTGTGGAGCCAGATGGGAGCTATTTGAGAGGGTGTTGTTTCTGGATTTGGCCTGCACTGCTTTACGAGTCCTCCTTCTCTCACCATCATCTCTGTATCGCTCTCTCTGCGATTTGGCCTGGGTCCTGATCAGTAGGTGGACATATTTTTGAAACAGGGAAGTACTAACAGAACTTGACCAATAAGAACACCGATTTTTGCTTTCTGTTGCAAAACATTTTGCTACAGTGTGTTCTACTGAACACTGCCCAGAATTCCTTACATTTATGCGTCCCAATCCTCATGCAGAGGCCAGCAGAGCAGATCCCTCCACCTGATTCGAACCAGCTTTCCAGGAATATCCAACATAATATTCTGCACAGTCCCACATGGCATGGACTTGATCAGAAGCTTTCACAGAGGAATGTGTGGATGGTTGGGTTACGGGGATGTTTCAAGAGAAAACACACCAGTGCCTGCATGAGGATTACCGGTATCTTAATATCAGTGGAGGCTGCTGAGGGGAGGACGGCTCAAAATTATGGCTGGAACAGAACAAATGGAATGGCATCAAAAACACAAAAGTCCTTTCCTTTTACTGAATGAATTCCTCCTCTGCTAAAGATGCCTTCAGAGGAGGGCTTGTCTTTGAGGATGTTACATGTTTTAAAGTTATTATATACAGTTGAAGTCGGAAGTTTACAACCACTCCACAAATATCTAACAACAAAACGACATCTACTTTGTGCATGACAAGTAATTTTTCCAGCAATTATTTACTGACAGATTATTTCACTGTATCACAATTCCAGTGGGTCAGAAGTTTACATACACAAAGTTGAATGTGTCTTTTAACAGCTTAGAAAATTCCATAAAATTATGTCATGGCTTTAGAAGCTTCTGTTAGGCTAAATGACATAATTTGAGTCAATTGGAGGTGTACCTGTGGATGTATTTCAAGACCTACCTTCAAATTCAGTGCCTCTTTACTTGACATCATGGGAAAATAAAAAGTTACCAGCCAAATTGTAGACCTCCACAAGTCTGGTTCATCCCTGGGAGCAATTTCCAAATTCCTGAAGGTAACACGTTCATCTGTACAAACAATAGTAAGCAAGTACAAACACCATGGGACCACGCAGATGTCATACCGCTCAGGAAGGAGACGCTTTCTGTCTCCTAGACATGAACATACTTTGTTGCGAAAGTGCAAATAATTTCCAGAACAACAGCGAAGTACCTTGTGAAGATGAGGAAACAGGTACAAAAGTATCTATATCCACAGTTAAACAAGTCCTATATTGACATAACCTGAAAAGGCCGCTCAGCAAGAAAGAAGCCACTGCTCCAAAACTGCCATAAAAAAGCCAGACTACAGTTTGCAACTGCACATGGGGACAAATATCGTATTTTTGAAGAATTGTACTCAGGTCTGATGAAACAAAAATAGAACTGTTTAGCCATAATGACCATCGTTATGTTTGGAGGAAAAAGGCGGAGGCTTGCAAGCCGAAGAACACCATCCCAACAGTGATGCACGGTGGTGGCAGCATCATGTTTTGGGGGTGCTTTGCTGCAGGAGGGACTGGTGCACTTCACAAAATAAATAGCATCATGAGGTAGGAAAATTATGTGCATATATTGAAGCAAAATCTCAAGACATCAGTCAGGAAGTTAAAGCTTGGTGGCAAATGGGTCTTCCAAATGGACAATGACCCCAAGCATACTTTCAAAGTTTTGGCAAAATGGCTGAAGGACAACAAGTCAGGGTATTGGAGTGGCCATCACAAAGCCCTGACCTCAATTCTAGAGAAAATCTGTGGGCAGAACTGAAAAAGCGTGTGCGAGCAAGGAGGCCTACAAACCTGACTCAGTTACACCAGCTCTGTCAGGAGGAATAGACCAAAATTCACACAACTTATTGTGGGAAGCTTGTGGAAGGCTACCCAAAATGTTTGACCCAACTTAAACAATTTAAAGGAAATTCTACCAAAAACTAAGTGAGTGTATGTAAACTTCTGACCCACTGGGAATGTAATGAAAGAAAACAAGCTGAAATAAATAATTCTCTCTACTATTATTCTGACATTTCACATTCATAAAATAATGTGGTGTTCCTAACTTACCTAAAACAGGGAATTTTTACTATGATTAAATGTCAGGAATTGTGAAAAACTGAGTTTAAATGTATTTGGCTAAGGTATATGTAAACTTCCAACTTCAACTGTATCTCTGGAAGACTGAAACAGGTTTTCCCTCAAGAATTTCCCTCTATTTAGCGCCATCCATCATTCCTTCAATTCTGACCAGTTTGACAGTTTGAATGATCCTTGTTGGGCTCCCTGTGTCATACATACGAGCTGCTGTTGTTTGTCTGAACCACTCCTCGTGTTAGAAACCCCTCAGCAGTCGCCCCATACAACATCATTTACAGCTCACAGTAAATGACCCAGCCATGTGTTTACGTGTTACCATGGAAACCAGGGTATTGACAATCAACCGCGTTCCACAACCCCTCTTATCTCGACTTTGGGCCTCGAATCGACAGCCAGTCAAGTGAAAGGTGGATGGGCGTGTGTCTTGTTTTCCTGCAAACCTGTCTGTGAACTACAGAGTAACACAGTTCCCTTGTTTGTCACACCAGACAGGACTCAGTGTTGAAATCATATCAGCATATATATGTATATATATATATATTTTTTAATCCCTATCACTGATTAATGGGCATTGGACTAAATGGTGGCAATTATGTCAGTTTACCTGAGTTGTTTTGAGGTCAGATGAATAGTGTTTTCTCCTCTGTTGTTGCAGTCCTTTATGAAACCGTACTTTGGCTCCTGACGGTGTCATCATGGAGTCTCAGACTTTTCTACCTGGTGAATGTTCCCTTCTTGCACTAGGGGATTGATATGGCCGGCTCAGTAAGAGTCGTCCTTAGCACTAGATGTTAGATAGTCATTCTAAACATTTAAAAAATATGAGACTCCAGATTTTCTGCCCCCCTACAGTATTTTCACAGCTAATTGTCATGCCCTGCTCTGTTTCACCTGTCCCTGTGATTGTCTCCAACCCCTGCAGGTGCCACTTATTTTCCCCAGTGTATTTATCCCTGTGTTTCCTATCTCGCTGTGCCAGTTTGTCTTGTATGTTTAGTCAAGTCAACCAGTGTGGTTTTCCCCGAACTCCTTTTCTATTCTCTTTTGCCAGTCTTCCTGGTTCTGAGCCCTGTCTGACTCTGGACTACTTTCCTGCCTGCCTGATCATCCTGCCTGCCCTCTGACCTTGAATCTGCCTGCCCTTCGGTACCTATTGGACTCTGAACTGGTTTTGACCTTTTGCCTGTACACAACCATTCTCTTGCCTACCCCTTTTTGGATTAATAAACATTGTAAGACTCCAACCATCTGCCTCCTGTGTCTGCATCTGGGTCTCGCCTTGTGCCTTGATAGCTAATAGCGCAATAGATATTTTCAGTGCTTAATTTAAGCTGGATCATGGCATTTCCCCGTTTTGGCCTATTTTGTTCCGGGAACCTCATGGCATGAAAATGTTTCTCTTTTTGCAATGTAAAAATTGTAATAAAAACTATCGAAGTTCATTCAAGTTTCCTCTTTGTTAATTCTCCTGTCCTTCCCCAAAAAACACGTAATGTGATTTTTAGCAAGGACCTGATATTCTAAGAGTTGATTCTGGTTGGGCCGGCCCAGGTTAATGGTTTGCACAACATTGCAACCTACGCCTATGTTGGAGACCAACGCGTGGCCATGGCTGTGTGAGAAGCACACCTGTATCTCTCACAGAACTACAATGAGATTCACTTTCTATGATCTCTCTCCTTCTCTCATATCTCCAGCGTTGCACTTCATTCATTTCCTTATAGAATCGTAGCTGCGCGAAGGGTTCTGGAGGAGCTTCAGCACCCCCGATGAATTGAAATAAATTTGCCAAAGTTATAGAATTACTGTTGTCTGTCACAAATAAATGAAATAATTCAGAATAGCCTACTACACCATGAGAAGGCCTATAATTTAGCCACAGAGGATCAATAGCTTTTCTTCTTCTTATTATTATTGCCTAGCTGTGGATTGTGTGTGGCCCAATAACAAGGCATAGCCTACAGTCTGGAATGTGCAGCATGCAGTGAACAGCATGCAGTGAACAGCATGCAGTGAACAGCATGCAGTGAACAGTATGCAGTGAACAGCATGCAGGGAACAGCAGGCAGACAAAACAGGCCTTTTGCAATTTTTCAAATGCAATTGTGGGAAAACACAGAGAAGAAAAGAGAAGACTCGAATCTGTCTGCCGTAGGCTACAAAAATATTTGATCAACTTCCAAATATTGTTTTACAAAGTAAAAACGAGAAAGTCTTTTGGCAAGAGTGCATCGGCCATCACCGGCGAGTGAGCGGTGCATTATTGGGTGAGTCAGTGAAACCGGAATGCATTTTAGTAATATAATTTCCTATTCATATTGTTCACTACAATATGTCTCCACATGCCGAGGTCTAGTCTATTTATTAATGGATTCAAGATAAGGTTGTTTTTATTGATCTCAAATTGTCAGTTTGACAGTGTAGCCTGTTATTTTGATAATAAGTGTGGTATTAAAAGTAGAATTGAATGAAATGAGTTTATAAAATGCCACATTTTTCCCAGATCCTAGGCTACTCAAAATTCTCCCCATGTGTGCAACTTCTGTAAGTGCCTCTACTCTAATGCTCTATGCCACTATGCAAATGTAATGATATGCATGCAATGATTAATTATAAAGGTACTTTTTTCTCAAGCGCTCTGGTAGCTCAGAGCTCCCCAGGTCTCACCCCGCTCACGCTCACATTCTGTTCCGGCACCTCCTGATTTACAAATTAAGCACTGGATATTGTGGACCGCAAGTTGTATAATTGCCATGGTAACACTTGCTCTATTATAGGACAGTCCATTTTTAGAAACAATTTCAAACCCTCTGCCATGAACCAATATTTTTTTACAATGCTCATATTCTCATTTACAACTTTCCCAACAACTCTAGTATAGTAGCCCAAATACCTATAAATGAGCATCAGTTCCATATGCTTGTGTGATCTATCAACTTGATTGAGGAGCACTCTGCAGTCGTCTTCCCTGGACCAAAGTGCTAGTCATCTGGTTGCTATTGATGCTCAATCGACCTTCTGGAGCTCCTGCAGTCTTGGCCTATAGCCTCTAGCTGTTTATACAGATGGTGAGATGGGGAGTGAGGATAAAAGCCACATACTTCCCAAACTTCGTTCATTTTGATTTCTGAAGGGTTTTTATGAAGGGTTTGAGGGGAAGATATAGATAGGACTAGACACATTTACACAGTTGTCATTGATTTGTGTGCATGATGGTCGAACTACGTTTTGTGAATAGTCCGATGTCAGAATTTGAGTAAGAGTACTTTCAGTTGCTAGTATGCAGTAGGCTAAAAATTACTATTTCCTCTACCACCTGATTCCAGAACTAAAATTGGCTTGCCAACGCTTATGGGCCTGGGATCTGTTGCCAACTGAAAATTTAAGTTGCAATCACTTCCCTCTTAAAGTCAGCCAAAGCCCGGCCCTTGAAACAACTTTCAAGGACTGTAGTGCCCAAACTCTAAACTTCTTACTCTCCCCAAAACTCAGGAGGCTACAGTAATCCCTTCATGTGTTTTTAAGGACCAGGGTGTACTGAAGCTTCCCTGGGGCAGTTCTGAAATACCAATGGCCATTCAGGTAGAAAAAAAGCTGAAAATTCTGATTACATTGACCTTAACCTTGACCTTGTTCAGAAATACACCATGGGAGACGAAGGGAAGTCCCCAAGTTGAACCGCGTACGTCAATTTGATGCTATAAAGACCTAGAAGAAAGCATACCAACATTTCACTCTTTGGGAATAAGATTTTAAACATAACAGCGCTTACAATAATCATAGACATTAATGAACATTTCTCTTTGACTGAGCCCCTCTTTGCAAAATAGAATGAACCCCAATCTGAAAATCACAGAATGTCGAGTTGCATCCCCAAAGAGCTAAGCAAGGCAATCTGTTTCATATTAGGTCTTTGATCGTATCTCTTTGTCTTGGGGGGAAATAAACCAGTTTTGATGTAGCGTACGAGTGAGAAGTCAAGCTTCATATTTTCTAATGGTACCTTCACGTCCCCCATAACAATGTCAGGAGCATGACTGACTGTATGCAGGGACATGCCTGCTTTCTCCAGTTTGTTGCAACGACCTTTGGTCTACACAATGATTATATAGAACAAAGACTACCAGTACAAATGAAGGTATGTCATTTTACTTTGAATGATGGCTATAGAAATATATAGTCCCAGTCAAAAGTTTGGACACACCTATTCATTCCAGGGTTTTTCTACATTGTAGAATAGTGAAGATATCAACACTATGAAATAACACATGTGGAATCATGTTGTAATCAAATAAGTGTGAAACAAATCAAAATATATGTTATATTTGAGATTCTTCAAAGTAGCCACCCTTTGCTTTGATGACAGCTATGCACACTCGCTGATGTAGAGGAATGTGAGCTCTCAATCTCTTTGGCCAATGTGAGTAAGACTTCAAGCGTGTGAATACTCGCAAAGCAGCCGGCCTAGGCGGTATCCCCGGCCGCGTCCTCAGAGCATGTTCAGACCAACTAGCTGGAATGTTAACAAACATATTCAACTTCTCCCTGTCCCAGTCTGTGATCCCCACGTGCTTTAAGAAGTCCATCATTTTCCCTGTTCCTGAGCAAATTGGGGAAACCTCCCTATCGCCCTGTAGCACTCACTTCTGTCATCATGAAGTGATTCGACAGGCAGGTCAAGGACCACATCAGCTCCACCTTATCCCCCCTGGACAAGAGGAACATCTATATGAGAATGCTGCTCATCAACTACAGCTCAGCGAGTCAACAACATAGTCCCTTCCAAGCTCGAAACTAAGCTCAAGGCCCTGAGTATGAACACCTTCCTCTGCAACTAGATCCAGGACTTCCTGACAGGCAGCAGACCCCAGGTGGTGAGGGTAGGCAACAGCACCTCTGCCATGCTGACCGTCAGGGGTGCATGCTCAGCACCCTCCTGTAGGGGAGTACGCCCCTATTGTCATTGCAGTGGAGAGGGTCAAAAGCTTTCATTTCCTCGGCACGCACATCACAGATGACCTGATATGCTCCAATCACACCTCGGTGGTGAAGAAGGCGCAATAGCGCCTCTTCTAACTCAGGTGACCGAAGAAATTTGACATGGGCTCTCGAGTCCTCAAATAATTCTACAGCTGCAAGATTGAGAACATCTTGACCGGCTGTATCACAGACTGGTGCGGCAATTGCACTGCCATTAACCGGAAGACTCTACAGAGGGTGGTGCGGACCAATACATCACTGGGTCCTTTCCCTTAAAAGGACATCTACTCCAGGAAGTGTATGAGGAAGGCCGAAAGATCATCAAGGATTCCAGTCACCCGAGCCACGGACTGTTCACTCTGTTACCCTCTGGCAAGTGGTATCGGATCATTGGGTCTCAGACCAACAGGCTCAGAGACAACTACTACCACCAGGCCATCAGACTGTTGAACAGCTAATGTCATTAAGATGTTGTTGATGTTGGCTCTAAGTGCCTTTCTTCAAAGTGTCCATCCCCCTACCTGTTAACAGTCATGGATTGATCACCCTCAGCGGGTCGTGAAAACCGGTAACATCTGGTTTTAAGGGGAAATTAAAAGGTAGGCTTCGACACGACTTCCGCTTTGAGACGTTAACAAGTCGACCCGCCATCTTAACTCCTCCTCCACATTTACTGGATTGGTTGAACAGTGCAGAAGAGAACCTCCCCCGACAATTTTTTTTATGCTCGTCAGGCCAGAAAGAAAGAAACACTGCCTCGTTAGGATATGGATAGATTTTCTTTTATGTTTGGGAGACAACAACAGACTCACATCTGCTTCTGCACATTAGAAGCCACGGTTCAAGTCCCCAATGCAGCTCTCTCTTTCTCCCGCTAAAATAGGAATTTCTCTGTGAGCTGTGAACAGAACCATTTTTTTTTAATTAAAATAAAAAGGAGGTCAGAAAAAACCATAAGACCATAAGAATACATACAGTACAGATAATCACATAGCAAACAAGATAAGAAAATGCAATTAGCTGGCAAATGCTCTACTCACCCTGGTTACTGAGCACCTGTCTGGCATACCAGACTCTGGCGTGGAGTAGTGAGTAGGGATTATTACTGGGGTTGGAAGGCGCCAGAGGAATCTGCCCTCACTAACGCCATGCCAACATGTCAACATGCCAACAGCCTCACAGCACGGCTTAGGGGCAGGCGGCGAGTGACAGCGAAACCACAACGCAGAACACAGCCTGGCACCATGCCACCATCGCCACTATGTCAATGCGAGGCATGTCGGTATGCAACTGCCTCCATAATTTATAGTTGTAATCCAGATTTACTGTAGCTGCAGTTGTGTGTAAGCATACAATGGTCTTGACTGACATAGCACCTATGTTTTTTTTCAAGGCAAATGTTTGCTAATTAAAGGGCTGGTTCCAGGATGTCTACACCATAGAAATAGAACAGTTGGAATAGACAAAGCCTCTCAGACCATTCCAATTAGACTGCACCCTCATGGGTACGCTCAATACGGTTGACATGGTATTTATAATTCTATGATATACGTTGACACAATAATATTAGGCTCATATCTACTCTATGGGAGGTTGTGACTTTCTGGCTACATGACTAGGGGGCACAAGACTGTCTGTAACTTGGAAACACTGGTGCAGATGAATATAGCTCGCCACCTTGTGGCAGATAAGGAGAATGTGCAAATAAAAGTATTGTGCAGAGAGCCACATGCTGTTTGACTTACTAACAGTTGTAACCTTTACCGTTAGGCCTACATGTATTGCTCTGTCTGTTTGTGTGACCTGGTGTTGTCGTCTATGTTGTTTGTAAATGTTTATTATAAATATTGGTTTGTCTTTTTAATTCAGTTCTCAAGATGCTAGACCTGAATAAGTGAACTGAACTGTGGTGTCATGACCAACTTGCTGTATTGGACTGGGCATCTCACATAAGTCAAAACCCCCAAAACATGACCAAAGATTCAAAACAATGATAAGAAGTTATTGTTTCTGGTACGATAACTGTCTCAAGAGGAGGAACTGGCAACCAATCCAACTTGTGGTGCACAACTTCTCATCTGACATTTGTCACAACACACCATACTCTGTTCACAGACCCTAAACTCTGTGAACCTGGTTTATTTTAAAAACAGTTTAATATCTGTCTACAATTGTATCTACAGGGAGAGGCCTTTGCTGAATATGATCTCTGGTTCTCAGAAAAAGCTAAGAGGATTCTTATCTGAGCACTGAAACCGAAACTGTTGATATGACAAGATGTGTTTGTGTAACAGAGTAGGTCACTCTCCTCACCCTTCCTCCTCACTTTTACAAAAACATGTTTTTGTTTATATTCATGAATAACTCCAGTTCAATCAAGTACAGACTTAACTGACTGACAAGAGGCAGAATGCAATATGAATGTTATTGAATAGTTTGACATGGGCCTCCTGTCTGAGGAATGCTGATGGAGCCCGATGCTGATGACAGGTTGTGGCAAAGTTGGTGTGCTACACGGTGGTGACCTGCGGCTTGTGTTTGCGTTTGCCGTCTTTATTGTTTTCATGTGATGTTTTATCAACTCTACTTGATCGTCAGTGTTTAATCATGGAAACTAAGTTGTGGAGCTAAGTACTAATCCTGATACATTAAAGCACATTTAAAAGCACAAATGGACTCCGCTATGGAAACGCCGTGGGCAGCGGAATCCAGTATTATTGCAGGAAGTTCCTGCAATAAACTTCCCTTACAGACTACTCTGCCAATCAAAGGCTCAAGGATTGCGGATGAGCTGATGGCTAACCTGCTCTACCTGCACGAGTACTCGGACTCCTGCATCCTGACAATCACTGAGAGCTGGCTGGAAGATCGAGTGCCCAACAGCGAAGTGGAGACGACTTGTTTTAACTATGATCAGACAGGATCGAGACTCTGCTACTACTGGGAAACATCACAATGATGGTGTCTGTTTACTTATCAGGGACCAGTGGGGCAAAACAATCATGGTAAGAGAGCACCTTTGCGCTCCAGACGTGGAACTGCTGTCTGTGTCCCTACGATCCTTTTACCTGCCCTGTTCTTTATAAACATCCTAAAGCAAACACAGCTTTGAATGAAATACTTGATCTATCTCAAAAACTAGACTCTCTCTCTCTCCTGATGCTCCCAAACAAATCCTCGGGGACTTTAACAGTTGCTCCTTACGCAATACTTTATGTACGTACCATCAGTACGTGAAATCCCCCAATCCCCCACGGGAGAGAAAATACATCACAAGACATTTGCTATGGAAATATACCAAATGCATACTCTGCCACGATAAAGCCCACGCTGAGAGGCTCGGACCGTAATGTTGCGTATCTACTACCAACTTACCAAAGACTACTTGAAAGAGAGAAACCTGTTGTTAACACTGTGCAGGTTTGGAACGAGGATAGCATCACCCTTTTACAGGGTTGTTTTGACTGTACAATGTGGGACATTCTTCAGGAGACCTCTGCTGATATAAATGAATTTCAAGCTACAGTATATGAACCTTCATGTGGATTTAGTAGTGCCCACCAAGACCAGCAAAATGGGTGTCTAAGACATTGAAAGTGGTGCTATGTAAGAACATGTTTGTCATGCAGAGGGTAATCCACAGGTAATGAAGGACCTACAAGAGAGGTTAAACGACAGATCCAGATAGACAAAGATGCTTACGAACTCAGGGTTGAAAAAGTTCCGTCACCAAGCAATTCTAGAGCTGCCTGGCAGGGAATTAAAAAACATGGCAAGTGCCCCCCCACAAGGGCCAAGAGGTAGCCAGTATTCCCCTTGGAGGTGGAGAGGGACTTAACATGGCAAATTAATTGAATGTGTTCTTTTCAAGGTTGGAGTCGGAGGACCCTCTGTTTGGCGTCCGTCAGGACAAAGCTCCACTGGAGATGGAAGATAGGTTTGTTTTTTATCAGTCAGATGTCGTGAAAATATTCAATGGAATGCCTACAAAAGCCATGGACCAAGACAACATCTGTGGTCAAGTTTTAAAACATTGTGCAGAGCAACTGGTGCTATTTTCTCTTTGATTTTTCAACCCTCTTTGTACCTATGCTATGGAAGAGCTATACTATAGTACCCATCCCCAAATCAACAAACCCATCTGTAGGCCACTAGCTTTAACGTCCCTGGTTAGGAATTGCTTTGAGAAGATCAAAGGTCAAAAACCACATCCTGCACTCTACCCAGCAGAATCTTGATCCCCTTCAGTTCACCTGTATGGCTGGTAGGGGGGTTGATGATGCCATCCTCATGCTACTTAACCTTATCTACAAACACCTAGAGGGAGGTAAATGCCATGCTAAGGTCTTATTTTTTGATTTCTCCTCAGCCTTTAATACCATCCAGCCCTCCACCTTGGCCCAGAGACTAATAGACTATTTCTCATTGGAAGGAAGCCTGATGCTGTGGATCCTTGATTTCCTTAGCAACATGACACAGAAGGTCAAGGTGGGACAGTGGATGTCGGCCAAGCGCACCACGAGCGT
Source organism: Oncorhynchus masou masou (assembly GCF_036934945.1). Classification (NCBI taxonomy): domain Eukaryota; kingdom Metazoa; phylum Chordata; class Actinopteri; order Salmoniformes; family Salmonidae; genus Oncorhynchus; species Oncorhynchus masou. The sequence goes on along the minus strand of NC_088221.1, from coordinate 18,764,568 downwards.
GGGATCTCCTCAAGGCTGTATGCTTTCTCTGCTGTGTTGTACATCTTGTACACTAATGACTGTAAAAGCTCCTGCCCTAGTAGACACCTGGTAAAGTTTGCATTTGCAAAGTTTTTATTTTCAAAGTTTGCAAATGACACAGCACTAGTCAGTTTCCTCCAGGATGATGAGGAGGTGCATGGACCAGTCTTGGAAGACTTGTTGACGTGATGAGACGACTCTCAGTGCTCAATACAAAAAGACCAAAGAGATACACATTGATTTTATGAAACATGTAACATCTTCCCTACCTATTTTTGTTAAGGACAAGACATAAAGATAGTGAAGGAGTATAAATACCATTTGCTGGTACGGAAATGCTAATATCTTTCATAGAAATATGGTAAGAAAAATCGTTAGCTCTGCTAATAAGGTTCTAGGGGTCAAGCAGAAAGTTCTGGAGGTCATTAATGATATAAGAGCCTTCACAAAAGCCCACCAGGTACTAATCCGCTCTACCAGGAGTTTGAGCTACTCCCCTCGGGGTGACTTTACAGGGTACCAGGGCACAACATTGATAGAGTGTTCTGGTGTGTATAGTGTACAGATTAACCATTGATCACTCATGAATTCCACTTTTCTACCTGTATTTATTGTCTGTATAGTCCTCTGTCTGTCTTCAATCATGTGTTATGTATGGACAGAGCCACTATCTTATCTTACAGGGAGAATGGAAGCTTGTTGTGTGCAACAGTTTGGGGAAATTGAATGCAAGCATAACAATAATGTTTGACCTTGTTAAAACATTTCTAGCCTATGTACCAATGGGTAACCGGGTTGATGTGTTGTGCTCTACACGCTCAGTTTTCCAACACAAAACAACAGAAAAATGCCTAAAAGAGTACAACCAGGGTCTCTCAAGTGGCGCAGTGGTCTAAGGCACTGTGCCCGTAAGGATTCTGGGTTCGAGGCCAGGCTCTGTTGCAGCAACCAAGATACCGATGGGGTGGCGCACAATTGTCCCAGTGTTGTCCGGTTGAGGGGAGGGTTTGGCTCGCAGGGATGTCCTTGTCCCATCATGCACTAGTGACTCCTGTGGTGGGCTGGGTGAAATGCATGCTGATATGGTCACCAGGTTTTTCTGACCTTGGCCTCTCCTGAGTCTGTACGGGAGTTGCAGTGATGAGACAAGACTGTAACTACTGATTGGGGAGAAAAAGGGGTAGCTCACCTGCTACACTATGATTTTGTATGTTTCTTTTACAAATATAATTTTAAAGGAGTAGTTTAGCCATATTAAAGTCAGTTCACGTAACAGGGTTGACCTCAATTGAATCGTCTCATGAAATAAATAATAATCTTTGTCAATGCAACAAAATAACTGGGGCTTTACAATGACAGGGAAATGTTGGGGTCATGTGGTTTAAGGTCTTCCTATAGAAGTTGGACAAACATGATGTGGGAAATGGCAAAATGGGGATTTTCAGAGAAAAAAAGCAATTTGATTTTAATGAAAACACACTACCCTTACGGAAAAACCATATGATTTGACATGTGGAAGATCACATGATTTCACATGTGATGATATTACTGGCTAGGAAAACCTCCCGAGAAAGGCAGGAACCTAGGAAGAAACCTAGAGAGGAACCTGGGCCTGAGGGGTGGCCAGTCCTCTTCTGGCTGTGCCGGGTGGAGATTATAGGAGTACAGTCCATGGCTAATGAAGGCCAGATTTCACAGGCCATGCCCTGCAGACAAAAATGTGTAGTTATGATACACAGTGCTTTTATGGACTAAGGAGTTTTTGTGGACGGATGGAGCTAAGCACAGGCAAATTCCTAGGGGAAAACCTGGTTCAGTCTACTTTTCACCAGACACTGGAAGATGAATTCACCTTTCAAATGGACAATAACATAAAACACAAGGCCAAATCTAGACTGGAGTTGTTTACCAAGAAGACAGGGAACGTTGCTGAGTTACAGTTTCTTAAATCTACTTGAAAATCTATGGCAAGACCTTAAAATGGCTGTCTAGCAATGATCAACAACCAATTTGACAGAGATTGAAGAACTTTGAAAAGAACAATGGGCAAATGTTGCACAATCCAAGTGTGGAAAGCTCTTAGAGACTCACCCAGAAAGACTCACAGCTGTCATCGCTTCCAAAAGTGCTTCTACATGTATTGACTCAGGGGTGTGAGTACTTATGTAAATATCATATTTCTGTATTTCATTTTCAATAAATTAGCTTTTTTTTAAAACATGTTTTCACTTTGTCAGTGTGGGGTATGTGTGAGAAAGAAAATATATTTAATCCATTTTGAATTCAGGCTGTAACAACAAAATGTGGATAAAGTCAAGGAGTATGAATCATTTCTGAAGGCACTGTGTTTTCAAGGGAATTGAACCACAAAATGTTTTTTATGTGCACTACGTCATCATGCACAGCCATTTATCCATGTTTCTATGGACTAACAGTAGTAAGGCCAAATTCAACATTTCATTAAAAATATATATTTTTATATCTAAAGAGATCCTAAAATACATAAAAAATATATCTACCGTTGAAGTCCGAAGTTTACATGCACTTAGGTTGGAGTCATTAAAACTAGTTTTACAACCACTCCACAAATTTCTTGTTAACAAAATATAGTTTGGCAAGTCGGTTAGGACATCTACTTTATGCATGACACAAGTCATTTTTCCAACAACTGTTTACAGACAGATTATTTTTTTTAAATATTTTTTTTTATATATATTTTTAAATTTTACCCCTTTTTCTATCCAATTGTTGTAGTAGCTACTATCTTGTCTCATCTCTACAACTCCCGTACGGGCTCGGGAGAGACGAAGGTTGAAAGTCATGCGACAGATTATTTAACTTAGAATTCGCTGTATCACAATTCCAGTGGGTCAGAAGTTTACATATACTAAGTTGATTGTGCCTTTAAACAGATTGGAAAATAACTGTCACGTTCTGACCATTGTTCGTGTGTGTTTTCCTTGTTTTAGTGTTGGTCAGGACATGAGCTGGGTGGGCATTCTATGTTGTGTGTCTGTTTTGTCTATTTCTATGTTTTGGCCTGATATGGTTCTCAATCAGAAGCAGGTGTTAGTCATTGTAGGTAGCGTGTTTTGTGTTGGGTTTTGTGGGTGATTGTTCCTGTCTTTGTGTTTGTGGCACCAGATAGGACTGGGGTTTTTTTTCCACGTTGCTTGTTTTGTAGATTGTTGTATTTTCATCTTTATTAAAGATGGACAAAACTAACCATGCTGCATTTTGGTCCGCCTCTCTTTCCCCAGAAGAAAACCGTTACAATAACAAAAAACAATGTTATGGCTTTAGAGGTTTCTGATAGGCTAATTGACATCATTTGAGTAAATTGGAGGTGTACCTGTGGGTGTATTTCAAGGCCTACCTTCAAACTCAGTGCCTCTTTACTTGACATCATGGGAAAATCAAAAGAAATCATCCAAGACCTCAATTGTAACAATTGTAGACCTCCACAGGTCTGGTTCATCCTTGGGAGCAAATTCCAAATGCCTGAAGGTACCACGTTCGTCTGTACAAACAATAGTACCCAAGTATAAACACCATGGGACCACGCAGCCCTCATACCGCTCATGAAGGAGACGCGTTCTGTCTCCTAGAGATTAAAATCCAGACTACGGTTTGTAATTGCAGATGGGGACAAAGATCGTACTTTTTGGAGAAATGTCCTCTGGTCTGATGAAACAAAAATAGAACTGTTTGGCCATAATGACCATCGTTATGTTTGGGTGAAAAAGGCGGAGGCTTGCAAGCCGAAGAACACAATCCCAACCGTGAAGCACTGGGGTGGCAGCATCATGTTGTGGGGGTGCTTTGCTGCAGGAGGGACTGGTGCACTTCACAAAATAGATGGCATCATGAGTCAGGAAATGTGCATATTATGTGCATATTTTCATACCCCTCAGAACGAGAGGCATTCTGTATCCTGGAGATGAACGTACATTGGTGCAAAAAGTGAAAATCAATCCAAGAACAACAGCAAAGGACCTTGTGAAGATGCTCGAGGAAACAGGTACAAAAGTATCTATATCCACAGTAAAACGAGTCCTATAGCGACATAACCTGAAAGGTCGCTCAGCAAGGTAGAAGCCACTGCTCCAAAACCGCCATAAAAAAAGCCAGACTACGGTTTGCAACTGCACATGGGGACAAAGACCGTACTTTTTGGAGAAATGTCCTCTGGTCTGATGCAACAAAAATAGAACTGTTTGGCTGTAATGACTATTGTTATGTTTGGAGGAAAAAGGGGGAGGCTTGCAAGCTGAAGAACACCATCCCAACCTTGAAGCACGGTTGTGGCAGCATCATGTTGTGGGGGTGCTTTGCTGCAGGAGGGACTGGTGCACTTCACAAAATAGATAGCATCATTAGGTAGGAAAATTATGTGGATATATTAAAGCAACATCTCAAGACATCAGTCGGGAAATTAAAGCTTGATTGCAAATGGGTCTTCCAAATAGACAATGACCCCACGCATACTTCCAAAGTTGTGGCAAAATGGCTGAAGGACAACAAAGTCAGGGTATTGGAGTGGCCTTCACAAAGTCCTGACCTCAATTCTAGAGAAAATCTGTGGGCAGAACTGAAAAAGCGTTTACGAGCAAGGAGGCCTACAAACCTGACTCAGTTACACCAGCTCTGTCAGGAGGAATGGGCCATAATTCATTTATTGTGGGAAGCTGGTGGAAGGCTACCCAAAACGTTTGACCCAAGTTAAACAATTTAAAGGCAATTCTACAAAATACTAATTGAGTGTATGTAAACTTCTGACCCACTGGGAATGTGATGAAAGAAATAAAAGCAGAAATAAATCATTTGCTCTACTATCATTCTGACATTTCACATTCTTAAAATAACATGGTGATCCTAACTGACCTAAGACAGGGAGTTTTTACTTTGATGTTATAAACTTTTGTTATTAACCAAATACTTATTTTCCACCATAATTTGCAATTAAATGCATTAAAAGTCCTACAATGTGATACTCTGGATTTTTTTTTTCATTTTGTCTGTCATAGTGTGTACCTATGATGAAAATTACAGGCCTCTCTCATCTTTTTAAGTGGGAGAACTTGCACAATTGGTGGCTGACTAAATACTTTTTTGCCCCACTGTATGTATGTATATATATATATATATATCAATGATGTCGCTCTTGCTGCTGCTGATTCTCTGTTCCACTTCTACACAGATGACACCATTCTTTATACATCTGGCCATTCTTTGGAAAACCTCCAAATGAGCTTTAACGCCATACAACACTCCTTCCGTGGCCTCCAACTGCTTTAAATTCTAGTAAAACTAAGTGTATGCTCTTCAACTGATTGCTGCCCGCACCCTCGCGCCCGACTAGCATCACTACTCTGGACGGTTCTGACCAAGAATATGTGGACAACTACAAATACCTAGTCTGGTTAGACTGTAAACTCTCCTTCCAGACTCACATTAAGCATCTCCAATCCAAAATTAAATCTAGAACCGGCTTCCTACTTCGCAACAAAGCTTCCTTCACTCATGCCGCCAAACATACCCTCATAAAACTGACTATCCTACCGATCGTTGACTTCGGTGATGTCATTTACAAAATAGCCCCCAACACTCTACTCAGCAAAATTAATGGCTATAATCTATCACAGTGCCATCTGTTTTATCACCAAATCCCCATATACTACCCACCACCGCGACCTCTACGCTCTCGTTGGCTGGCGCTCACTATAGAGAGCCCGTCCATTGCTCTAACATTCAAGGGAATGGAGAGGGGCTGAGTGGGGATGCACAGCTTGGATGCCAGCATAGCGTCCAAAAAACTGTCATCGGCCCCAGTGTACTCGCCCCTTCTTGATGAGCCTGGTTTTAGAACGGGGAGGTAGATACGAAATGTCCCGTAGCTCCACAATATAGGCAGCTCTGGGTGTGGAGTCGGCGTAAGCACTCACCCGGAGTCAATCTAGCCCTGCCCAGGTGCAAGGACTCCGAAAGGAGGCGAGTCGGCAGCCCTCTGTGATTCCCGAGAGAACTCGGGCATGTAGACTTCAGGGGTCACCGGGATTCTTCGGAGACGAGGTGGGAATCGATCGCAAATGAGGGCGACAGGGCTCAGACAGGGCTTCCTCTCCTTCCTACGTTCTCGAAGCCACCCGTCGATCCGGATGGTCAAGGCTATGAGGGAGTCGAGGTCCATGGGCAGCTCCCGGGCTGTAAGCTCATCTTTGACCACCTCCGATAATCTGTGAAGAAACATGTCAAACAATGCTTCCGGGTTCCAGGCACTCTCAGCCGCCAACGTGCGAAAATCCATTGCGTAGTCTGCTACACTACAGAAGTCTTGGAGTAGCTGGAGCAGCTTACGAGCAGCCTCTCACCCAGACAACGGAGAATCAAACATCTTCCGAACTTCCACAACTAACTTCTCTAAACTAAGGCAGATGGTGTACTGTTGCTCCAACACCGCCGCAGCCCAGGTGAGTGCCCTGGCCCAGGTCATTTGTAAAGTGACTATGCATAGATAATAAACAGCGAGTGGCAGCCGTGTAAAAACAAGATAGTCCGGGTGGCCATTTGATTAGTTGTTCAGCAGTATTATGGCCTGGGGGTAGAAGCTCATAGACTTGGCGCTCCGGTAACACTTTCCATGTGGTAGCAGAGAGAACAGTCTATGACTTGGGTGACTGGAGTCTTTGACAATTATTTGGGCCTTCTCTGATACCGCCTAGTATATACTGTATGTCAGAAAGCCCTGCTTTTTCGGCCCTCATTTTCCTATAGTCCACGATCAGCACCATTGTCTTGCTCATATTGAGAGAAGTGCACCTGTGATACAGTATGTACCTGTGTAATGATAACGCTGTTTAATCAGCTTCTTGATATGCCACACCTGTCAGGTGGATGGATTATCTTGGCAATGGAGAAATGCTCACTAACAGGGATGAAAACAAATTTGTTCCCAAATTTGAGAGAAACACGTTTTTTGTGCATATCAAAACATTTCTGGGATCTTTTATTTCAGAGCATGAAACATGGGATTAACACTTTACATGTTGCATTTATATTTTTGCTCTGTATATTTTTGGGAGACCCAATTGCTGTCGCGCAGATGGTGGAGGACGCAATGGGAAAGGTGGAATCAGCCAGAGTTACCAGAAGCGGTATGGTATTGATTTATTGTGTATCAGAAGAACAAAAGAAATGTGCATTGTGGCTCTGAAAATTATGGGAGTATGAAGTGGAAATCTTTAACTTTCTGAGCAGGACACAGATAAAATGTGTCTTCTCTGGTGTCTCGGTGGAAATTGAGACTCAACTGTCACGCCCTGACCTTAGAGAGCCGCTTTATTTATCTATTTGGTTAGGTCAGGGTGTGATGTGGGGTGGGCATTCTATGTTTTGTTTTCTATGTTTCTTTATTTCTATGTTCTGGCCAGGTATGGTTCTCAATCAGGGACAGCCGCCCATCGTTGTCTCTGATTGGGAATCATACTTAGGTAGCCCTTTTTCCCTCCTTTCACTGTGGGTAGTTGACTTTTGTTAGTGGCACTATAGCCCGGTAAGCTTCACGGGTGTTTCTTCGTTTGTTGGCGACATTTTAAATTAAAGGAAAATGTACGCTCACCCCTCTGCACTTTGGTCCACTTCTTTCGACGGCCGTGACATCAACGTCTTAATTAAACACTGCATACCAGGAGTAGAGGAGGCATGTTGCTTGAACTGTATGATGGATGGAAGGAGGAAGGCTGTGTTATTGCAATTTGATGAACAGTTTCTCCATACACATGTAAATTTGGGGTATATGAGATATGCAGTGAGTTTTTGTGAACAGACCATTGCAATGTTGGACAAGTGGCAAGTGTGTGCAGACTGAGTATACTGTAGGGAAAGGGGGATCCCTAGTCAGTTGTATAAATTAATCTATTCAACAGTAATGTGTCTTCCACATTTAACCCAACCCCTTTGAATCAGAGAGGTGCGGGGGGCTGCCTTCATCGACATCCACGGGGAACAGTGGGTTAACTGCCTTGCTCAGGGGCAGAACGACAGATTTTTACCTTGTTAGCTCGGGGATTCAATCCAGCAACCTTCCGGTTACTGGCCCAACGCTCTAACCACTAGGATACCTACCTGTATATGTTGTTGAAGAGTCAGTGGATACACGGTCCTGCAGATCAAATCAAATTCTATTGGTCACGTACACATATTTAGCAGATGTTATTGCGGATGTAATGAAATGCTTGTGTTCCAGTTGTGAGCCTGTAAGGGTGAATGAGGTCGAAATAGCAAGAATTTTAAGAAATTTAAGGATGAGGGTGGAGTCACGGCGGTGAATGAGATCGCATTGACTCGGGATTTGGACAGTAAAGTAGGAGGTTGTGTCTGCTAAAATTCTTCATGATGGAAGTTTGGTGATGGTGTGTGTGTCAATACTTAACAGTATGAGAAAGCACTCAAACTCAAGCAGGTATTAAACATATGGTTGATAGTAGCCAGATCAAACTGGATGGCAGTGGCTGAAGGGAGTTATTACAGGAGTTCCAGAAATTGATAACATGAAATAAATAAAAGACTACTTGAAGGGGCAAAGTGTCTCCAGATGACACGAGATAGGAAGAAGGTGGATAGCCTGTCAGTGCTACTAAACTTTGAGGATCTCGTATAGCCAGAAAAAGTTCAGCTTGGGTAAAGGAGTTACTATGTGCAAGCTTATGTTCCGAAACCATTGCATTGCCTTAACTGTCAAAGGTCTGAAAAGGCAAAAGGACATTTGCGAAGTGTGGTGGAAAACATACATATTGTGGAGACAGGGTCCAGTTAAAATGCTGTAGCTGTGGGGGTGCCCATAGTGTGGCATATGGGTGTTGTGCAGTGATGAAAAGACAGGTGGAAGTGCAGCAAGTGAGGAGTGAGCGTAAAATCTCAAATGCAGACGCAGCTAATGTAACTCACGCAGAAACACCCGGGGCACCTAGAAGAGCAGGTACTCCGGGGCAGACGGGGATGCCGGTCGGGGGCGTGATGTAGGGAACAGAATGGGGGAGAACACAAGACTGGTAGTAGACACGAGGAAGGTTGTTACATTTGTGACAGCAGCAATCAATTGCTCAGAAAAAGAAAATCTAATAGTAAGAAGACACAGATCATAGTGGAGCAGGCAATGAAGTGTCTTGGGATCACAGGACTAACATGGGAACATTTACAGGATGACCTCAATAAGATTGAGAATCAGTCCTGGCAGGAATAATGTATTGATTCATTTTCATAATGCTGTTAATCCTTCAATGTGAATGCGAGATGTTTGATGGCTAATGGGAAAGCGTTCAAACAGTTTCTTGAGGAGTTACCAGACAAACCTAATGGAATATGTCTCCAGTAGACATGGCTTAAACCAACTCTAGCTGTGGATACACAAAGTTATGTTGCAGTCCATAGCGATAGTGTGGCAGGGGGAGGGTGTGCTACCTTTATAAAGCAGGGGATGTCATATATAGGAGTGTGGGAGACGGTGTTGAGCACGAGTATGTAGTGGTAGAGATGTGGTTGGGAGTGGGGAATATGGTAATAGTGAAGTTTTACAACCTGTGTAAGACACTAGAGTTGATGGCCCTTGGGAATGTACAGTAGAAGGTCAAAATAGGAGATGTGTAATGTGTTGTGGGGGATTTTAATGCTCATAGTACGCTCTGGGGAGGGTTACAGACTGATGTAAATGGACAAGTGTTGGAGGAACTACTTGATGAAAAAGGGCTTGTGAATCTTAATGATGGCCGGGGAACCAGGATCGGCCCAGTAACTGGAAATGAATGAATCTGCTCTGGATTTTACAATGATCTCAAGTTCAAGGGCAGACAGATGTAGTTGGGAGGTTTTGGAAGAATCTACATGGGGTAGTGATCACTATACTACCATGTGTACTGTAGGAATGAGTGTGCAAGATTCAGTAGGAAATGGATTGAGGAGATTGATATTTGGGAAAGCAGAATGGGGTCAGTTTCAGGAGTTGAGTGAGTGTATGTGATCCAACTGTTAAACTGAGTGTTTCATAAAAATGTACACACATAATTCATGTCTGAGCGACATAAACAGCACTCTGTTCGTGGAACGACCCATAGGCCTTGACAGCAGATTGATCGAATTGTGGAATTGAGGCAAGAAGTGAGAAAGTGAGGAAGTGAGGAATGAGGATGCAAGTAAACAGGGAGAAAATATGGCAACATTTCAATGGAGCACAGAGTCATGCTGGCATGCTTTTGCAATACAGATCACGGTCATAAATTGAGTTATTTTGCTCACATAACCACTTCTGTTTTGATAGATAAGACATTCATTATCAGATCATCACTTGACAAAGATCACAATTTTCCTGCTCATCTCAACTTGTTTTTTAGAAGTTGACAAAGTTCAGAACACCCTTATTTGAGCTGGTGGATCCTAATATAAGTTTTAAAAATATGTTTTTAAATGTGTGCATCCTATTTATGAGTACAATAGCATTTTCTCTATTGTTCTAAGGGGAACACAAATACATTATACATCTGTTTTTTTTTTTTTTTTTTTTACCTTTATTTAACTAGGCAAGTCAGTTAAGAACAAATTCTTATTTTCAATGACGTCCTAGGAACAGTGGGTTAACTACCTGGGGCAGAACGACGTTGACAAATAAAGGTTGGAAGATGACGATTTAATACACATTAGGCCTTGACATGTATGTTGCTTATACTTAGCAAGCATTGATGCAACAATGCGGTAGGGTAGCCTAGTGGTTAGAGCGTTGGATTAGTAAATGAAAGGTTGCAAGATCAAATCCCTGAGCTGACAACATTACATTACATTTACATTTAAGTCATTTAGCAGACGCTCTTATCCAGAGCGACTTACAAATTGGTGAATTCACCTTCTGACATCCAGTGGAACAGCCACTTTACAATAGTGCATCTAAATCATTTAAGAGGGGGGGGGGGTGAGAAGGATTACTTTATCCTATCCTAGGTATTCCTTGAAGAGGTGGGGTTTCAGGTGTCTCCGGAAGGTGGTGATTGACTCCGCTGTCCTGGCGTCGGGAGGGAATTTGTTCCACCATTGGGGGGCCAGAGCAGCGAACAGTTTTGACTGGGCTGAGCGGGAACTGTACTTCCTCAGTGGTAGGGAGGCGAGCAGGCCAGAGGTGGATGAACGCAGTGCCCTTGTTTGGGTGTAGGGCCTGATCAGAGCCTGGAGGTACTGCGGTGCCGTTCCCCTCACAGCTCCGACAAGGTAAAAATCTGTTGTTCTGCCCCTGAACAAGGCAGTTAACCCTCTGTTCCTAGGCCGTCATTGAAAATAAGAGTTTGTTCTTAATTAACTGACTTGCCTAGTTAAATGAAGGACAAATTAGAAGAAAAAAAACTGGATTGGACCTATACAATAGAATCATCCATCTACCCCAGAGATGTTACAGTTCACATGAGATCATGCTATCACGTGCAGTTTTATGCTTGTTATCACATTAACTTCACATTTAATCATGTGATCATCACGATATCACATGCGTTCACATGTGAAGTGCATGTTTTTTCTGTAAGGGTAGTATTGGAAATTTCAACATGGTTTAGTTAGAGATGTATGTGATCCAACTCTTAAATTGAGTGCTTTATCTAAATGTAAACACAATGTCTGAGGGACATAAACTGCACTCTGTTCGTGGAACGACCCATAGACCTATACAGCAGATTGATCCAATTATGCAATTGAGGCAGTAAGTGAGAGATGCAGTGGTCATTGAGGAATGAGGATGCAAGTAAACAGAGCGAAAATATGGCAACATTTCAAGGGAACACAGTTAGAGTCATGTTGGTGTGCTTTTGCAATACAGATTGAGTAATTTCGCTCACGTAACTATTTCCCTCTGTTTTGGTAGATAAGACTTTCATTATCAGGTCATCACTTGACAAATATCACAATGTTCCGGCTCTTCTCAAATAGTTATTTCAGGCTTTGACAAAGAAAACGTTGCAATATGAAGATTTAATACACATTAGGCCTTGACATGTATGTTGTTTATACTTAGCAAGCATTGAAGCATCACATGAAAAACATTGGATTGGACCTATACAATAGAATCATCCATGCCCCCAACCTCTACCCCAGACCACACACACACACACACACACACACACACACACACACACACACACACACACACACACACACACACACACACACACACACACACACCCCTAGAACATGAAGAACAAGTTTCTCGCCATGCCCGCACCCCTGACCATACGGTGTGAGGAACCAGTGAAACTCCCCCCTTCCACACCACCCCCTGATTACTGAAACCTTACAGGGTAACAGAGGTGTTCCTAGACCTTTGACTGGCCGTGCTGTTGACTGAGCCACTGCGGTACGCCATCATAAACCTCTTGCTGATCAGCCCATGCTTGTGGAGCACCACCAAGAGCTGGTTCCGGAACTTCTGCCCGATGAAGGCATACAGCACGGGGTTGACGGCGCAGTGCGTGAACGCCATCACCTCAGTCACATACAGCGCCACGCTCACCTTGTTCTGGAACTCACAGGTCTCCTCGCCCAGCGAGCCGCTCCGCATCAGCGTGTCTACCAGCACGCTGATGTTGCGCGGCAGCCAACTTGCCACGAACGCCAGCACCACGGCCAGGATGACGCGCATGGCCTTGTGCTTCTGGCCGCCGTTGCGCACGCCACGGAACAGCGTCGCTGCAGTGCAGCTGTAGCAGACGACCATGACCGACAGTGGCAGGAAGAAGCCCAGCACGTGGCGAATCACCCGCACACCCACCCGCCACCGATCGCTGCTCGCCGCAGTCAGGTTCTCAAAGCAGATGATCTGGCCTTCAAGATCCTCGGGTTGGATAGCCTCCCGTTGGAGTGCCACGGGCAATGAGAGTAGCCCCGCCCCCAGCCACACGGCTCCGCACACCAACCCCACCAGGTGGCGCCGCTGGGCCAGTGCCCGTGTGGCCTTCACGATAGCCAGGTAGCGGTCCACACTAATACACGCTAACAGGAAAACCCCACAATAAAAGGCAGCATCCTGGAGGCCAGACAGGAACTTGCAGAGGAAGGTACCGAAAATCCAGTGGGAGTAGACATAGACGGCCCAGAAGGGGAGGGTCGAGGAGAAGAGGAGGTCAGCCATTGCCAGGTGCATCAGATAGACGTCTGTGGTGGTCCGGCCCCTAGCCATGCAGCACACCACGTAGATGACTACACTGTTACCCAGCACACTGAAGATGAACACAGCGATGTAGGTGATCATTAGACCAACACTGCTCAAGCCCAAGATAGAGATGTTACAAGGGACCCCCATGAGCTCGTCTATGGGAGGATAAGTGAAGTTGAGGAATTCAACGAAGAGAGAAAGGTCAACATCCATTTCTGGCATTTCCATGGGCTGCATGAAAAGAAAAAAAAACATTTTTTTTATATGGGGATGTCTCAGTCAACTCAAATCTCTTAGGTATATCAGTTGTGCAACATTGATTCTAATATCATTCTGATCTATTATACATTTGCAGTATATTGTAAACCCAACCAAACATCCCTGTGCATTACATTTTGTGTCTAGCTATGTAGTTAGTGTTGCGTGTCTTTTTAGAACGACTAATTGTACAATGAACTAGAGCTGGCCGATTTTGGACATCCATAACGTGATAAATTGCCTGAATTAATGCAATGTGGTTAAATAGAACAATACATTTATATCATTAATGTGCACCACAGTTTTTTAAATAATTTAACTACTACTACTAGTTTAATGGTTGTAGCCATCAATTGTCCCATTAACAATCCCCCTTATTAGCAAGCTTATTTAATTTTAATTGTCCATATGCTCTACAATATACTTTGTTGTGTTATATGTGCAACTTACATACATTTGGCATAACCACAGGTGAAAAATATTATTTAATTGGAATGAAATTCAGGTTGAAATGAAATTAATCTGACCCAGTTCAATAACTAATAAAGTAAAATCCTTACCTGGCTATTCCTGTCCTCTTGACAGTTCAGAAAAGCAGCAGAAAACACTATCAGCAAGCAGAAGAGTGTCTGTCTCAGCGTCTCAGCACTTTTTTTCTCTGAAACTGAAGCCTTTTCCTGTCTGTTACTCTCACACTAGACTGAGTTGCTATTGTGTATACCTCAACGAACAGTTTGAGATCAACGCCTACTACACCAGAATAACTGTTTTGCTTCAGGAAAGGTGAGTGGCCCTTGAACAGCAGTGCAATGTCATACTGTAGGCTACATCACCCAATGCCATGACACATGGGAAGTAGACAGATCCACATAAGGTTTAGGCAAGCTACAGAGCTTATGATAGTGTACCAAGGATGTTGAGTAAAGAACTTCAGGTTGAGTAAGGGGTGGCCTTTTTCACTTTTTTTCCCATCATTCTGTCCCTTTCAATTTCAATCACTCAATGATCATTTCAATGCAGATTTCATAATGCAGTGTTTATAATACGGGCACCTCATTGGTGATTAAATCGAGAGAAAAAAAGTTACACAAAGTCATATAAAATATCTAGTATAAGAGCTGACATTACTACTCACTTTACATAGAGTTGCACATAGGTTCTAAACGATATACTTCTATCTGATATACTTCAACATTGTGCTCTACTGCAGGGGTGCTCAAAGTGGGAACCTGGGGTCCGTGGAGGTACGGCAGGGGGTCCGCAACCAGATCTCAAAATATTTTGATTTTTGTTACATTTCATTTTTTAAATAATATTACTAACAAAAGATGAAACAAATTCTGGCCAAGGAATCTGGTGGATTAAGCTTAGAGGGTGTAATGCAATACAATGTGACAAAGGTCCGACTCCGACAAGATGGCCCGCTGGATATCGCCAGTCACTGGCCCGACCAGTAACCTCAGAGCAGTTTTGCGTTCCAGTTCAACATTTACCTGCTCTGTTGCAGTCCACCAAAAGTCACGCTATCTGTACTACTATTGCGTAAAATCAGCCTCAGGTCCGTTGTGCAAGAGATGGTTGAGAGAGTAGAGGAAGTGTCCCTTTAGAAGACAGGCCAAACTTGAGGGTGTGACTTTGGGCAAGCAGAACATCAATGCCGCAGTTCCAAAAGAATTATGTCTGATGAAAAAATATCGAATCGTAAGCTAAGAAACATGGTACAAATGTGTAAAAAATTGTCCACTAACAGTATTCACATGAAGTGGCGAATCATCATTCATGTTTAGCGCACCACTTTTTTCTTTTTTTTTAAATAACCTTTTTGGTTGCCTGTGTTGCATGTTATTTTGGCATTAATACGTGTCACATATCAGTTTGCAAACAATGTAAAATATATATTTATATTTGAGAAAATAAAGCCGCATACAAACTATTTTGCTTTCTTGAATAAGACAGCTCCAAAATACAGGTGTTTCAGCCGAGCTCAGTGCTTTCTGTGGTGGTGGGGCAGCCAGCGGAAAATACGGAGTGTAGAGGTTGGTAATGTTCTCTAGTTGTGCCATGATTGGCTCAGTGATTTGTCACTCATGGGGACACTACGTCACCGAACAATTTACAGGTAGAGCTTGAAAATTCAAGCCCCTTGTGTGCTGCCATTGAGTTACATTAGAAGAAGAAGGCATCCAAGAAGGCTCAAGGTCATTGACAACCAATAAAATGATGTCAAATCATGTTATATCTACCGTAGCTTTGAGTGGACTGATCATGTCAACATCATACTTTCAAAATCTTAGCTTGAAAGCTAGCCGTCATCATCATGAATTCAGTCGACAATCGACTGGCAAATAATTTTCAATTATGCACAGGAATTATAGATAAAACATATCGGTGCTCATCGGCCATTGGACATAAACATTAAACAACAAGTTAGAAATTGCAAATTCAACAAGTGTTTTGGAATGAATCAGTGGCTAACCGCAAGCGTTGCAAAGCAATCACTAGCCTGCTATTCAGTGGAGTGGGTGTGTGATCCAAGTCTGGGTATAAGGGTCTGTTTTCCAAGCTTAAAATAATAAACATTCAACATGATGGACCAGAAAAGGTTGAATATATGGGCCATGCTGTCGATCCAGCATGACTTCTGACAGAATTTCAAGTCGGGAACTCGGGCCTCTTTCTAGAGCTCCGACCTGAAGATGACTGATGTCATGATTCAACTTAGTTTTTTTCCGAGTTCCCAGTTGTCTTGAAAGCACCATCAATCCAGAGAATGACAGACTTTGATGACAAAATTTGCCCAAGAAGAACCGCTGAACCACCTTCCTCTTCAAGTGAACACAGAACAACAAGGTGAGTCCAAAAATGTATTGTATGCTGCTGCATAAATGATGTGATATGCCAGGGATATATGTATAATGTAGATAAGAAAGTAATACTTATGCTGTGTAGTAAGCTGTTAGTAGCCCATGTGCCTCACTCTAATAATTTGGTCCCTTTCCCCCTCATAACTTAGCCTACTGTTCTGACTTGGTGGTGCACATGTAGCCTATAGCCAGTTTTAGAGAAATGTCATCATTGAATATTGTTATCATTGTCTGCTTATTTGCCCCCTTGATTTATATTATGCTTCTGACTTGGTGTACAGGGAGAATCTACTGTAAGAATGGCCTATGTTCTGAATTCTGTCGCTGTACATTTCAAAAGTGCTGAACAAATAGGTATGGGTCAGTGACGTACAGTGCATTCGGAAAGTACTCAGACCCCTTGACTTTTCCACATTTTCTTACGTTACAGCCTTATTTTAAAATTGATTATATTGTTTTCCCCCCTCATCAATCTATACACAATACT
Source organism: Oncorhynchus masou masou (assembly GCF_036934945.1). Classification (NCBI taxonomy): domain Eukaryota; kingdom Metazoa; phylum Chordata; class Actinopteri; order Salmoniformes; family Salmonidae; genus Oncorhynchus; species Oncorhynchus masou. Next base: position 18,747,758 of record NC_088221.1, on the reverse strand, counting down.
CCATAATGACAAAGCAAAAACATTTGAAAAGGGAAATTAATTTAATTTGAAATACTTCTTATATTCCCTTGTGTTACCTATACACTTTCAAAATATTTTTTATATGATTGTTAAATTGATCTACTAGAAAAAAGTCATTTGGTGCGACCATGAATTAAATTTAAACAATTCTGACCAATATTTCAAGCAAAAGTAAAATATGAATATATACAGCAAAATGTTTGGACACACCTACTCATTCCAGGGTTTTTCTTTATTTTCACTATTTTTTACGTTGTAGTTCAAAATGAGATGCAGACATTGGGACTGGAGATTTGGAGAAGAGAGACTTCAACACTTGAGTTGATGTAGCTAACTTTAAGTAACTATTTGTTGTCGAGACTGTAAATACGACACCAATATTGAAAAGTAAGTTACAAATATATAGGTCAAGGTTATACAAATTAAATATTAAAACGTTTTGTAGTGGGCGTTAATGGTTTGGCTCGCTATTTTCTATTAAAACATGCTGATGAACAGTATTGTTAAGTTAGCGAACAGTTAACGTCAGCTAAATCAATAACGTTAAATTAGCTCTGCTCCGCACATGCAAAAAACTAGATGGCGACTAGTTAACAGTTGTCATTTTGCGAATCAATACTAGAGACTATTGGTCAAATATAATTGAGTGAGGTTATTAAAACTTCTTATGGATAGCCGCCTTTTTCCCAATTTTCGCCTAAAGTGACATACCCAAATCTATCTGCCTGTAGCTCAGGCCCTGAAGCAAGGATATGCATATTCTTGGTACGATTTGAAAGGAAACACATTGAAGCTTGTGGAAATGTGAATTGAATGTAGGGGAATATAACACAATAGATCTGGTAGAAGAAAATACAACAAAACAACTCTGGTGTCCACAAGAAGGCAGCAGTATATGTGCAAAGTTTCAGATGGATAACTTGAAGTATGAGCAAACTACAAGACATGTAGTGTGAAGTCACCCAGGTACATTTGGGCAAATCATGAAGGAGACATTTACATTCACATTACATTTTTCTGCAAGAATATCGGCAAATCTGTATACTTGGACATTGATTTGGCTTTTCCAGTATTAGTAGCCATATTCTCTTAATACATTTTATAATTTCTCATGGGCAAGAAGAGAGAAATAATAGCTAGGTCAATATATACACTATATACACTCAATATATATACACTATGGTTTTATTTGGCCCCCAAAGTTTTCTGAGACAGTTTAAAATATATATTTGCTGTTGTTGTACATAAAAGACTGGAAAACCACCAGAAAATCAGCTCAAATTTATTTTTATTTAAGAATATATTCATGTATTTTCATGCATAATAGACACCTGATCATATACAAATGTAGACAAGGTTTGAATTATTATTTTATTCAAAAACATTTATACTGGCTTCTCCCAGTCAATTTGCAGTCTACAAAGTATTTGTAATTACATTCTGGCCTCCCAACCATCCCCTCAAGAAACAATTGGCTCGCAGCTGAGTCTAGTTGATGATCCCTGGGATAAAGGGAATAGATGACTCCCCTTTTCTCTGTATGTTTTTGTTCTCTTCCAGGCACCAAAAGAAAAGTACTATCCGGTGAAACACTTCAGTTTTCGCTGTGCTATGGTTTTTGGTTCGTTAACTAAACCATTTATTTTTCTAAACTGTGGTCGCATTCTATACATGGTGCATTTCTTTATCATTTTTTCTATGAGGGGGTAGGCATGCTCAACCTGGCCTTTCATGATGCAATCAAAGGCACTAGATCTAAGTAAGAGGACTCTTAGTCCTTACACAATGCCAGTTTTTGCCCAGAGGCTGCAATGTTTTTTTATGTGATTTTGATAGCTTCTTTTCCAGGAGCTGCATTCTCTTATTAACGTAACATCTGTATGAGATTAACTTTGTGATATTTTTGTTTAAATGTGTGTGCAATTAATCACTGTGGTTGCACCTTTAATTGCTATGAACTTTGGTTGGCTTACTTATTTTTCTACTACGCCGTGCATCTGTTGCAGATTGAGGGGGTGGATCCATGCAATTTAATCTGGTAGGTACTGCCTCGGAGGACAGTGTCTTCTGGAAAAGTATCATATGACTGAAATGTATTTTTATTGACAAAGATGGTCAATAATCACAATGAAACACTCTTCGAAGTGCTCCTCGCACACAGCATAATCCCCTTTCTTCAGGTCCTCAAAGGACTCCTGCAGACTGATGTCCCTACGCCTGACGTTTCTCAGCCACATCTTCCTCCTGGGTAATTACAAAAGTGTGTTTGGTTTAATCTCACATTTTATTGAATTCAGCTGGATGTTGGTCTATGCCTCAGGTCTCCTGTTTTATAGTTAATTTAGTAGTGTAGTGGTTTCTATAACATCCGTGGTACAACATTGTAGTTTGTAGATAATAGTTTATGGTTATGTCCTCTATCCCTGTTATTCACCCTGATTGTTTTTAATAGTACTCTACATTTAAACAGCAGCCATGTTTTTTCTCTCTGTATGTGCAAGAGGAGTGTGACAGACTCCAGAAGTCAGCAGAAAGGCAGTCTTTCTTGCTACTCCTGTGACAAGTACCCAAATGAGGACCTTACAGTCTTACTGATCGTGTCCTGCTATAGTTAGTAGTGTATATGGACTCATTCCTACGTCACACTCCTCTTCAATCAAAACTGACTCTCCTCTCTGAGACACCACCTCAATAACCATTGCCTGATTAGCAACACCCCAAATAACAGAGAACATATTATAGAATAAAGATCCACACTTTATCCTGTCCTATGAAACATTACATTAAAGACCCACACTTTATCCCGTCCTGTGAAACATTACAATAAAACCCACACTTTATCCTATGAAACATTTTCAGTTGCTGCCCTCTTAAACCAGATAGATGTGTTGACCGCTCTGCTCTAATGCTACACATGATGTATGTCTTTTTTGTACCATTATCCTTTTGAGGGGATGCATGCACAATGTGATCAAATGCTCGACTCTCATGGTTGTGATATGTTCTATATGTTTTACCATGTTAACAGGCATTTAATAAATGTACAACCTTTTGAGTTTAGTCTATTCTCTTAAGATGCATATAGTTATAGTAGACTATATTTTGTGCTATTCTGACTTAATCTGATCATAGGGAAACAGAACATAAGTATTTGTCTATACAATGTTTTACAGACATCTACCATAATTTAAGAGGTACTTTATGGTGTTCCACAACTCGATAAATTACTTTGCAATGACCCAGTGTCACAAATGGGATGGCCTTCGATGTTATATGCCTGGGCACATTGGTAAACTAATGTTAGCAAGCCATGCTGCATCATGCTAGTTGTGTTAAAACCAGCTGTAGATTCGTTTCATTACTGATATCTAGCATGTTTTATCTATCAGTGAACATTGCTTTGGTGATTGATTCGATGGGTAGTCATGGATACAGCACTACTGATTACACAGTCAAGGACGTGTGCCTCACCGTGCGATAATTACTCCAAATGCACCTTTATTATTTATTACATACCTTTCAACGTCTGTTGGAAACTGGAAACGGGATTTTGCTCCCTTCCATTTTACAGTAAACAAGGTCTATATTGATGACATGTTTCTTATCGTGAAAAAAAGTTGATTGAAAGAAGGAGTACTAGTATTGAGGAAAACTTGCAAATAAAAACATTTCTAGCTATTTAAGGCAAGTACGTATTTGTTTTTTGTGAATTAGCTAGCCAGCTAGATATCTACTTGGGTCAAGCTAGCTAGCTACCGCCAAGAAGAGGATGAAGACCATTTGTGCCTTACTGAATATGCATGACGTTCATTAGGAAAACGGCCACTATCTCGTGCACTCGTCCTAAACAAAGTAATCTCTATTAACAATTAGGTAAATCAAGTCTACCAAACTTAGTGCACTCTGTATGTTATAGATTATAGTTTTGGAAACAGAAAACTGTATGGTGATCAAATGTTTCATTGATGAGAAAATTAGCAGAATGTCAGCCAAAATCCATCTAGCCAAAATCCATCGAGCTCAATTTTCTCCCACTGTCAGCAAACGGGCTTCCTCTCACTACTCTCACTACCATACAGTGGGGCAAAAAAGTATTTAGTCAGCCACCAATTGTGCAAGTTCTCTGACAGCTCTTTGGTCTTGGCCATAGTGGAGTTTGGAGTGTGACTGTTTGAGGTTGTGGACAGGTGTCTTTTATACTGATAACAAGTTCAAACAGGTGCCATTAATACAGGTAACAAGTGGAGGATAGAGGAGCCTCTTAAAGAAGAAGTTACAGGTCTGTGAGAGCCAGAAATCTTGCTTGTTTGTAGGTGACCAAAAAGTTATTTTCCACCATAATTTGCAAATAAATTCATTAAAAATCCTACAATGTAATTTTCTGGATTTTTTTTTCAAATTTTGTCTGTCATAGTTGAAGTGTACCTATGATGAAAATTACAGGCCTCTCTCATCTTTTTAAGTGGGAGAACTTGCACAATTGGTGGCTGACTAAATACTTTTTTGCCCCACTGTATTTGGTAGTGAGAGGAAACACCAACCGGATGTCTCCCATTTATACATCTGGAGAAATATTTGTCTCATCTATCTGTGTCAAAACTATTAAATAACACATTGAGCCACCCTTTACCTTGATGACAGCTTTGCACACTCTTGGCATTCTTTCAACCAGCTTCACGAGGTAGTCACCTGGAATGCATTTCAATTAATAGTTGTGCCTTGTTAAAAGTTAATTTGTGGAATTTATTTCCTTCTTGGGATAAAGGTGTTGTCACAAGGTAGGGTTGGTATACAGAAGATAGCCCTATTTGGTAAAAGACCAAGTCCATATTATGGCAAGAACAGCTCAAATAAGCAAAGGGAAACAACAGTCCATCATTACATTAAGACATGAAGGTCAGTCAGTCTGGAAAGTTTCAAGAACTTTTAAAGTTTCTTCAAGTGCAGTCGCAAAAACCATCCACAGCTATGATGAAACTGTCTTTCATTAGGACCGCCACAGGAAAGGAAGACCCAGAGTTACCTCTGCTGCAGAGGATACATTCATTACACTTAACTGCACCTCAGATTGCAGCCCAAATAAATGCTTTGCAGAGTTCAAATAACAAACACGTCTCGACATAAACTGTTCAGAGGAAACTGGCCTCCACAATCACCTGACCTCAATGGTTTGGGATGAGTTGGACCGCAGAGTGTAGGAAAAGTAGCCAACAAGTGCTCAGCATATGTGGGAACTCCTTCAAGACTGTTGGAAAAGCATTCCTTGTGAATCTGGTTGAGAATGCCAAGAGTGTGCAAAGCTATCATTAAGGTATCAAATGTAAAATATATTTTGATTTGTTTATCACTTTTTTGATTACTACATGTGTTATTTCATAGTGTTGATATCTTCAATATTATTCTACAATGTAGAAAATAGTAAAAATAATGAAAAACCCTAGAATGAGTAGGTGTGTCCAAACTTTTGTCTGGTACTGTACATGGTCTCAAATATTCAACATTGAAGAAGTTATAAGTTACAGTATTTTCACTTTATACTGGATGACCCGTCAACTAAAACTTCTGTTAAATAAATGAAAACAATATAACATTTAAGAGAAAGGCATTTTTCTCTTATCAACTGAGCTTCTCTCTGCATTTGAGACAATAACGTAATTTAATTGTTTTTTAACATTAACACTGGTTGTGTCAAATGATCATTGCTGTTTGCACCGCCATTACTATTTTGTTATGGTGTCATTTTGTAGGCAGATCTCTCTCTGTTTCCCTCTTAATCAAATACACACACATTAAGAGTAAACATGGTTTCTTATTCAACAACGATGCCTTTCAGTGCTTTAATAAAATACAAAAAAATGTGACTCAAATGATTATCATTTAGAAACATTTCATCATGAATATGACAATAGCCACTTTGACAACTTCTAAAAACAGGATTAAAATGATGCATTATGATGAATCTTTCAAACAATGTTCAAAACAGTGTTAAGAATTATTGTAATACATGAATAGTAAAGTTATTAAAAAACAGTAATTCAACATTCAAATATTAACATATAAAATGCATAAAAACACAGCGTTATTCTACATTACATTACCGTTTTAAGAAAAAGTAAAATGGTACTGTGCAATATCTTTTAAAAAGATTCAAATCTCCACATTGCGTGCGTGGACAATAATATTTTTCTAATTCTACTATTAAAACATCAACAGATGTGATTAAGTTTGTGCAGAACAATGCAAGATTAAAATGGAGAATTAAACGTTGAATTGTGCAAACAATTCATGAGATTCAAACATTAAAGACATAGAAATGGTTACTTTGAAGCAAAGGTTGTAACACAAACTCATTGAAGTTGACAATAACCAAACTTGCATTCTTATAACAGTGTGTTTGATGTTGTTGAACTAGAGTGACATAAAAGCAGCCTAGTCTGTGTTGGATAGCCGAGAGCTGAAGGGCTTGAGCTCACTTGATCATTAACTTCACATCTCCTTCATAGTAGAAGGTAATGTCTGGCACAGAGGGCCAGACAAAAACATTCCTCACCCTTCCCATGGACTTTTCAGAAAAGTTCCAGGTGATTTGTTTGAATCCGTAAATATATGGCAGAGTGCTGAGTAGGTACATGTTCTTCTAGTTTCTGTATTGGGTGACGGGACCATCGCTCATCATGTGGAGGGTCATGATTTGTGGATTATTGTTCTTGACATCTCTTAGGACATGTTCCAGGTGAGCCCATACTGCTCTCTCACCATGTCTAAGGGAGTCAGATATGGTGGTGCAGGATGGCTACCTTCTGATGTGTACACAACACTTGTATGGATCGTAGGCAGCTGCCTATTTGCAACTGAGTCAGCAATAATTTGTGTCCTGACGATAAAGGCATTTGCTTGATAAAGGCATAGCAAATTGGCCCTCAATAAATATGGATAGATTAGGATACTAGTTATTTACGTAAACATATTTTCAGTATGAGCTGCTTGATATGCACTACAATATATATATATATATATATATTTTTTAAACTGACATAAAACACTAATATCCTACAAAAGGATATATGATGTGTGTATGTACAAAAAATAAATATAGATGAATAGATAACTTAATACAAAGACAAACATATTGACATTCAGTACAAAGTTTTAGTCATATGGTGTAACCGTAATTTCCGGTGACTCCGAATGATCATTGTGGTTACACCTTATGACTTTTCTCACATAAACATATTTTAGAGGCAACTGCTTGTGCACCACCCATGTGAACACTTGACTTTGACATCAAGTATCTCGAGTATCGAAATAAAACACAAGCTTTTCAGATCATTCAAAAATGTTATTGGTTTTTAGCAGTGGCACAGAATGATCCGATTTTTGCGGTAAACCTGACGGAGTGGAAATGTAAAATTATCAAAACATTTACGAGAGACTTGCTAAACTTTATTCTTAACCAAAGGGTATCTCAAAGGCATCTTAATGATGTCACGTGAGTACCATCATGGGATTTAATCCAAAATGGTAACTTTATGTCTGTTGCACCGAATTATAATTATGAAGGCTATTTTTCCAGACAAAAGTATTTAAAACCTTTCTGCTTAAACTGTCTTCCCCATACAGATATATAGTGCAATAAACCCCCCCCCCAAAAAAAAAAATGATGCCAGAATAAACGTTTGACAGTTTTGTTATGATTTGAGATGTTTTATTAACATTTATATAGATTGCATTCGTCTTCGGAAAGTCAACGTTTTAAAAACTGTAGAGCACCATTTTTTCCCCTTCACATTTAACTATTAACTCTTTTAGGACTCAATAAAAGAGAAAGTGCATAGTTACATAGCTGTCACATGTGCTCCCTCTCCGGCCTCTAGGTCACCAGGCTGCTCGTTATGGTGCACACCTGTCACCCTCGTTACGAGCATAATGACACTCACCTGGACTCCATCACCTCCTTGACCTGCCTTATATATGTCACTCCCTTTGGTTGCTTCCACAGGCGTCATTGTTTCATGTATGTGAGTTGTTTGTGTTTCTTGTTTTGTATTATGTTTTAATTTATTTATTAAAGTATTCACTCCCTGAACTTGTTTCCCAGTGCACACGTTACAATAACATATGTGTATAGATTGGTTGTTGATTTTGGAAAACATTTAAATTCAGACAAAATATGCACGTCACCTCCTTGACCCGTATGTTGACTACGTCCGTCCGAGCTCGCTCACGGTCTTAATCGAAATTACGGATTGCCTCGTCTGCTCGACGTCCCCTTATGACATAGTTTGTACAAGTCAGCCATATCAGTTTGTTTTTCTCAAAGGCAGTAAATGAGGCTGAATAAACCGTTTTGCTGTTTTAGGCTTCATTTTATGTTTTCCTCAGGTGGATTTCAGGCTGGTGGGCTTTGAGGCGGGTGTGAAACCTTAGATTGGTCACTTACACTGGAGTGATAGAGGGACGAACAAATGATTTCCCTTAGCCAGTCCAACGGTGTGTAGTGTGATTGGTTGAGTCTTATTGGGTGCATGACGTCAGATCTAGGAGGTGCCGATATGGACAAAAGCTGGTCGAATTTCGTGTGAGAGAGATCTAAATGACAATTGAGAAGGAATGAACAGACAAAATTGCCTTGAATTGGTCCGCTCGCGCCATGCGGATTCGTTTGAATTGGTCAGTGAGCACGGTCCAGTTGACCATGCACAAGGATGAACTGATTATCCTGTGCAGGGCTTCGGTGTTGACAAAAGCTGACCCAATGTTGCGCGAGAGATCCAAATTAGAAGCAATGAATGTCAAAGGGGAAAATTGACCGGTTCTTTTGAGATCCCCATAACACACAATACAGCACAAAAGGTAGCAGTTAAATACACAATCTTTATTGTAGAAAATGTATAGGGAGTAGTCAGTACTAGTTGGTAGGGTAAGACAAAACTAACAAACATGGTCACTTAGGGCCCTATAGTGGCCAGAACCGACTCTAACCACAGCAGACAGTCAAGTGGCAAAAGAGGCTCAGTTCTACTGCTACTTTCTTCCCCTGACCAGAAGTACAGACAGGCAGTGTAAACCAAATGGGCAAATTCATGGAGTTAATATTAAAAATTTAAAAAGTAAATAAAGTAAATGTTAAAAACAGCAAATCGCAAACTTGCCATGGCAAAACCACACAATTATGTTTCAATGAGTAGCACACTGAAGCACAGCAACCAACGCATCTGTTCCAATAAATAGCACCCTATGACACAGTAAACTATACAACTTATTCAATATCAAATGTGAGTGGCAAACAAGGTACCAAAATCAGCTAGAGGAAAATAAGCAGAAAGCATGTACAGCCTAACCTCGCTCTTTAGGGGACGATGACAACTGTTTGCCTACTATAAATAAATGCAGCCAATCAGCATACAGAACCGGCCACCACAGGCTAGCCTCAAAGTTGCTCAATATCTGTGCATGTACAGATTACGCAATGTAAAGGTACTCCTTCCTTTCGGTCGCAGCCAGAGCCGATAAATAATAAAACAACATTACACTGCCTATCTCAACAGAGGAGCCTCAAATTGACGGTGGAGTTTCTAGAGTCCGGGTTGCAGTCTTTTGGGAATTTGTCTCCGGAGTAACAGCGGTAAACACGGAAGTGGGGCTGCCGGTTAGCTTCCAAACACGTTATTTTCCCACCCTCAGCCCTTGCGCTAGCCACTTCCCTTGGGGGAATCCCTGGCTGCATTCCGAACACTTAAAAGACACACCCTCTCCACTCAGCCCCCAAATTAAGTGGACACTTCTGATTACGTATCATAACGTCTGATGAGTTGACACTTGCAGGGCAAGGGAAGAATGAATTATTTTTAAATGGACTGCACAGGTGCCCAGTTGGGTGGGCCCCTGTGCTTGGTCAGCATGCTGCAGTCCGGTTGATCCATGCGTAAGGATGAATTGACTGTCCAGCGCAGGGTTGATTGATTTGTCTGTTCAGTTGAGCGCTGCAAGAGAGGGGGTTGAGGGGAAGCAATGGGAGAAGCGGAAGTATTGTGTGTGAGTACAATTGGTGAGAATGAGTGAACGATGGTGAAGAAGAGTGGAGTAAAAAGGGCTAAAGTTATGTCCAGCAGTTTATGGTTGGAGTGCGATTCACGGGTGTTTTTTTGGGTGACCCGTTTGCGGTCTAGAAGATGGTGAAGGACAAATTGGGTAAAGTGGAATCATCAGAGCGACTAGGAGCGGTATGATGTTGCTTTCGTGTGTGTCAAAAGCGCAAAAGGAGACAGCTCTGTGGCTCTACAAGATGTCGAGGTCTGATGTGGAACACTATGATTTTCAGAGTAGGGGACAGGTTAAAGGTGTCATCTCGGGTGTCTTTTTGGAAATAGAGGCTGTGTGGTTTAGGGAAAACATTCCAGGAGCGGTAGACGCACGCCACTTGAATTGAATTATGGACGGAAAGGAGCGAAGCCTATTGGTTTTACTGTCATTTGATGAAGTGGTTCTCCCAACTTATGTAAAACTTGGGTATGTGAGGTATGCGGTAAGATCTGATCCGACAGAAGCCGCTGCAGTGTGTTATAGAAATCCATATGATTTATATGTTTATGACGGTAAGATAATGACTAAATGATTTATACGTTTAAAGTAATGGTAAGACAATAACTAAGAGTATTCTTGAATGTATGTGCATAGGAAAAGAGGGACTGTTAGCAGACAAGGAACTGTTAGCAGACAACTTGTGACCACTGTGAAACTGATAACAGGGAAAGAGGTCCCCCCCATCCAGGGGGGAGAAACCGTTAGATTTGCAGTAGATTGTGTAACATGTGGCAGGATATGATAACAATTTGTGCCTTAGACCACTGCACCACTTGGGAGTACTGAATGAAGAGGTCCCCCGTCCCCCTCCCAGGTTCCTGAGCCTGTGTAGGGATCTGAATAGACATTTAAATCAGACTGAAGGAAAACCATTTTTTTTGTTTTAAATTCAGGGTATTGAATTTGGTTAGTGTTTTTGGTAATTAGTATGAATTTGTTCATACAAAATATATTTTGTTTTGAGGTTATTTCTTTTACTCCCCTGTACAGTAGGTGCCGGCAATACACCTTATGAGTGTAGTCTGCCAATAAACCTCAAACAAGAAGAGCACTGTATGAGTTGGTCAGCCCACGAGGTCCAGTTGTGCTGAGCCCCGAGCGACAACCTGGTCTCAGAGCATTTCGTATTATTATGTTCATAAATCCGAGACCCTGCATTTAGTATGATATGCTACGTTTGGTATGGTGACATAAGACAGATGGTTAGTTAAGGCAAAAACGAAAGGTGTGTGGTTGGTCGGGGTGGGCCTATAACACAAACGTCTATCAGCCCAAAGGTTGCGAGTTTGAATATAACCATGGACAACTTTAGCGTTTTAGCTATTTAGTACGTTTTCAACTACTTACTACTTTTTAGCTGCTTTGCAAGTACATAGGGCGTCTTCACCCAACCAGGCTGTTCTCCAGACAGTGGTAACACTGGAACATGTCCCAGACACTGTTGGTGGTCAGGTAACCTCCCTCAGAACCAATGAAGATCTCCAGGTTCTTACAGTGGGACATCAGCACAATCTGTAGAGAGGACAGAAAGATACAGAAGATGGAATTAGATTTAGTATGGAGTTGAAGGGCTGAATCCCAACTTAAAATCCTTGTAGCTCGAGTTTTTTTAATCAAAGTGACATCAATGCATGATTTACACAAAAGTCTCAGTCGTGTCTAGGTGTTTAACTTCGTGTGTGTGGGAACTAACCGAGTCGATGAGCGTGTATGGGGACTCGACATCCCCATGAGTGCAGAGTAGAGGGGCAAGCTCAGACGAACAATGTTCTGAAACACTGGTCTGGGGAGCACCCACAAGAGAGGCATGTCACAAAACACTGCACTAAATCACACACAAGAAAAGTGTGTGCAAAGAAAACACAGGCATGTAAATGCTTATACCCTACACAACACACACACGCACACTTGCATATAAAGACCCATTACTCACTCTCTCACACGCAGCAAACATACACAGAGAGATAGATTAGGTGTGTGTATACTATGATTCAGGGTGGAGGAATCTGGTTGTCATCATCAGGCACGGTGTTGGCCCGGCGCCTGTTTGCTGAGATCACACTGGGACGCATCACTGCCATCAACACCTCCTCCCACTGGTCTGGTAACTACGCCAACACAACAGGTACATAGACATTGGAGTTTGATACCCCTGGTCAGGACTCCACTGAGGAAGGTGGAGGGACACTGTGCTGAGTTGTGTAAGATGAGTTAGGGAACACCCCATGACCCCAAAAGCCTTCCAAGAAAGTTATGTCAGAAGGCCGACTCCACCTTGTCAGCCATATGTTTTCTATACACACACACTGAGCTGTCTCCTGAGAACAACCGCAGTGAGAGAGAGAGAGAGAGAGAGTGAAAATAGAAAATGTTAGGAAATGTCACAGAGAATCATTTGGAGTTGAAAAGTTTTAACGTATTAGTGTCCAAGGTAACAGTCCATTTTAAGACTGCTGCTGTACCAAGAGGCTGCTGTCTAATCATTTATCCAAATAAGTGATAACATACTATGTGGGACTGAGGCGAGTTGTACCTATCCACACCACTCATCAGTCAGTCAGTGAGTTAGTATGGCTCATTACTGAACAGCTTGCTATCATTTCATGACCCCCCCCCCCTCATTGTGGAGAGCTATCCTACTATATGTTTTCACTTAATCCCTTACCTAACCTACTTGTACACATTCAGTATAGAACCATCCTCTGTATAGAACCATCCTTCTAACTGAATAGACAGCAGTTGGTCAAAGTCAATAACATGTCATCCTCTCTAAATGACAACTGTCTTAATGACAATGCCTCCATGCAACGTAAAATCAATTCGAGGAAGTTTCAGTACCACTAATGATTAAGTTACGGTCGGTGAGTGAAAGAAGTTATGGTTACCTGCAGGAAGTCCCCAGAGTGCTGTGCATAGAGGAGAGCCAAGGTACTTGGAACATAGTGGACTCCTGTATCCCATCTCTGTCAGCTAGGCAAAGACCAACTTCCCCACCACATAGTGACAGTGGGCCTGCATGGGGAGAGGGACGGAGAAAGAGAAGATGGAGAGAGAGGTCATTATTTTTTATTGTAACTGCACAAAAACTGCCAGAGTAAAAGTAATCAAATCTGTATTTCAAATAGACTATCTCAAAGTGTGCAGTTAGTGGTTTACACTATTGGCTATTTAGTTTGGAGTTTGATCACTCTTGGCTCCCCCTCACCCCATCTCAATCAAGGACCTCTTCCCCAGTGAGGACCTTCCGTGTCTGTTCTCCTCCTGCCTCTCCATCCTCTGCCACTCCCTCCCAGTCATGCTGGTCTGTCAAGTCCTCATTCCATACTAACCCCTTGATAACTTAGCTAGCTAGCTACAATGCTCTTGGTTAAATCAAACATACGGGTAACTTTTATACGTGGTTAAATATTAACTGCTAGCTGATGGCTAACCGAGCATGCCTAATCAATAGACTGATTTAATAACAGAATATTGAAATCCTAGATGACTAGATAGGTTCTTGACTGAAAAATGTTCAATATTAATTTGAGAGCAGAGATTTTTGTTTTGTTTTGCAGAGATACTGTACTCTCACAAATACACTTCATCCCCACATGGATTTCACCTCTCTCACCAAAAAATATTTGCTCTCGCAACTGTAATCTTTTACTATAATAGGCGGCAGCGTAGCCTAGTGGTTGGAAGGTTGCAAGTTCAAACCCCTGAGCTGACAAGGTACAACTCTGTCATTCTGCCCCTGAACAGGCAGTTAACCCACTGTTCCTAGGCCGTCATTGAAAATTAGAATTTGTTCTTAATTGACTTGCCTAGTTAAATACAGGTGAAAATTACACCAGTAGATTTTTTGCCCTTGGCCAAATGGGCCAATGAGCGAAAAAAAAGTTAACATTGGACACTGGTAATATTATTAATCTACAAATTATGTTCTTAATCTGGCAACATGGGCCTTGGAGGCTCACAGGGATATCGATATCCACAGTATTCCACCAATTATACATTTTTCAACTCAGTACTTATTGTAATTTCACCCTTTTGTTGTTGTTGCATAAATGCACTGTAATTTAAGCTGTAAAACTGCAAAGTTATCTCGGCCTCATGGTAAAATGTGTCGAATTGAAGGAAATTAGCTTGAAAACAGATTTGTTCTCTCAATGCCAAGGGATGGGCCTTCCCAGGCCAGAGACTTGGTTTGTCGAGCCCTGCACTGCCAAAGTCATAGTAAAACTCCTTGTATGCTATTTTTATTTAACTCGAGTTGTGTTCTGATTATGAAGGGGTCCCCGATTCATTTGCTATCACAAAAGGGGTTCCTGGGGGTCCCAAACCGCAAAAGGTTTGAGAACCCTCTGCTCTACCGTACAAGCAGATGCCACTGGTCAAATGCTCTAAGTGGGAGCTAAACTCCAGCCCTCCAGGTGGCGATATAAGCCTTATCCTGATTTCAGCTAACCCATTTCCTAACGAGGCAGAAGCTTCCTGCTTCTGGTTGTAAACAGAAAGGAGTTGCAGCTGGCTGTGGTGGTCCACACTGCGCAGACCGGTCATCCACACTTTTACAATAGCTGTATGTATTTACAATACAATATATGATAGAATCTCCAAGACTTGAAAAGAGGGACAGATGAAAGTGGAACAGATCTATAAATTGGAGTAGCAGAGTTTGGTGGTGTGTACAGCGTGTGCTTGTGTGTATGTATAGGCAGCAGCGTGGACAGCTGTACAGAGGGAGCGTTAATGTGTGTGTGTGTGTACAGGCAGCAGCATGGCCAGTGGACAGCTGTCTAGAGAAGAGGCGTTGGCGTGTGTGGGGTGCAGACATGCGTGTCACATATTGCTCTATGCAGACACAGAAGCTCAGCTGTTCAAAAAAATCCCCATCAGACACATCATATTGGTGAGAGAGCAGGGTGTGTGCGTACACGTGTTAGTGATCTCCACACTCAGAACCAAATCTCCTGAGCACACTGGTCGGTGGCCAGCTGTCATGAGAGACTTGTGTTAGTTACTGCATTTATCTCTCTCCACAGATGCAGATGCGTTTCGATGGTCTGTTGGGTTTCCCTGGCGGGTGAGTGATGTTATACAGAGAATATTACTCTAGACTAGTGGAAGGGATGTATTGGGATTCAGAATACTGTATATGTGCTCTGACATCTGAACTTTGACCTCAGTCTCGTTGACCCGTCAGAAGAATCCCTAGAGGAGGGCCTGAGCAGGGAACTGTGGGAGGAGCTGGGCTTCTCACTGTCAGTCACCTTGGAGGATCATGTGTCTTCCTGCCACAACCCTTCCTCCTCTTCCTCTCACCTCATTACTCACTTCTATGCCCGGAGAATGGAAGAGAAAGAGATCAGGGAGGTCGAAAAGGCAGCTGCTAGCACAGCAACAGACCATGGCCATGAGGTAGCATTTGTGTGTACAGTATATGTTCATTTGACTTTCCGGCATTCCTCGCATCCTATCTCCCCGCTACCTTCTCAAACCCTCCTCCTCTCTTCCAGGTGATGGGGATGGTCCGAGTTCCTCTCTACACACTAAAGGGAGGAGAAGGAGGGCTTCCCTCATTCTTGTCCCACTCCTTTATTGGGAACTCTCGCTCTCAGCTGGAGGACGCTCTAGTGCGCTTCGGCCTGGTGACACCCGAGGAGCTACAGACAGCACTCACACGCGCAGAGCAGAGGAGAAAACAACCTTGGGGAGGGGCAGCCTAATCACACACACAATGTAAGAAATTACATTCAATATTACTTTTTCCTGTTAGTATGTTACACACAGTTCTGTATTATAAAATTGTATAACTTACTCTATATACAGTTGAAGTCGGATGTTTACATACACCTTAGCCAAATACATTTAAACTCAGTTTTTCACAATTCCTGACATTTAATCCTAGTAAAAATTCCCTGTCTTAGGTCAGTTAGGATCACCACTTTATTTTAGGAATGTGAAATGTCAGAATAATAGAGAGAATTAATTCTTTCAGCTTTTATTTCTTTCATCACATTCTCAGTGGGTCAGACATTTACATACACTCAATTACTATTTGGTAGCATTGCCTTTAAATAGTTTAACTTGGGTAAAATGTTTTGAGTAGCCTTCCACAAGCTTCCCACAATAAGTTGGGTGTATTTTGGCCCATTCCTCCTAACAGAGATGGTGTAGCTGGGTCAGGTTTGTAGGCCTCCTTGCTCGCGCACACTTTTTAAGTTCTGTACCACACATTTTCCATGGGATTGAGATCAGGGCTTTGTGATGGCCACTCCAAAACCTTGACTTTGTTGTCCTTAAGCCATTTTGCCACAACTTTGGAAGTAAGCTTGGGGTCGTTGTGCATTTGGAAGACCCATTTGCGACCAAGCTTTAATTTCCTGACTGATGTCTTGAGATGTTGCTTCAATATATCTACATAATTTTCCTACCTCATGATGCCATCTATTTTGTGAAGTGCACCAGTCCCTCCTGCAGCAAAGCACCCCCACAACATGATGCTGCCACCCCCGTGCTTCACGGTTAGGATGGTGTTCTTCGGCTTGCAAGCCTCCCCTTTTTCCTCCAAACATAATGATGGTCATTATTGCCAAACAGTTATATTTTTGTTTCATCAGACCAGAGGACGTCTCCAAAAAGTACGATCTTTGTCCCCATGTGCAGTTGCAAACCGTAGTCTGGCTTTTTTATGGTGGTTCTGGAGCAGTGGCTTCTTCCTTGCTGAGGCCTTTCCTTTGTCGTTATAGGGCTCGTTTTACTGTGGATATAGATACTTTTGTACCTGTACCAAAGTACGTTCATCTCGCTCAGGACGACTGCGTGGTCCCATGGTGTTTATACTTGCGTACTATTGTTTGTACAGATGAACGTGGTACCTTCAGGCGTTTGGAAATTGCTCCCAAGGATAAACCAGACTTGTAGAGGTCTACAATTTTTTTTCTGAGGTCTTGGCTGATTTATTTTTATTTTCCAGTGATGTCAAGCAAAGAGGCACTGAATTTGAAGGTAGGCCTTGAAATACATCCACAGGTACACCTCCAATTGACTTAAATGATGGCAATTATTCTATCAGAAGCTTCTAAAGCCAAGCTGTTTAAAGGCAGTCAACTTTAGTGTATGTAAACTTCTGACCCACTGGAATTGATACAGTGAATTATATGTGAAATAATCTGTCTAAACAATTGTTCGAAAAATTACTTGTCATGCACAAAGTAGATGTCCTAACCAACTTGCCAAAACTATAGTTTGTGGAGTGGTTGGAAAATTAGTTTTAATGACTCCAACCTAAGTGTATGTAAACCTCCGACTTCAATCTGTAGCCTTCATGTTAAATAATGTAATGTACACAATCAGCTACTAGATGGCAGACAGAACAACGTAACTCCTGGGTTCCCAAAAGCATTTTAAGACTAGTAAATTAATCGTTAGAACCTTCATAGGAGCATTGTTAAATCTCCGAGCTGTTTCCCCAAATCCATAGTTATTTACATTGCACTTCTAAACACTCATAATTTAACACCAGCCTAAGACCACTTGTAGAACAGCTAAGTGGGTCATTAGAGGTTGTTTGCCCTTCCGTGTCCATTTATACAAAAGATCTCGGCTAAACATTGAATCACATGGTTTATCCACCTCTGTGACCACCGATAACTTCAGAAAAAAGTTGACTTCAAATAAAGTAGCCAATGTCTTTGCAATTGATACAAACAAGCAATGTACAGAGTATACCAAACATTAGGAACACCTTCCAAATATTGAGTTGCCCTCAGAACAGCTTCAAATTGTAAGGGGGAAGGACTCTACAAGGTGTCTAAAGTGTTCCAGAGGGAGGCTGGCCCATGTTGACTCCAATGCTTCCCACAGTTGTGTCAAGTTGATTGGATGTCCTTTAGGTGGTGGGACCATACACACGGAAAATTGTTGAGCATTAAAAACCCAGCAACATTGCAGTTCTTGACACAAACCGGTGCACCTTGCATCTACTACCATACCCCGTTCAAAGGCACTTAAATCTTTTGTCTTGCCCATTCAACCTTTGAATGGCACACATACAGTGGCTTGTGAAAGTATTCACCCCCCTTGGCATTTTTCCTATTTTGGGGGGATTTGTATCATTTGATTTACACACAGATGCAAAATATTTTTTGTGAAACAAACAAATAACAAACACACACACACACACAAAAAAAACTTGAGCATGCATAAATATTCCACCTTTTGCAGCCATTACAGCTGCAAGTCTCTTGGGGTGTGTCTCTATAAGCTTGGCACATCTAGCCACTGGGATTTTTGCCCATTCTTCAAGGCAAACTGCTCCAGCTCCTTCAAGTTGGATGGGTTGCGCTGGTGTACAGCAATCTTTAAGTTTTACCACAGATTCTCAATTGGATTGAGGTATGGGCTTTGACTAAGCCATTCCAAGACATTTAAATGTTTCCCCTTAAACCAGTTGACTGTTACTTTAGCAGTATCCTTAGGGTCATTGACCTGCTGGAAGGTGAACCTCCGACCCAGTCTCAAATCTCTGGAAGACTGAAACAGGTTTCCCTCAAGAATTTCCCTGTATATAGCACCATCCTTCAATTCTGACTAGTTTCCCAGTCCCTGCCGATGGAAAAACATCATCACTGCATGACAGTGCCACCACCATACTTCACTGTGGGGATAGTGCTCTCGGGGTGATGAGGTGTTGGGTTTTCGCCAGACATAGCGTTTTCCTTGATGGCCAAAAAGCTACATTTTAGTCACATCTGATCAGAGAACTTTCTTCCATACGTTTGGGGAGTCTCACGTGCCTTTTGGCGAAAACCAAATATGTTTGCTTATTTTTTTTTCTTTAAGCAATGGCTTTTTTTCTGGCCTCTCTTCCGTAAAGTCCAGCTCTGTGGAGTGTACGGCTTAAAGTGGTCCTATGGACAGATACTCCAATCTCCGCTGTGGAGCTTTGCAGCTCCTTCAGAGTTATCTTTGGTCTCTTTGTTACCTCTCTGATTAATGCCCTCCTTGCCTGGTCCAGGAGTTTTGGTGGGCGGCACCCTCTCTTGGCAGGTTTGTTGTGGTGCCATATTCTTTCCATTTTTTTATAATGGATTTAATGGTTCTCCGTGGGATGTTCAAAGTTTCTGATATTTTTTTATAACCCAACCTTGATCTGCACTTCTCCACAACTTTGTCCTTGACCTGTTTGGAGAGCTCCTTGGTCTTAATGGTGCTTAGTGGTGTTGCAGACTCTGGGGCCTTTCAGAACAGGTGTATAGTATATATACTGAGATCATGTGACACTTAGATTGCACACAGGTGGACTTTATTTGACTAATTATGTGACTTCTGAAGGTAATTGGTTGCACCAGATCTTATTTAGGGGCTTCATGGCAAAGGGGGTGAATACAAATGCACGCACCACTTTTCCATTTTTAATTTTGGATTTTTTTTTTAAACAAGTACTTTTTTTTCACTTCACCAATTTGGACTATTTTGTGTTTGTCCATTACATGAAATCCAAATAAAAATCCATTTAAATTGTATTTTGTTGTAACGCAACAAAATAGGGAAAACACCAAGTGGGATGTATACTTTTCCAAGGCACTGTAAACAATGTCTCAAGGCCAAAAAAAACCTTTAACCTGTCTCCTCCCCTTCATCTACACTGGTTGAAGTGTATTTAACAAATGACCATAGCTTTCACCTGGTCAGTCTTGTGTCATGCAAAGAGGTGTATTTTATATTTTGTACACTGTATAAGAAGATGCTTCAAATGAATACCAGGATGACTGCGTTCAAATATAAATACAGGCTATAGGTCTATTTCAATCATATTGAAATACATTTCATGTTCAATCAATGGAGTTATATTTTGCTACTTGTAGGTTAATGTCTGTAATTTGTCTCAATATAGTTCATGATGTGTAGCCTAATGTGCGCAATGATTTGCCAAATTTAGATTTAGTGCATTATAGAGTAAGCATTAGAATTAGCCACCTCAATATTTGCAGCCATAGGTGATATCTTTTTAGGAGCTGATACATTGTCGGTATTGAGGAATAATTCTAATATTAAAGGTAAGATTTGAATGGAGAAAGCTGATCCAAGAGCAGCATTGCCTTTCTTTCGATCCTATCAGTATCCAGACACGCCTGAGCGAACGTTGTAGGAAAGATGCATCGTTGGCCAGTGGCCTACGACACTGCATCTCAGTGCAAGAGGCATCCCTGCAGGACCTGGTTTGAATCCAGGCTGCATCACATCCGGCCGTGATTGGGAGTCCCTAAGGGCACAATTGGCCCATCGTCGTCCGGGTTTGGCCCGGGGTAGGCCGTCATTGTAAATAAGAATGTTCTTAATAACTGACTTGCCAAGTTTAAAAGGTTAAATAAATACTCATAAGCCTAACTTCAATCACTATCGGGAGACCGGGCCTTGGTCAAGAAAGGCAGAGAAAAGTGCTGTTTGGTATTAACACGGTGCATTAGAGCCAGCAGTGGAGGAGTACTGAGCAAAGGTTTACATTAAATTCCTCCACACTTTGAAAGACAACAGCAGTGAGTCTCAATACTCTGAAATGCTGCAGATCTGCAACACTGCCATTGTGCACAGCAACAGAGGAGAGATCCTTCTCCAAGCTGAATTTGACTACGCCTCATCTTGGTGGTCAAAACGGAGAGTTGTAAAGCAAGGGCGAGGGACTGGGATTGCTTGTGTGCGTTAGCGCTTGAATGAAAAGAAAAAGACAATTGTACAATTTAGTGGTTTTATTAGTCAAACTCTGCAGCCAAATCAGCATCTGTGGAATATCCACTGATGTTTGTAGTGTGTAAAAAAACAAAAACAAATGTACCCTCATACTGTAAGTCAGTGCAGCCATTGGTGGGTCCTAGAGCTCATCATGTTCATAGATATTGTATTCCTTCACCGTTATCAATCCATCTCTATCGTGGTCACTCTTCAGGAACACATCATTCACCATTCTCTCATAGAAGGAGTCTTCACGGGGTTTACTACCATCTCTCTCATACTCCACCTTGAAGTAGAATGTCATCTACAAAACAACAAAACATGGGTTAGTCCTCCTCTGAACAATGGACAATTTAATTGAAGACATGATGCATGATCACCCCAGACTAACATTGTCCAGAAGGCTGTCTTCAGTTTCTTTGCTCAGACTTGTGAATATAGGTGAACTAGCATACCTCATCCCTAGTGAGAACCTTGTCGTCATCCAGGTCTATATCTCTGAAGGACTCCAGGCTGCGTGGCCCTTTGGACACAGAGTAGAGCTCCACATCGAAGATCAATGTAGCATTGGGTGGGACAGGACCTAGTAAACCAGACCAATTGTTAGTTTTATTTCTTATTCTTTATTTTATTTTTACTGCATTGTTGGTTAGGGCTTGTAAGTAAGCATTTCACTGTAAGGTCTGTTGTATTCGGAGCATGTGACAAACAAAAATTGATTTCATTTTAAATACATTACAGCAATATTCTCCCCAAAGTGAAAACAAAATAGTGACATCCAAACACAATGGCAACACTCTTTGGACTGACTCACACAGAAACACAACATTTAATACTGTAATGACAATGTTTTCAGACGGAATAACTTAGTTTCCAATTTGACATTTCTAGTTTATTCGCTATAGTAATTAGTTAATTTCTTTCTCCTTTCCAGCAGTTATAAATGTTAATATAATAGTTCATGCCATTGCCATACAAAGAAACATGCTAAATACTTCAACACACGGCATGCATTCATGGTAGCTACTCCCTCTACAAAGACAATTATACAATAAAGAGTGGACCAGATGTAATCCTAATCCCATCCCAAGCCACCACTGTTCAAGACTTGAAACATGCATGCAAAGCTGCTGTTTGAGTATCAGCTGTAATGCTGTGAATGCACCATATGCCCAACATGCTTACATGCCAAGAGGAAGCAGTGCGGTGTACACTGTCAGGGGAGGAAATCCTTCAAAGAAACGGCTGTGGAAATAACACACGATAAGCAAAAAATGAAGAAATAGGTGTTAGTTCAAGAAGATTGAATGAATGTCCCTTGAAATTGTATTAAAGTTGTGAATTGTTTATGTAAAATGTTGGCTTTAATATGATATATTATTACATTTCTTATCACATGGATTTGTGTGGTTTCATCTATGTGTGTATATATATAAATATATAGATTTGTGTGGTTTCATGTATGTAAGTATATACAGTGGGGAGAACAAGTATTTGATAACCTGCAAAATCGTTTCCTACTTACAAAGCATGTAGAGGTCAAATTTTTATTATAGGTACACTTCAACTGTGAGAGATGGAATATAAAACAAAAATCCAGAAAATCAAAAACATTGTATGATTTTTAAGTAATTAATTAGCATTTTATTGCATGACATAAGTATTTGATACATCAGAAAAGCAGAACTTAATATTTGGTACAGAAACCTTTGTTTGCAATTACAGAGATCATGCGTTTCCTGTAGTTCTTAACCAGGTTTGCACACACTGCAGCAGGGATTTTGGCACACACTGCAGCAGGGATTTTGGCCCACTCCTCCATACAGACCTTCTCCAGATCCTTCAGGTTTCAGGGCTGTCGCTGGGCAAAACGGACTTTCAGCTCCCTCCAAAGATTTTCTATTGGGTTCAGGTCTGGAGACTGGCTAGGCCACTCCAGGACCTTGAGATGCTTCTTACGGAGCCACTCCTACTTGCCCTGGCTCTGTGTTTCGGGTCGTTGTCATGCTGGAAGACACAGCCACGACCCATCTTCAATGCTCTTACTGAGGGAAGGAGGTAGTTGGCCAAGATCTCGCGATACATGGCCCCATCCATCCTCCCCCTGTCCCCTTTGCAGAAAAGCATCCCAAAAGAATGATGTTTCCACCTCCATGCTTCACGGTTGGGATGGTGTTCTTGGGGTTGTACTCATCCGTCTTCTTCCTCCAAACATGGCGAGTAGAGTTTAGACCAAAAAGCTATTTTTGTCTCATCAGACCACATTACCTTCTCCCATTCCTCCTCATCCAGATGGTCATTGGCAAACTTCAGACGTGCCTGGACATGCGCTGGCTTGAGCAGGGGGACCTTGCGTGCTCTGCAGGATTTTAATCCATGACGGCGTAGTGTGTTACTAATGGTTTTCTTTGAGACTGTGGTCCCAGCTCTCTTCACGTCACTGACCAGGTCCTGCCAAGTAGTTCTGGGCTGATCCCTCACCTTCCTCATGATCAGTGATTTTCTGGATTTTTGTTTTAGATTCCGTCTCTCACAGTTGAAGTGTACCTATGATAAATTACAGACCTCTACATGCTTTGTAAGTAGGGAAACACTGCCCATTTTGCAGGTTATCAAATACTTGTTCTCCACACTGTATATATGGATTCGTGTGGTTTCATGTATGTATGTATGTATGTATGTATGTATGTATGTATGTATATATATATATATATATATCTCACAGATATACATATATATATACATACATACATACATACACAGATATACATACATACACAGATATACATACATACACAGATATACATACATACACAGATATACATACATACACAGATATATATATATCTCACAGATATACATACAGGGAGGTGTGCCCCTTTCTGTTCAAGGAGGTCATTTTTGGACCATATTTTTGTCCATGAAGGCCACGGGACTGCTTTCGGCTCAAGAGGCAAAAGGTTCTGTATGGCCTCTTAAGCATCACATTAATGGCTCAAATATTGCACATGATTATTCTACCCCCATCTTACCTTTTCCCTTTTCTCCAAAGGCTAACTCAGGTGGAACAGTGACTTTGCGTTTCTCCCCAGCACACATGTCATTCAATGCCATGTCCAGGCCCTTGATGATTTGTCCGACTCCCAACACAAACCACTGAGGATGTCCAGCTTTGTCTGAGCGGCTGAAACACAAAAAGGAAAATGGATAGATGCATTAGGTGCACTCAACTCATGGTACAGTAGGTCTACATAACACAGTATTGAGTGTGTCACTGTCTTACCATGGTATTGTCCTGAAATAATAGGCACATTCATTAACTTTTAATGAGCCTATCTGCTTAATTTGAGAGGTTCACGTGTCAGGGCCATCCCTCAGCTATACCAAAGTGGATGGGTTGTCTTTTTGTCTAAAAATCCAGGATTGTGGCTTTACACTGTCACTGGATCTGTCTACAAGCTTTTGATAGAATAATTATGCATTTACCAGCTCATGTCTGTTTTCATTGATGGATCTGATCAGTAGAAAAGTATTACAAATTGTTTTATCAAATAGTTTACTACCAAAATCGAGCCTTTCCTGGCTCCCTCATTATAAAACTCACATGGTGTGCAAATCCACCTTTTAACAAAAGTATTACATTTGATGCCATTTTATATGTAAATCTGGGACACTTACCTACAGTAGAACTGCGAACCGTCTTTAGCAAGATACCCATCGTAGTGTGCATTCATTAGGTCTCCCTTTTTGCTCTTTTTTGAGCAGTCCTCTGGCGTGAATAACACCTCTATCTTCACATCATCGATTGACGCAACTGCAACTGTAACATCAACAATGACATTATAAATCTGTAGACATAAAAATAAGTTAAGCACAAGAGATCTCGGCAGCATCATCATCATGTCAACAAACTGTATGCGTGGCACCAAAGTTTCGCTAGGAGCGCAAAAAACGTCACTTCTGGTATGCAAGTGACGACCTTCTTCTTCTATGGTATAATGGCGGTCCGTAAAGAAACGTTTACGTGCATGCCGCTACCTCCTGTTTTGGAGTGTACGATCAATCATGGTTTGCCTAATAGAGCCCCACAGTTGTGTCATAATATCCATAAAACCTAGCGGTCAAACAGAGAAATGGTTCCAGTCGTTTTTCCAGCATTCATTTTTCCCATAGGTGATTTTAGAAAAACTTTAAAAAATGACTTTATTTCGTGTAGGTTTACCCTGGCGTGACATTATAATAAGAGTGTAAATCTCTCTCGGATATGGTAACTTGTATCAATATATTGGTCTCTATTTACTCTTAGTTTCAAAAATGCTAATTACCTTCAAAGTAGACATCGTGAAAAACGACAAATCCCTGCAAGCTCCTGCACTTCTTTAATTGACACCTTTGCTAACAGGTATTGTGTCAATTTAAAACTTGCACAAGACAGTACATTGAATTGTCCATTTAAAGAAGTGTAGCCATTTTATCCATTTAGCTAACACGAGATAGTTAATCCAGAGATTCTTACTTTTTCCTCGATTCAGCTGTCTTATCCAGATCATCATGGCATTTGTAGATCTTTATGATAGTTACATTAGCAGATAATTAGCGTCTAATTTTGGGGGGGGTAAATACAGGCGAATATTTTGAAAAAGTCAGAGATTTACATGGTCATCAAAACATCATGCTACGGTAAGACTACATGAAACAGACCTTATTTTTAAGTGTTTATAAAATCCCCTATGGAAAAAATGAATGTTGGGAAAACAATTGGAACCATTTCCATGTTTGACCGCTTGTTTTTATGGGTATTTTGACTCATACTGTGGTACTCTATTCTGTAGTACTAAACAAATAAATCCCTATTAACTACCATCCCCAAAACCCTCCCAACCTCTTCAAATGTTCCCTATCATGCTGAGACATTCCATCCTTAGGATTATTCAACATTTCAAAAATCATGTTGACAGTAACATCTGTTACCCCTAATAACTCTCTTATCATATCCACAAAAATCTTTAACCTGGCATTTATGCTTTCCACAATCCGAGTCCTGTTGATAACCTTTCCAATGAAAGCTATGAAGTAAATGTGTTTTACTATAAAGTGTCCTTTGACGCAGCACATTTATGGGAGCAAGATTTTTGAACAGGTCTCGAAACCATGCCAGGACTAGTAGAAGCACCAGTTCTGTCAGTAGGTCCACTTACTACAGGAGCAGCCATGGTAGCTCCATCAGTCCACCTAATGGTTCCACCAATCTGTCTCACAGCCTCTGCACATGAGACAACATGAGTGATTCTATATCTCTAGGCCTGCCTAGCCTCTCTCTGCCCTTACAAAAATGAATTTGTAGTTGCAAACTTCCCGCAAGTTTGTGGCAAATTTTCTACAAACTACATAGTGTGCCAGAAAATGTTGCCAGAAGTGGTACATTTGCAGCAAACCTTTGGCAACAATAATATGTATTGCAGCTAGTGGCAAACAGTTTGCCAGAGATTTTTTTCTGACAAACAAATCTCCCGAAATTCTATTTTAATCTGTGGTAAACCTGTGGCAACAATATGTATTGCTACTAGTGGCAAAGAGTTTACCAGAAGTTGTTTCTGGTGAACACACAACTTCCAAGACCAGTAACAGTTGACTACCAGTCAAGGGGAGAAGAAAAATCAGTTGAAAATCTACCTAGCTCCAAAGTTGTCCGGTGAGTGTCTAACTTATTGATTTAAGGTCCTAATAAACTTTAAATTGTGTTGGCTAATTGATGCCTGGTTATAAATGTCATGTTTTATGGGATCGAGTGAAACACATGTTGTTGCTGTATCAGTTTCAACCAACCTTTTTATTTTATTTTTTATTTATTTATTTATTTTCACCTTTATTTAACCAGGTAGGCTAGTTGAGAACAAGTTCTCATTTGCAACTGCGACCTGGCCAAGATAAAGCATAGCAGTGTGAACAGACAACACAGAGTTACACATGGAGTAAACAATTAACAAGTCAATAACACAGTAGAAAAAAAGGGGAGTCTATATACATTGTGTGCAAAAGGCATGAGGAGGTAGGCGAATAATTACAATTTTGCAGATTAACACTGGAGTGATAAATGATCAGATGGTCATGTACAGGTAGAGATATTGGTGTGCAAAAGAGCAGAAAAGTAAATAAATAAAAACAGTATGGGGATGAGGTAGGTGAAAATGGGTGGGCTATTTACCAGTAGACTATGTACAGCTGCAGCGATCGGTTAGCAGCTCAGATAGCAGATGCTTGAAGTTGGTGAGGGAGATAAGTCTGTCAGTGCCACTGACTGGCTAGCTGGCTCACTTTAGCGATCATATTTTTGCATATTCAATTGGACAGCTAGCTATCAAACTAATGATTTTCTGGATATTTTAAACACATATTTGTTGTTGACGACATTGCTGTCTTTTAATACCAATATGCATGTCAATATGCTACCTTAGCTGTTCAGTAAATCATCATGTTAGTAAGCACAACAACTAAGGTACCAACAGAGACGGGCGGTCCTGACCTCCCTGGGGTCCTAAGCAAAATTCTGCTAAGGGGCCCTCCTACCTGACCCGTGAGCCATGTAAACCATTTGCCATTTCCACACAGTCACACCTGAGACTCCAGCGCTCACATTACAATCCTCCCTCCTTTGAAACGTTTTTCTCCCATCTGTCGGTTTAAGAATAAGTCGACCTATACAGAACAGAATGAGGTATAAGCAAACCATATTTA
This sequence comes from Oncorhynchus masou masou, assembly GCF_036934945.1. NCBI lineage: Eukaryota > Metazoa > Chordata > Actinopteri > Salmoniformes > Salmonidae > Oncorhynchus > Oncorhynchus masou. Next base: position 18,720,200 of record NC_088221.1, on the reverse strand, counting down.
TTGAATTAAATATTTCCTATAGAATCTTAAGATAAGTGAATATTAACATAAATAAGAAATTGTAGAAAATATCAAACGTAGAAAATAATCAAATGTAACACTGAGCTTTGGCTCTGCTGCCTGGTAATTAGTCCAGTCCTCACAATATTATACAATTAGCTGTGTCTATACAATGTAAACATAAGCCTATAGGCTGTGGCTGCAGCTATATGTCTCAAACTAGTAAAATAAAACCTATACAGCTGTGTGACAACAGCCTGGGCATGTTCAGCATCAGCATGTTCACCAGTCAATCTGGACTGTCTGGAAGGAATTGAGAAAGTATGTCACAGTTAGTTAAGCAGTCATTTACACAAATTCACGTTTGCCATAGAATCTTAAAATGTTACTAAGTGTGCAAGCATTTGAATGTTAAATTAAAATCTTACCATCAAAACATTCCTTTTCTGCACATTCTTGAGGCAAAATCATCAATGATGTCATCATAGGACATGTGTTTCCCTATGTCATGATTTATGCTCATGACGGCCGGACCACTCAAATGTTCCTGTGGCATGGAAGACCTCAGGTAGCTTTTGATGAACTTTCATTTTGAAAAGCTCCTCTCTGCTGATGCTACTGTTACTGGTAGGGTGACTGCAGTTCTTAGGGCCATCCATCGGTTAGGAGAGAGTTCATCCAGGTCTTTCTCACAGAGATAGGAAAGCAGCTCAAAGGCAGTCATCTTATCTGATGGCAGATCAGGTCAATTCAGAATCTCATGTGCCAGATCCATTCCACTGATGTCACAGTCATCTCTGAAGGTTAGAGTGTTTTCAGCTTCCATGTAGTGAGCCTTTAAAGATTCACTGGACATCTGAGAAGATCAGCAGCACTCCATATTTGGTTTTCACCTGGTTGAGTGTTTCAAATCTCTCATCCATGGATGTCACAGCAGAGTCGACCACAATGTTGAAGCAGTTGACGTCAAGGTTTTCCAGTGCATCAGTCACTGGTTCATCAGGAGCCTCATTGCTGAAATGCCTCTTGCTGTTTCTCAGTCTCTCTTTTTTCAGAACAGCCTCCACATTAATGTCTTCACAAATGCTTTTGGCTGTTGTCTGGGCCTCAGAGTATCCAGTTTCCCAGTATGTAGTGAGGGGGGCCTTTGCATTTGAGATTACATTCACTGCGATATCCAACTGCATTGAGGGGGATTGGAGGAGCTGGTTCACCTTGTTTGTCATTGTCAGTATCTCACACCATACGACATCAAGAAGTGGTAGGACCCAACTTCCTCTGCAAGTGCTTTCGCCTCCACTTTGGCCACAGAATCGTTGATTGCCTGTCTGGCTTCCAGTAATGCCTCCCGAACCTCAGAAACCTGATACCTGATTGCATGAACACTTTGGAGCCTACTCTCCCATCTTGTGTCACTCCATGACTTTACGGTTATGTTCACATCTTTGTGTGCCAGCTGAAAAGTAGGTGAAGAGCTTTTGCACATGCCCAAAAAACCCAACTGCATCTTTTGAAGATTTGGCAGCATCAGCACTGACAAGGTATATAGTATGTACTCCACATGGGACGAACACAGCTCTGGGATTTTTTTTAATCAGTCTGGCTTGTACTCCTTGGTGCTTGCCCTTCATGTTGGCCCCATTATCATAAGCTTGCCCTCTGCAATCTTCAAATGGAATCTTCAGCTTGTTCAACTTATCTAAGGTGACAGTGGACAGATTCAAGCCTGTTGTAACCTCAACATTCACAAAGCCGAGGAAGTGCTCCTTGATCTCGGCTTTCCCTTTAAAGCCACGCTTCCCAGAATAATGGACATTTGCTCCTGGTGACTGTCAGGTGTACAGTCCGAGATAATGGAGAAGTATTTTGAGTCTCTTACTTGTGTCACTATTGCTTCCAGAATCTTGTCACTCACAATCTGTATCAGCTCATTCTGTGTGCGCTTCCAAAGGTAATGAACATGTGTCTCTCCATCTTTAATTTTGCTGAGATGACTTTCCATAACGGGTTCAAATTTAGCCAGTAATTCAACCTCTTTTAGGAAATTTCCATTATCTGGTTGGAATAGTTTGTCTGATGAACCCCTGAATGCTAGGTTTCTTTCAGCCAGAGACTGGGTGATACTTATTAAATGTGTAAGGCCATCCCGCCATCTCTTTCTTTCAGCCTCCAAAATTGTAATTTGTATCTGGTCAAGAGTCTGTCCCCGACTTAGGCGCAGATCAAGTTCTCTCCACTTAAACATATTGTCTGTGTGTTCAGCACTACCCTCATGGTGTTTCAGAATGCCGTTGATATTTGACCAGTCATTCACGCCTTCCCTTACTATTTTGTAGTCTTTTGTAGAAAATAGCTTACAGCAAAAACAATACACCGTGCTGTTTTTGATTGAGTGTGAGAGCCACCTCCCCGGTAGTCTTTTTCCATTTGACAGCTGTCTTTGTAATAAGCCTGAATGTAAACCTATTCCAGACTTGTCTTTAGGGAAAGAAAAACCCAGTCCTGGTTTGAATGGACATCTGCGCACTAACTCAGACCTCATAACGTCTGTTAAGACTGGGGGCCAATCTGCTGGGTCATTTGGTGGAACAGCAACTGTTCTACTAGTATCTGATTCTGGCTGTACACCTCTGGTTGTGCTATTACTGCCTGAGGCTGCCTGTACTTCACCTGGGTCTGTGTTAGTACTTGCTGAAGATGGCTGTATTGGGTCTGTGTTAGTATTTGCTGAAGCCAGCTGTACTGGGTCTGTGTTAGTACTTGTTGAAGCTGCCAGTACTGGGTCTGTGTTAGTACTTGCTGAAGACGGCTCTACTGGGTCTGTGTTAGTACTTGCTGAAGACGGCTCTACTGGGTCTGTGTTAGTACTTGTTGAAGCTGCCAGTACTGGGTCTGTGTTAGTACTTGCTGAAGACGGCTCTACTGGGTCTGTGTTAGTACTGGCTGAGGCTGGATGTGGATCAACTGTGTCTCTGCTGTTCCGGATGATGATCCAGCATCTCCTCTACTGACAAACTTAAGCAGAGCACATGTAAATTATAGATAACAATACTATTATGAAGATGGAGCCCGGAGCCGAAGGCAGACGTTTTATGTGCCCCCAACTGATTGTATTTCTTTGTTTTTTAATCTGCGTTGTTTGTAAGTTATTTCTTTACTCTTTTTGTACATAATGTTGCCGCTACCGTCTCTTATTGACAAAAAATAACTTCTAGACATCAGGACAGATTACTCACCGCAGACTAGCAGAGTCCTTTTTCTTCTTTCATGACTCTGACGAGCCCGAGGCGGAGGATGTACGGCTCCCTCAGGAACAGGCCCTGACCCCAGTGATCTGTGTGAAGAGGAGGCGGAGAAAGAGAGGCCGGAGAGCGAGCTGTCTTCTGAGAAGTCTGAGGTGATCGAATAAACCCCCACTTCCCTCAATTCTGCTAGCCAACATGAAATCTTTGGACAATAAAATGGATGAGTTACTGGGAAGATTAAACTACCAACGGAACATTAAAAACTGTAAAATCTTATGCCTCACAGAGTCGTGGCTGAATGACGACAATATCAACATACAGCTGGCTGGTTATACGATGTATTTTTGTAAACAACAGTTGGTGCACAATATCTAAGGACGTCTCGAGCTATTGCGTGGCTGAGATGGAGTTTCTCATGATAAGCTGAAGACCTCCCTCACTACCTACCAAGATAGTTTTCATCTATATTCTTTGTAGCTGTACATACCACCACAGTCAGAGGCTGGCACTAAGATAGCATTGAATGAACTGTATTCTGCCATAAGCAAACAAGAAAACGGTCACCCAGAGGCTGCTTTCCTGGTAAAAATTAAAGCAGGAAGCACCAGTGACTAGATCAATGAAAAAGTGGTCAGATGAAGCAGATGCTAAGCTACAGGACTTTTGCTAGCACAGACTGGAATATGTTCCGGGATTCATCCAATGACATTGATGAGTACACCACATCTGTCATTGGCTTCATCAATAAGTGCATCGATGACGTCGTCCACAGTGACCTTACGTACATACCCCAACCAGAAGCCATGGTTTACAGGCAGCATCTGCACTGAGCTAAAGGCTAGAGCTGCCGCTTTCAAGGAGTGGGACTCGCACCCGGAAGCTAATAAGAAATTCCGCTATGCCCTCTGATGAACCATCAAACAGGCAAAGCGTCAATACAGGACTAAGATCGAGTCATAAGACTGTGTGATCACGCTCTCCACAGCCGATGTGAGTAAGACCTTTAGACGGGTCAACATTCACAAGGCTGCAGGGCCAAACAGATTACCAGTACGTGTACTGCAAGCATGCGCTGACCAACTAGCAAGTGTCTTCACTGACATTTTTAACCTCTCCCTGTCTGAGTCTATAATGCCAACATGTTTAGAGCAGCCCGCCATAGTGCCTGTGCCCAAGAATACTAAGGTAACCTGCCTAAATGACTACCTACCCGTAGCAGTCACGTCTGTAGACATGAAGTGCTTTCAAAGGCTGGTCATGGCTCACAACACCATCATCTGAGAAACCGTAGACCCACTCCAATTTGCATACCGCCACAACAGATCTACAGATGATGCAGTTTCTATTGCACTCCACACTGCCCTTTCCCACCTGGACAAAAGGAACACCTATGTCAGAATGCCATTCATTGACTACAGCTCAGCGTTCAACACCATAGTGCCCTCAAAGCTCATCAATAAGCTAAGGACCCTGGGACTAAACACATCCCTCTGCAACTGGATCGTGAATTTCCTGATGTGCCGCATCCAGGTGGTAAGGCTAGGTAACAAGACATCTGCCACGCTGATCCTCAACACAGTGGCCCGTCAGTGGTGCATGCTCAGCCCCCTCCTGTACTCCCTGTTCACTCATGACTGAACGGCCAGGCACGGCTCCAACACCATCATTAAATTTGCCGATGACACAACAGTGGTAAGCCTGATCACCGACAACAACGAGACAGCCTATAGGGAAGAGGTCAGAGACCTGGCCGTGTGGTGCCCGGACAACAACCTCTCCCTCAACTTGATCAAGACAAAGGAGATGATTGTGGACTACAGGGAAAAGAGGACCGAGCACACCCCCATTCTCATCTAATGGGCTGCAGGGGAGCAGGTTGAGAGCTTCAAGTTCCTTGGTGTCCACATCACCAACAAACTAACATGGTCCAAGCACACCATGACAGTCGTGAAGCGGGCAAGACAAAACCTATTCCCCCTCAGGAGACTGAAAAGATTTGGCATGGGTCCTCAGATCCTCAAAAGATTCTACAGCTGCACCATCGAGAGCATCCTGACTAGTTGCATCACTGCCTGGTATGGCAACTGCTCAGCCTCCGACCGCAAGGCACTACAGAGGGTAGTGCGAATGGCCCAGTACATCACTGGAGCCGAGCTTCCTTCCATCCAGGACCTCGATACCAGGCGGTGTCAGAGGAAGGCCCTAAAAATGATCAAAGACTCCTGCCACCCTAGTCATAGATTGTTCTCTTTCTATCACACGGCAAGCGGTACCAGAGAACCAAGTCTAGGACCAAGACGCTGCAAAACAGCTTCTATCCCCAAGCCATAATACTCCTGAACATCTAGTCAACTGGCTACCCAGACTATTCACCTATCCCCCCATTCTCCACATCATTGCCGCTCTCTGTTGTCATCTATGCATAGTCACTTTAATTAACTCTACCTACATGTACATACTACCTCAACTAACAGGTGGCCCCGCATTTTGACTCTGTACCGGCAACCACCTGTAAATATTGTTATTTTATTTTTTACTGCTGCTCTTTGTTGCTCTTTGTTACTTTTATCTCTTATTCTTATCCATATTTTTTGAAACTGCACTGTTGGTTAGGGGCTCGTAGATAAGCATTTCACTGTAAGGTTGTATTCGGCGCATGTGAGTAATAACATTTGATTTGATTTAAAAAACGAAATACATGTATTTTAATTAAATACATTACAAGTACATCAAGTATTTTGTAGTTTATTGTGATGCATTGATCTTTATGGAATTTTGTATCAGCATTTTGTCATTTTTGCCCATCCCAGAGAATAGAATTGAATGAGCAGAAATAGTGGCAAACTGTGACTATTGAAGCCCCTGGCTTTCAATGAGGGGAAAAACACTTTTTTTGTCTTAGCAAACTCCAAAATCAAGAAAATAACTGAAACATACAGCAAAACATACGGCAAAGCATCACTTATGTTTGGGGACTTCTACAGAATTCTAAAGTCTCGTTCGGTACAGGACGGCACAGGATCAACAGTCCACAGGAACGGGCAGTAGACCACGATTAGGCTAATTATTTAGTAAGCAGTTTTATAGAATGTTTACACTTCCCCTTTGCTCATGCTTCTCCCAACAGTTGCCTGCCCAGCTGATAAAGGCCCATCTAAACCTACACATAAACTATAAAGGCTATAAAAACTAATTTCAACTCCAACACATACTTTGAGGCAGATTCTCCTGGATGGAGATCAATTTGGGGTTAGGGTAATGTGGGGTATCTAGCCCACCGGGTTAACTGCCCCCACCGCTGTAATTCTCACAGAAACCACTTTGTCACCCCCCCCCCACCACCAAAAAAAAAACATTCGGCACATTCCCTGGCTTCCACTACTCTTGCTCAACTAAAAATGTTATGTCTCATCTAAACGATTCTGAGGTAAGTTGATCAAATGTTTCGTAATTTAGAAAAGTTATATATACAGTGCGTTCAGAAAGTAATTCACAACCCTTGACTTTTTCAATATCTTGTTGTGTTACAGCTGGAATTTAAAATGTTTGTTTTTTTAAGTAAAAAATACAAATCTGACAGTTTAAGCTAGAGATATCTGGAGGTTTTTTTGCATTGGATGCGTCTCAATCCACCGCATCCGCCTATGTTGCACTTCCACATCTGCGGTGAAAGGTGACAGAGCTCGAGCGGTGTTTGTCAGACCATGAGGCATCACGAAAATCATTCTTCTTACAAAATTTGCTGTAGCGTCAGAACAGTTTGGCCTATGAACTATTATGACCCCTCTGTGGAAAGGTGAGACTGCTTTAGAACCCCCACAGGCCTCACAAGACTCATCTGAAGGTCCCCGGTACCAGTTGAAAAAAATTGTGGAAGTCTATATGGAGACTGTTTAGTGCCAAAAATAAGGGGTTAAATACATGTAAAAATATCTATATATATTTCCAGATTTTTCGTATTTCTCTCAGATATAGGAGAGACACTTCAGAACAAACTTCCTTTTTGATTTTTTTGGAGGGGACTATTAGTTGTTATATGTAGTGAATCTGTTATTCAATGTGTTTGTATGGTCTTATAATATACCGTGCCTTGCGAAAGTATTCGGCCCCCTTGAATTTTGCGGCCTTTTGCCACATTTCAGGCTTCAAACATAAAGATATAAAACTGTATTTTTTGGGAAGAATCAATAACAAGTGGGACACAATCATGAAGTGGAACGACATTTATTGGATATTTCAAACTTTTTTAACAAATCAAAAACTGAAAAATTGGGCGTGCAAAATTATTCAGCCCCTTTACTTTCAGTGCAGCAAACTCTCTCCAGAAGTTCAGTGAGGATCTCTGAATGATCCAATGTTGACCTAAATGACTAATGATAATAAATACAATCCACCTGTGTGTAATCAAGTCTCCGTCTAAATGCACCATACGAACACATTTAATTTTTCATCAAATAATTGTTTTCCATTTTTACTGTTACTTCAAGGGGTCTTCAAATTCTAAATCAATTAGCTAAATAATCGTTGGTATGACCTTCTTAAAACAATTCCATATAGCTTAGTAAAACACCCTCCAATTTAGACAGGGCTTAGAGACTTATGGGTTAACTTGAGATTGTTTTGTCACTGGCCAACACACAATACCCCATAATGTCAAAGTTTTACAAATAAATAAAAATTGTAAAGCTGAAATGTCTTGAGTCAATAAGTATTCCACTCCTTTGCTATGGGAAGCCTAAATAAATTTAGGAGTCAAAATTTGCTTAACAAATCACATAATAAATTGCAAGGATTTTTGAATGACTACCTCATCTCTGTACCCCACACATACAATTATCTATAAGGTTCCTCAGTCAAGCAGTGCATTTCAAACACAGATTCAACCACAAAGATCAGGGAGGTTTTCCAATGCCTCGCAAAGAAGGGCACATATTAGTAGAACAATTTTCTAAAAACCCTTTTCTAAAAACAACATTTCGTTAAATAACAACAAAAGAGTAAACTGTAGACACCTATTTCCTTTCATAGTTTGTTTGCCTAAGCATGACCGTCACCCACATACCACATTTTATCCAAATGTTACTTTTTTGTGTCAGCAATTGGACATTGTTCTTAGGTGGAGCTAGTTACCCCCACGTTACTCCAAGTGCCTTGCTCGACAAGCACAAAGGCAGTTGTTCTATGGGGGAATAGGGCTCATCTCAACTCTCAAAACTGCCTTCCTCTGCTCCTTTCCTTTGTCTGCACTTATAAAATACATTGAGATGTAAAAGCAACTCCCCATTTGCTTACTACCATATTCTTTTCATCCATCCTGTTTTTTCGTTTTTGGATTTGTGTCAATTACGTGAATAGACAAGGAGAGGAAACCACTTCAGACAATTGAGATGCACTCATTGATTCAATGCTCGGCCGCCAGACTAATTTTAGACTGTGTGTGTGCAATCCCTTCCACAGCAGCAGTGTCTCGAACTCCGAAATGGTTTGGCAGTCGTGGGCAGGTGAGAAATGACGTCAATGCAAACTTCTCTGGAATAGACGCGTTCAATATTACTTGCCCCATATAAATGTGATTACTATTGAACACATGTTTTTTGTTTGTCAATGTGTGACTTTAAACGACAGTTTATTCACCCGATGACAGTCGTCGCCAATTGGACACCTAAATGATGGACTCAAGAAGATAGGCTACATTCTATACAAGCGGTCTATCCTCCAACAACCTTGAAACTTTGAAACAATAATTTTGGTAAGAAAATATCTTTATCGATTAGTTTTCTTTTTTTTTCCTTCTTCTTAATAATATATTTATTTGTGTTCACAGGAATAACAAGCTTAGATATGTCCCTTCGGTGTTGCTTTACCATTTTAAGTTGAATAGAGAAAACAACAATTGAATGCGTGGTTACAAGAAGAAACGTTTCATGATACGTTTTGTCAGAGCTGCGGCAATGAAACAGCTTATTATTCTCTAGTCATATATTTCTCTCGGGCAATGTCTGTCTGGTCTGAGCACAGTTATACAGTTACAGGCTACCATTTATATTTGTATAGGCTACAGGGAATAGTGAAGTCATGTCTCCTGCTGTAGAGGCAGTAGCCAAGTGGGCTATTATACATGTTCCAAGTCTTTCATATACTCTAGCCCTAACAAAATGTAAGAGCTTGAACATCATACTCCGTCACTGTAAAACCAAGTCTTTAGGATGTGAACACATAGCTCAACATTTATTTGTAACACTTTTTAAGCATGTCAAGGCATTTAGAATATCGATGAAAATGAGTCACAGTGTTTGGATTGTAATCACAAGTCAATTCCAGAACATGTTTACTCACTGTAAAGCTTTGTACACACATGAACATGTTTATTCGGGACAAGGCGTTTAGGTTTTAAACACAAGACACTTGGGTTGCTGTTCGAAGGCTGTATTTGAAAATGTCCCAGTATGCCTTTGGAGTGAATGTGAGAGAAATCAACCCATGCCTGTGTTTGTTAGTGACAGAGACGTCATTGTTGCATTCAATACTTTAGTGTGTAGTCATTCACAACCTTCAATAACAATAACTGCTATTTTGATTTCACAACCAAGACCGTCTAAACTGGAACAACTATCTCAGTAACAGGCGCAATAAATCCAATCCCTTACAGATTGGATTAGTTTAGAAAATTGTACAGTATAAGATTAATCAATCAATGTGCTTGAGGAAACATAGATAAAAATTAAAAAAAGTTAATGGAAGTCGAGTAACAACACCATGCGTTTTGAAAAGGTTTATTGAATCAACTGTCCTGTTCAGTTGTGCTGAAATGTAGGTAAGGTGACAGACATTCCGAATAAATGCCTTATCGGCTTATTACAGGTTATTGTCTTAGCCTGTCATAACCCCAATTGTTGTATTACTCCATTGTTTATGTTTTTGTTGTCATTTGAGTCTTTGCTAACAAAAAAAGATACAGCTTCAAAATGTGTTTAGAACTATTATTGCAATCTTATGGACATGCCAGCCCATCTCCCATAGCTTGCCAAAATTGACTGGGCCAGAAATGTTTATTACACATTGTTCCTTTAATTCTGGTGGGGGTGGAAAACTGTTTCAGTCATCTCTCTCCCTCTCCCCCTCCCCCATCCCCCAGGGAGATGGCGAGTGACGACCAGGTGGCCATCTTGACAGACGACGAGGAGGATCAGAAGAGGAAGTACGTCATGGCAGAACCCTTCAACACCCTGTCCAAAACCCTGGATCAGATGGCAGCAGGTGCGGACACCACCGCTGCCTCCCAAGGTCCAGCATCACCCCCGACAGACGCATCTGACACCCCCAGCAATGACTGCCTGGAGAGGAACTGCGTGCAGATCAACAACCACCTACTCATCTCCAAGGTCTTCTACTTCTTCTTCTATGCGGCCTATGGGTCCCTGCACCCTTTGCTGTCTGTCTACTACAAGCAACTGGGCATGACGCCCAGCCAGAGTGGCCTGCTGGTCGGGATTCGGTACTTCATAGAATTCTGCAGCGCCCCCTTTTGGGGGGTGGTGGCGGACCGCTTCAAGAAGGGCAAGGTGGTGCTGCTGTTCTCCGTCTTCTGCTGGTTGGTGTTCAACTGCGGGATCGGCTTCATCAAGCCTGCCTCCATGACCTGCGTGGAAAGGAAACCTACAGTCGTGTCCCCCACCAGTCCCGCCCAGATCGGTCCGTTGGCCAATCACAGCAGGAACCGCAGGGGTGCGAGTGGAGACTTTTTCCCCCTCCCTTTTGCATCAGACTCAGTTAGCGGTCCCCTGCACAGGTATGTGAGGAGCGATGGTGGTAATATCACTGGACCCAGTACTGTCACGGGACCTGTGCCTTCCTCCACCATCTCCACAACAATGTTGACATCTTCCCCCTCCACCTCCACCACCACCACCACCACCAAAACAAAAACAACAACATCAAAAACAGCAGCAACAACAACAGCCGGCTCAAAACCTGCCTCAAATCTGACCATGACCAAACCAACCACCACAACCACCACTACCAAAGTCTATGACATCATCTCCAACCACGACCAGGTGGAGACCATCTTCCTCCTGATCCTGCTGGTCATCATCATCGGCGAGTTCTTCAGTGCTCCGGCCATGACCATCGTGGACACGCGCACCCTGCAGTACCTGGGCCCCCACCGGGACCGCTATGGTCTGCAGAGGATGTGGGGCTCCCTGGGCTGGGGCCTGGCAATGTTGTGTGTGGGCATCTGGATCGACCACACCCACATCAAGCTCTTCATCCAGGGCACCGGCTGCATCGTGCCTGATTACAAGAACTACCAGATAGCCTTTATTGTCTTTGGTGTCCTGATGGCCGTTGCTTTTGTAGTGTCTACTCAGTTCTACTTTGAGAGTAGTACTAATGACCATCGGCCAATGGAGGCACAGGTGGAGGAGGATAAGAGACAGGATATGGAATCTCCTCAAACGTCCAGTGGCGTTTCATCTCCCGAAGGGCATACGGTGGAATCGTTAGAATCTCAACGTTCCATCAGCCAGCGGTTCCTTTACTGGGACCTCCTTCGGCTGCTGTGCAGTGTGCAATACAGCTCTGTGCTCTTCGTGGCCTGGTTCATGGGATTTGGCTACGGCTTCGTGTTCACTTTCCTCTACTGGCACCTGGAGGACCTGAAGGGGACCACCACGCTTTTTGGAGTCTGCTCGGTGCTGAGCCACATCTCGGAGCTGGTAGCCTACTTCACCAGCCACAAGCTCATAGAGCTCATCGGCCATATAAGGTATATCAAGGGGGCATGGGTCAAAAGCAATAGCCCGGTCCCAGATCTGTTTGTGTTTCTGTACGTCTTGTCAACTCCTGCGTGACAATAACCCTAGAAGTTAGCTAGACAGCACAAACTGATCTGGAACCAGGCAACAAAAGCAAGGCCAAAATGAGATTATTCTAGTATAGTTGTATGCAAAGTCACAATATTATTTTATTTCTTTCAGTTTGATTGAATTCCACATAATAGCCAACTTTCTTGGAGATTTGATGGGATTTAGGCGTATCAGAAAGCATCATTTGTTCAGACTTTACACTTGTTTACTTTTTGTCAGTGAATTTAAATAACCTCAAGCATTCAGTGAATTCAGTGAATCGACAATCTATGTGAATTTCCTGCCCTGTCCCTGTGGGAACTTGACCAGTAAGCTGCGTGCTAGAGTGACACAATGAGTGAGTGGAGTGTAAGGGAGTTTCAAGGGTGATGTAGTAGCCTGCTAACGGAAGACGTTGGTGTGCTACATAGGCTATAGCAGACCGCCCAACAGCCTCAAACAAACATACGGTCAATTCATAGGATGACAGACATTGGGAGAGCTCTGCTCTGTTAAATTTCTAAGAGGGAAACCTACTCCCTCCAGCTAGTGTGGTCTCTTTCTCTCTCTCTCGCTCTCTTTCTAAATTGTGATTTATTGTCTGTTTGGATTGGAGAGAGAGAGAGAGAGAGAGAGAGAGAGAGAGTGAAAGGAAGGGAGAGGAGGGAAAGGCAGAAACCCAGATGTTGACTAAGTGGGCATTGCCCAAATTGGCACACAGTTTGCAGAATGGACAAGCTGTTTTTTCTAGACATTTGATATTTTCCAAAGCTTTAAATACAGTGTTTTGCTTAAGGGAAAGGAAATAAACATTGGTAAACAGGAAGACCCATCCTGAGAGCTCAGAGAGGATTTTTTTGTCAGTTCTTCCGTCTCCCCTGTGATATTTCTCAGGCGGGTGACACTTGCCAAATCACCCACGCCTATCTATGAACAGGATGAATCATTTGTAATAACAAGGGTTAGCCAAGGGCTGGTCTCCCAGTACAAAGCTACAATGTGCCGCTTATGTTATTCAAATATGGTTGTTTTAAGTGCAGCCAGAGCAGTTTCCGAGACAATGGGAAAGTCTCTAACCATTGCATTCATATTATCAACAAACTATAAACTAACTATGGATTAGTTTGTAAAAAGCACTGTATGCAGTACTAATACAGGTACATGTGTAAAAACAACTAACATTTACACCAATATTTATACTTTTTACAATGCCATCAGCATTGTAGAGAATGAATGGACAGTGCTGTGCTGAATCGATGGAGGAGAGCTCTGCTCTTCTCCCACAGAGTTTCACTGTGTGTGTGTGGTGTGTGTGTCTGGACTCTGTCAGATCTTTGTTTGATGGCCTGGTTTCTGCCTGGGCTGCTGGCAGGGCCTGTGGAAGCCTTTTGTTCCTTTGGGGACGTGTGTGCGTATAACCCAATCCTGTCCATTACTTCAGCATGAGGCTCTCCGTTGATCTCCTGAACTAAATGGCTGTGCAGATCGATTGGTGAGCACAGAAACACTGCGCAGGGGCTTTTCATATTAGGCTGTTATTCAAATTGCCTGTCTCACGCTAAGATTTGCATGGGTATCTCTCCATGTCTGAGATTTACATGGGGCATAAGACTATGTGAAGATAAATACGGAAATAGTTGTTGCTGTCTGTGTCTGTTTGTGTCTGTGTATGGTAACACGTCGACCAGTTAGATGACTGCTGTGTGTATGAGTCTGTGCATGCCTCCTTTCCTGTCCAGCTCTAGTCTCTGTGCAGCAGTTATCTGGTCCTTGTGACTGGTCCTAGTGTTGTCAGACACAGCCTGCCCTGGGGTTAGAATGACTCACTGTATGACACAGCCTTAAAGAGCCACACACACCCAGCTCAAAAATAACCCATGAGAGGAAAAAGCCTAAAACAGCACCTATAGCATTGCATGTCCAAGGTTAATATATGTCAAATATGCATACAGTATGTAAACTGGAATTGTTAAATGTGTCAGTATATTTGCATAATGTTTTTGTAGTTGTAATGTGTTCATGCCCACATACACTGAGTATACACAACACACACTCTCTTGCCATGCCATAGACTGACCAGGTGAATCCAGGTGAAAGCTATGATCCCTTATTGATGTCACTTGTTGAATCCACTTCAATCAGTAGATGAAGAGGAGGAGACAGGTTAAAGAAGGATTTTTAAGCCTTGAGACACTTGAGACATTGATTGTGTATATGTGCCATTTAGGAGGTTAAATGGGCAAGACAAAAGATTGAAGTGCCTTTGAACAGGGTATTGGTAGTAGGTGTCATGTGCCTTTGTTTGTTTCAAGAACTGCAACACTGCTGGGTTTTTCATGCTCAATAGTTTCCCATGTGTATCAAGAATGGTGCACTTCCCAAAGGACATCCAGCCAACTTGACACAACTGTGGGAAGCATTGCAGTCAACATGGGCCAGCATCCCTGTGGAACACTTTTGACACCTTGTAGAGTGCATGCCCCAACGAATTGAAGCTGTTCTGAGGGCAAAAAAAGGGGGGAGGGTGCAACTCAATATTAGGAAGGTGTTCCTAATGTTTGGTATACTCAGTGTATGTAACAGCACATTTCTGGGGGGGAAAGCGGAGTATGGTGAATCTGGTCAAGGGTTTGATTGGACAGGATGTTGTCATAGGAGACGGGCACCAAACATCCAACAGTGTGGGAATGAAGGACATAGAAGTCTGTTCAGAATGATATAGAAGTCTGCTCAGAATGATATAGAAGTCTGCTCAGAATGTTATAGAAGTCTGTTCAGGGAGAGTTCGGATTTAACCTCTAAGCTTTGGCCTTACTTTCACCTGCAACTCTGTTGATATGTAATAACTTGCTATAGCTTTAGGATAGTTTTAGGGTTATGTTGGGGAGTGGTGGATGGTTAGTTAAACAAAGAGGTGAAAGTTCATCATCTATAAACCATCTGTAGTGTACTATTGAAATAGTGTTATCCAACCTTCTCCTCCTCCCCTTTTCCTCCCCAGGGTGCTGTACATCGGGCTGGCCTGCAACACGGCCCGCTATCTGTACATTTCCTACCTGGAGAACGCCTGGGTTGTCCTGCCCATGGAGGTCCTTCAAGGTGAGGCTGCACCGGGTCTCGGGCCTCGCGGCACTGCAACGCATGCGATATCTATTGACTTAGGTTAGCATAAGTGTTGACATTAGATTGAAAGGAGGAGGAAGTAGTGTTTGGACTGGGAGCCCTGTTGCCATGTTGCCTCTCAAAGTTCAATTCAGGAAAGGATAGCTCCCCTCATCAATGACAAGAAAAGCTTGTCCTTCGCCTGGAAAACGCCCCTTTCCTCCGTATCTAGACTACTCTGATAGCCACATGTAGGCCATGAATTACAACGTTGCAGCTATACACAAATAAGTAACATTGAAGGATGCTTATAATAATTGTAATCATTCACTAGGGGCGTAACAACACCAAATAACTATGTTTAGAGACACACACAATCTAATTTCAAAATCTCCACAATTCTAAAGGAGGGGGTATGACAGTAACAAACAAGACAAACAAGTGGTGGCCGTAGCTCTGGTCTGGGAGGATAGTGACGATATGGGCTAGCTAAAGAACTGAATAGGGGGCGAGGCAAGCTAAGGAGGGTATGGTAGCAGGTTTGATGGCTTTGTCCTATTATTGGTAGCTATACAATGAGAAAACGAGGCGTGTTGGATGTAAATTGGCTAGTTGAGCCAGTTCAAACATGACACACCCAAGCGAGTGTTAATGACTATGGTTAAGTCCACTCTCTCTCGCTTGTCACCTGCCACGAACACACACAGGACATGTCCTCCCTTTGACATCAATTAGAAAATGTCTCCCAAAATGTATTTATTTTCCCTCCCAAATAGTCTGGTGTTGTATACAGCTTTTAATGAAAACAAATTACAGTTTAATGGGTCTGCTTGTTTGTTTCTAGTTGTATACAAAAATGTGAAAGGGACTTCATTTAAATGTTTGTTTGTTCTACAGATGTTTCTATTCATGACCCACTACTGTATATCTCTGGGGGGAGGTTTCATGATATTAAATTAACAAGCCAATAACTTGTCCTAATCGTATTACTCCCTGCCCTGACCTAGTGTCACGACGTATGCGTATTTGTGGAGATGTGCCCGAGTGTGCGGTTCTCTCTTGCACTCAGTCTCTCTGTATCTCTGTGTATCTAGGTGTGACCCATGCCTCAGTGTGGGCAGCGTGTATCTCCTACCTGAGTGCTGCTGTACCTCCAGAGCTGAGGACCTCTGCCCAGGGTATCCTCCAGGGCCTGCACCTGGGGCTGGGCCGGGGCTGTGGGGCCATGGTGGGGGGAGTGTTTGTCAACTTCTTTGGTAAGAGCCACTGTGATGGAAAAAACTCCCGCTGGATTGTATCGAAGTTGCATTGAATTGAATTGCGTGTCTCCCAGTTCAACCAATGAGAGATGGAACTATTGTCACTTGTTAAAAGGTACAATTTGTTAAATGTGCATTCATTTAAATGGCCATTGAGAAGAGCAGTAATCCAGATTGTACCTTCAACGGTGACTTCTACATGACCAACTCACAGTCATAATGGTCCACACATGCCTTTTCAAAATGTTTTACAACACCTCCCCTCCTTATAAACATGCCCTGTCCTCTGTGGTTTTCATAAGAATCCAGGTCTTGACTCTTAATAAACTACCACCAGTCCCATCTAAATCATAAGGATAGGAATTTTATGGTCTGGAATGCATTTGGCTGTATTCTCAGAATAACAACTCTGTGTGTCTCTCTCTATGCTCTGAAATATGTTTTGTTTTTTTTGGGGGGGGGGGGGGTGTAAAATATATCCCCTACAGTGCTGAAATTGATATTTATTTTCAGTTTCAGTGTTATATGAAAATCAATGAGTGAAATACATAAATGTATTTGAAGATTTTGTTTCCAAAGCCTAGGGCACTCAAACTCAATGCTGGACCTCGAAGCCAGTTCCACTGCATTCTTTCATTGTTCCCCTCTAATCAGGGACTGATTTAGACCTGGGACACCAGATATGTGCAATTAATTATCAGGTAGAACAGAAAACCAGCAGGCTTCAGACCTCATAAAGTAAGAGTTGAATACCCCTGGCCTAGGGAGTAAGGGCTAGGGGTTGATTTGGAATTAAGAAATACTGTGAACACCTTTTGTCTATTTGGGTTATGGTTTAGGAGCAGCCCACACCTTCAGAGGGATAGGAATCGCCTCCCTCGTCATCCTCCTCCTCTTCGCTCTCATCCAATGGCTGGCTGTGCAGAGTGGGGAGAAAAGTATGTGTTAATGAAGTTGATCCTATCCTGTCTGCTTCAGGCTGGGCCTCTGCATGGGCAGAAAAACAGCATTTGCTGCAGCTATTATGCCCCTTAATGGAGAAGTGATTGGCTCCCAATGTGGCAAGCATAACATGTACTACCACTAACTTTAAATCCAGTTTTTCTATCAGCAACTGAGATATTCAGACATTAGAATGCTGAATGAATCATGTTTAGGATGTCAATAATAGCGGTAGTTGTTAGGCCAGACATCTTAGCAGAATAAGCATTTTTAATCGTTATGAAAAATGTTGCTTACGTTGTTTTCCAGATACCAAAATGCTGGCGGAGAACATTCCCGTCCCCTCCAGTCCCGTTCCCATAGCAACCATCGACGTTATCCAATCAGATAACGTCGCCGCAACAACGCCACCACCAAGGAAGACCAAGCACCAGGAGGAGCAGGAGGACATGAGCAAGCCCGCCTGGGTGGTGTCCGCCTCGCCCTGGGTCTCCCTGGCCTTCGCCCTGCACCAGATCAGAGAGATCGCTGCCCTGGCCAGGAGCAGCCCTGCCAACAACCATCAGCCGCTCGAGGTAGGTAGACAGGGTGGCAGCTCGTGGGGTTTAGGCATAGACTTCTAGGTTCAGGCTGTGATTTGAGGCTGGGCCCAAAGGTGCATGTCACTGGGCAGAGAATGAAACAGTAGGTAGTTTTATGTGGAACACGGGTGGTTTATCTAGGGATTTGTGCACGTACCAGCCAAGGTTCCAAGTTGTATAATGTCCTAATGAGAATTGTCTTTTTTATGTTGTGTCCCATTTTGAAGAAAGGTGAGAATGTAATTACCTGCCTTTAGAACTGTATTTTATGAGGGTATTTTTGCATATCTGTGCCAAGTACTATACTTACAGTATTACAAATAACTATGATGCAACACTTTACCTTTGCTCTGTTTGGTAGGAGATCAATGAGATCAGCATAGATGAACCAACAGATGAAACCTCCCAGTCCTCATCTCAAGACCCCCCCAGCAGGTCCCCACAGACGGGATCCTCTCAGGGGGGAACCCCCCTACCTGACCAGGATCCCCCTATGCCTGCAGACCAACCACCCCTCCCCACTGGCCACACACAGTAAAGGGGGAACACATTGCACATTTTGAGAAACTGTCCCAAAATGTTTTCCAAGCAACACCACCAACCGACAGTCAAGTGCTGGCGGAAGACCAGTTATTAAAAGAGTGAAGAGTATGATTTTACAGACTGGACAGAAGAAAAATACAGGCCAAAATGAGAGGTTATATATTTCCTCTGAGCAGAGGACTTAACCAGGGCCTTTTGGGATCTGAGGAAAAGCTCTTGCCTTGAAGTAGCTACTGTTGCACTTTCAAATGGATGTAAAAATTGTAAGTTATTTTTTTAAACTTGGAAATCTAGATATTAGATTTGATTGAATAGGGTTCTATTTGTCACAATGGCCCTCAAACTGATCAAGTGCCTGAGCCTTGTCATAGGTTGGTGATTCACACTCATGCAGAAGTGACACACTCAATCTAAATAGCCATGTGTGTAATGGCTGCTTACATAGAGTTTAGGGGCACGTTCAATAAGAAAACGTTGTGGAACATTGCAGAGAGAAATGTTATGATTGGAACTGACAGAAAGTCAGAGAGACATGTTTGTTCTACATACTAGGCTGTATCTGGAACAAGTTGCTCTCCTGAATGTGGCCCTGCTATTACATGTAAATGTTTACTGTGTTTAGTCTGACTATCAACCACTGATGCCGTGGAAAAATACTTATTTAAAAAAGGTTTATGAAGTGATTGTGTCAGATCTGATATCCACCAGGCTTTCAGGGTCTGTAATGTCTATTTAACTATAACACCATTAGTTATGGAGATTCTCTCTCCCCCCCATATTTGTCTAATGCCTGGCCAAAATTTCACAAACATAAAATATTTAACTACAGTCTTATTTAGACAGAAATTACAAGTATGTCAAAAAGCTTTCCTCCAGGACTATCTAAAACTGTTTAGACGTGGTAATGACCTGAGCATTTTACATGGCATGGCTTGTCTGCTGCGTAGCCTAAGCCAATGTATTTTAAATCAGGCAGCCTTTACTACTCTCAGTGCTCTGTGGCCTTTTTGTATCACTTTTAAAGTGAAACATCAGTTCACAATACAATGTCACTGGAAAAAAGATGGGCTTATTTATTAATTAATTGAAACAAACCTTAAAAAGAATCATCCTTGGATCATAATGTCCCAAATCATCATTCCCAAAATACAAAAACATTAAAAATGATGTTTGATATAAAATTACAATAAACTTTTTTTTCTTTCTGGCCTGTGGGAGAAAAACATTGTTTTTGGTAGATTTGGTCCAATCAAAATCTCCCTTTGATGTTTACAGCTGTTCTGGCTGTCAAAGGCGGCAGTTTTCTAAGCAGCCAGGTGGGGGCGGTAGATAGTAGTTGACTGGATTCCACAGCCAAGAAGAGTATGTGAGAGTTTGTTACAGTTACCCAGCAGGGAAGCAGGTGTCATAACCCCAGGCACTTACCACACACCGGAGGAGGAAAAAACAATGTTCTCATGATTGTTGCTGGTTTACCTGAGAGCTGTAAACATGAGTTCAAAGTCATTCTTGTGATTCCTGCAATTATGATGCAGTTTTGGATTTGAGATGGAGAATTCTGATTTGATTTGATTTGCAGTGTAGAGTGGGAACCCCAAAGTCAGATTAACTCAAGGCCCCCCCTTAAAAATATACATTTATCTCTGAGCCAGGATAGAATAGGCACACCAAGTCCCCAGTCTCCTCTTAGGTGGAATTATGATTCACAATCACTCGGACTAGATTTATAGTGGGATTCTATTTGGTACATATGATGAAGCTTAATGTATACTCCTAGTTGTTAATGTGTTTTATGTCGATTCATTCTGTATGAAGATGTTGATCAATTCACAAGTTCATAAATCACTTAAATATTTTTTGCCAGCATGTTCGACCCCAAAGATCAACCTGAGTGGTATTGCCCCCTAGTGTTAACTGGCCATATTAGGAACCAACCTGTCCACTACAGAGGTTTAAAATCTGATCTTAGAACAGCTCCATGTCCTCCTCCTCAACGTCCTCGATGACATGGGGCTCTAAAGGCGGGGTGAAGGCGGCAGGGGTGGGAGGATAGGGAGGGTAGAAAGGAGCGGGATAGGGTGGGGGCAGCCAGGGGGCGGAGCTGTCTGGACGGGGCATGGTGGTGGGGGTGGTTGGTGTGTAGAGGGGGAGGGGGCTAGGTGTAGGCGGAGCCCTGACGGAGCTGTCCATCTCGTCTTCACTGAGGTCCTCGTCGGCGCCCAACCCAAGCACCCTGTGCTGGGCAGAGGTGAAGAGCGTGTCCTCGTTGTTGGCTGCTCCCGGGCCGTACTGCTGTCCGTGATTCTGCTGCTCCCCCGGGGTCACGTGGCCATCGCCCGTCAGGAAGGCTGCAAACCTAGAAATGTAATTTAGCAGAGAGTTGAGTCATTCACCAGCACTCCGTTCAGTCAAGCTCTCATCAGCTGGGTGCTTTTAGAGCAGAAAGTTCAGAATATTTGTGTGTCAGTCTCATACTGTTGTGATGTTTTAAATGCAGGGAGCTATTCTTATCCGTATTTTTTGAAACTGCACTGTCGGTTAGGGGTTCGTAAGTAAGCATTTCACTGTAAGGTATACACCTGTTGTATTCGGCGCATGTGACAATTATAATATAATTTCATTTGGATCCTGAGGACAATATGTGTTCTACTTTAGTTAGGATGTGAGTGGTGTAGTTTGCGTGTTTGTCCCGTACCGTTGTGGAGAGCGTAGTCGGAGGACCATTTCCCAGGCAGGGAAGCCAGGCGTAGTGCAGAGCCTCCTGAGCTCCTCAAGGGAGGCTGTGGTGTGCACCTCCCCCTGCTCTCTGTACTCCTCATCTGTGAGGAGGCGTACCTGGGGCTTCCTGCTATGCCCAAACACACGCAGGAGAGAGGAAAGTAGATGCCCTGTTAGCCTGGGGGAGAGAAGGAGGGACAGCCATCAATCAAACACACAACTTTGGATTGAAAGCATCTGCTAAAAAGCCTCTACTATTAATATCCATTACCCAAATCCACCTTAGTAGTATATCTAATGTCAAACCACAAATTGACTGTGTACCTGCATGTCCCCAGCAGCAGTCTGTAGGCATAGGGCAGAGCCTTGATCACCAGCAGGATGCCCAGGAGTAGGTAGAAAGCCTGGGGGTAGGTCACTCCGTAGTACATGAGGCCCATGCCCAGGCACTGGAGCCCCCATGTCAGTAGGGACAGGGTGCGCTCGCTGCTGATGGGCCCGTGCTTGTAGCAAACCGCCCAGCTGATCAGGCCCGTTACTACCAGGTAGCCTGGAAATAGAGAAAATTATGAAGTGAGGGAGAGAGAAATTGAGAGATCTGTTGGTTCTATGTGATTATTATATTTTATAGAGAAAGCAACATAAGCAAAGACACCGAAACAAAAACGTAACCGGTTAGATGAAATACTCCAATTGAAAGCCCTGTGTAATTGGAACAGTGGAACCCAGTGGATTTGAGGCATGCCAGTAAGGGTGAAAAGAACACATTTGAACGCTAATCCACCCAAAGCCCTTTTTGTTTCCAAGCACAGAAATCAATGTTCCAGCAGCATTGCCGCGCGCTCTTAATCCTAACGTGCCTGCGGATTCAACCATTTTCAACCCAGTGTGTGCAGAGAGAGGGCAAATTGATTTGGCAGCAAATCCACTCCATTGAGGAGTGTGGAGAGGCAGTCAGTAACTGTAGGCTACTTCACCACTCCACATCCACTTGGCCCTCTTATTATGACAGACTCCTGGGAGTGAATGACTCAGAGTGGACGCTGACCCATCCTCATTAGTCATGAATATATTACGGTATCATGTCTGTAGTGAGAGCACATCATTTATCAGGGGCCTTCATGTAAACATTGTTCATACTGGGTTCAAATGTGCAAGGCCTCGCAAAGACAGAATTTCAATGTAGGCTAAATGCTTCCTACTGCTAACTGAACAGTTCAAGTCCTAGTTACTGACCTTATTTTAAGCAACAATCTCTTAACTAAACCAACTCACCCAAGGCATGTTTCCAGTAGAGAGTCGTGATGTCTTCCCAGTGGTTGAACAGCGTCTGGTATCCCAGGTAGGACAGGCCGGAGCCAGCACCAAACAGCGTGATGAACATGGCCCTCTGGAGGTGACACAGGCAGGTAATATAACAAGGTAAGCCTAATTCATCTGAGCCACCCAGAGGACTCTTTCTCTATTGAATAACTCTCTCCAAATGTTGGATTCTACAGTTAGAAGACATCTCTCTTTAGGATAAGCCAGGCCAGAGTGACACGTTTGGGGTCAGACCATCTGATTTTTACAGGCACGGTGGAGGCTTCGTCCAAAAGGGCAAGTTCTGAGGGGGCTGGGGTGGTAGGCTAACCCTCGGTTATGGAGGGCATATCTCCTAGCTAAGAATATGTATATGTTTGGTCCAGGAAAGGGTGTCTCCCATCACTTTAAACTAAAACTAATTTTGATCAATCACCCTGATTAATCATTTGAAGTATTTAGGCAGTGCGATGGCCTTTTATATACAGTGAGCTCCAAAAGTATTGGGACAGTGTCGAATGTTTTGTATCTGTACTCTGGACTTGAAATTATACAATGACTATGAGGTATAAGTGCAGAGTGTCATTAATGTAGATATATTTAGAAACATTATATTCTTATTTACAATAAAAGTACATCCAAAATGACAATACATTATTTACCATTTATTTACAGTGAGGGAAAAAAGTATTTGATCCTCTGCTGATTTTGTACGTTTGTCCACCGACAAAGAAATGATCAGTCTATAATTTTAATGGTAGGTTTACTTGAACAGTGAGAGACAGAATAATAACAACAAAATCCTGAAAAACGCATGTCAAAAATGTTATAAAGTGATTTGCATTTTAATGAGGGAAATAAGTATTTGACCCTCTCTCAATCAGAAAGATTTCTGCCTCCCAGGTGTCTTTTATACAGGCAACGAGCTGAGATTAGGAGCACACTCTTAAAGGGAGTTCTCCTAATCTCAGTTTGTTACCTGTATAAAAGACACCTGTCCACAGAAGCAATCAATCAATCAGATTCCAAACTCTCCACCTTGGCCAAGACCAAAGAGCTCTCCAAGGATGTTAGGGACAAGATTGTAGACGTACACAAGGCTGGAATGGGCTACAAGACCATCGCCAAGCAGCTTGGTGAGAAGGTGACAACAGTTGGTGCGATTATTCGCAAATGGATGAAACACAAAATAACTGTCGATCTCCTTCACCCTGGGGCTCCATGCAAGATCTCACCTCGTGGAGTTACAATGATCATGAGAACGGTGAGGAATCATCCCAGAACTACACGGGAGGATATTGTCAATGATCTCAAGGCAGCTGGGACCATAGTCACCAAGAAAACAATTGGTAACACACTACGCCGCGAAGGACTGAAATCCTGCAGCGCCCGCAAGGTCCCCCTGCTCAAGAAAGCACATATACATGCCCGTCTGAAGTTTGCCAATGAACATCTGAATGATTCAGAGGACAAGTGGGTGAAAGTGTTGTGGTCAGATGAGACCAAAATGGAGCTCTTTGGCATCAACTCAACTCGCCGTGTTTGGAGGAGGAGGAATGCTGCCTATGACCCCAAGAATACCATCCCCACCGTCAAACATGGAGGTGGAAACATTATGCTTTGGGGGTGTTTTTCTACTAAGGGGACAGGACAACCTCAACGCATCAAAGGGACGATGGATGGGGCCATGTACCGGCAAATATTGGGTGAGAACCTCCTTCCCTCAGCCAGGGCATTGAAAATGGGACGTGGATGGGTATTCCAGCATGACAATGACCCAAAACACACGGCCAAGGCAACAAAGGAGTGGCTCAAGAAGAAGCACATTAAGGTCCTGGAGTGGCCTAGCCTTTCTCCAGATCTTAATCCCATAGAAAATCTGTGGAGGGAGCTGAAGGTTCGAGTTGCCAAACGTCAGCCTCAAAACCTTAATGACTTGGAGAAGATCTGCAAAGAGGTGTGGGACAAATTCCCTCTTGAGATGTGTGCAAACCCGGTGGCCAACTACAAGAAACGTCTGACCTCTGATTGCCAACAAGGGTTTTGCAGAGGGGTCAAATACTTATTTCCCTCATTAAAATGCATATCACTTTATAACATTTTTGACAAGCATTTTCAGGATTTTGTTGTTATTCTGTCTCTCACTGTTCAAATAAACCTACAATTAAAGTTATAGACGGATCATTTCTCTGTCTGTGGGCAAACGTTCAAAATCAGCAGGGGATCAAATATTTTTTTCCCATCACTGTATACTGGGCACAAAATAATCTGAAACACAACCAAAACAAACAGCAAATGCATCCAACAAGTTTGTAGAGTCACAAGCTTGATGTAATCATTACATGCTATGAATATGGCACCAAATATGGGAAAAAAAGTATTACTTTAATACACATAATTGGATTTGGCTCACAAAGTGAAAAATCTGCCGACATGTCCTTGAGCAGGACTAGCTAAATTATAAGGCAATTCAGAGAAGCACTCATGACTCCATTCTAAGCACACTAAAATTACGATCTGCTTCTATGAATTGCCTTGTGAAAACCTTTACATTTATTTATCTGTAATTTTACCAGGTAAGTTGACTGAGAACACGTTCTCAATTACAGCAACGACCTGGGGAATAGTTACAGGGGAAAGGAGGGGGATGAATGAGCCAATTGTAAACTGGGGATTATTAGGTGACTGTGATGGTTTGAGGGCCAAATTGGGAATTTAGCCAGGACACCGGGGTTAACACCCCTACTCTTACGAGAAGTGCCATGGGATCTTTAATGACCTCAGAGTCAGGACACCCATTTAACATCCCATCCGAAAGACGGCACCCTACACAGGGCAGTGTCCCCAATCACTGACCTGGGGCATTGGGATATTTTTTAGACCAGAGGAAAGAGTGCCTCCTACTGGCCCTCCAACACCACTTCCAGCTGCACCTGGTCTCCCATCCAGGGACTGACCAGGACCAACTTCAGAAGCAAGCCACAAGCATAACCTAACACTGTAAGGTCATATTTTATTATTTAGCTAATCATGTTGGTAATATAAAAAACTTTCAAATTATGCCCACTTGACCCAGATGCGTGGTCCACGGCAAGTTCTCACAATACAAGAAACATAGGCTCATTCTATTCAGGACAACCCAGGGTATAACACCATGCTAACTTGTAACTGTACATCAAACATAGTGAACATAAATGTTTATATAGTATGTTACATGAGTGTTATTTTATGGAAAAGTGAAGTGCACATTTGGGCTCACTGTTGTTTTGCTTGCTTGAATAATAAAAAGCATGAGCTGGTGCACACCCAAAGAAAGTAGAGGTGCTGACTAACAGCGAGCAAACTATAGGCTGTAAAAAATGATGGAGAGTTGCACGTGCTATATGCAAGCTCACAGTAATTTATTAGTTTAAAATGTTTCAGCATCACTGTGCCTTCTTCAGGTTGTATATTACATGAGTTTAATGATATGGAAAAGTGAAGTGCATGAGTGTTTGGCTTGCTTAACGTCTTTCAAAATACATTGAGTCCTCGTAATTTACAGCATTTGCTTCACTCGGACAACACATTTTTTTCAAAAGTTGCCAAATTGAAGGAAAAAGGAAACCGCACACTGCTCTTGGTAGTATCACTGATATTTAATAAGCTTACGTATTGGCCTCACGGCCTTTGTCAGATCTTTAGTAATTTAAAAAAAATTAGCTGCCTTATGGAGACCTAGCCCCACCCACAAAAGTTGCCAAATTAGCAGGAGGGACGGAGCAACTTCTGTCAAAACCCATACAGAGCTGTTAAGTGGAGACCCTGAGCTCTGACGTCATGTATAGAATGTTACTGTACAGCCACTGCATGCACGTGTAAAGGGCTATGGTAAAACAAACAAGAAAATTAAGTAGAGTGCATTGACCGTACTGATTAGCAAAGCTTGTCAAATTGAAATGTGGGGCTCCTTTTATAATTAGCCTAAAGCAATAACAGCTTGAGCCTAAAGGTGATTCTTACCGGTATAGCGTTTTTCAGGATCAACAACAGAAAGACAACGATGGAGAGAACTCCCACTGAGATTCCTGAGGAATAAAAAAACAAAGAACTCCTGCCAAAAAAGAAAAATATACATTATTGTTTTCTGTAGTATACCACTATTCAACCTAGAATAGCTCAATCACAGGGTCACTTCAGTTGTAGAACTACAGTGCCTTTGGAAAGTATTCAGACCCCTGAACCTTTTTCCACGTTTTGTTACGTTACAGCCTTATTCTAAAATGTATAAAACAAAAATAAATCCTCATCAATCTACACACCATACCGCATAATGACAGAGCAAAAACAGATTTTTAGAAAACATAAATATCACATTTACATAAGTATTCTGACCCTTTACTCAGTACTTTGTTGAAGCACCTTTGGCAGCGATTACAGCATTGAGGCTTCTTGGGTATGACGCTACAAGCTTGGCACATCTGTATTTGGGGAGTTTCTCCCATTCTTCTTGCAGATCCTCTCAAGCTCTGTCAGGTTGGATGGGGTGCGTTGCTGCACAGCTATTTTCAGGTCTCCAGAAATGTTTGATCGGGTTCAAGTCTGGGCTCTGGCTGGGCCACTCAAAGACATTCAGAGACTTGTCCCGAAGACACTCTTGCGTTGTCTTGGCTGTGTGCTTTGAGTCGTCGTCCTGTTAGAAGGTGAACCTTCACCCCCAGTCTGAGGTTCTGAGTGCTCTGGAGCAGGTTTTCATCAAGGATCTCGCTGTACTTTGCTCCGTTCATCTTTGCCTCGATCCTAACTCGTCTCCCAGTCCATGCCGCTGAAAAACATCCCCACAGCATGATGCTGCCACCAACATGCTTCACCGTAGAGATGGTGCCAGGTTTCCTCCAGACGTGACGCTTGGCATTTAGACCAAAGAGTTCAATCTTGGTTTCATCAAACCAGAGAATCTTGTTTCTCATGGTCGGAGAGTTTTTAAGTGTCTTTTGGCAGACGACAAGCAGGCTGTCATGTGCCTTTTAGTGATGAGTGGCTTCCGTCTGGCCACTCTACCATAAAAGCCTGATTGGGGGAGTGCTGCAGATATGGGAGAATCTTCCAGAAGGACAACCATCTCCACAGAGCAACTCTGGATCTCTGTCAGAGTGACCATCGGGTTCTTGGTCACCACCCTGACCAAGGTCTTTCTCCCCCGATTGCTCAGTTTGGCCGGACGGACAGCTCTAGGAAGAGTCTAGGTGGTTCCAAACTTCTTCCATTTAAGAATGATGGGGGCCACATGCTGCAAACATTTTTTGGTACCCTTCCCCAGATCTTTGCCTCAACACAATCCTGTCTCTGAGCTCTACAGACAATTTCTTCGACCTCATCAATCAATCAAATTCATTTATAAAGCCCTTCTACATCAGCCGATGTCATAAAGTTCTACACAGAAACCCAGCCTAAAACCCCAAACAGTAAGCAATGCAGATGTAGAAGGACGGTCAAGGGGTCTGAATACTTTCCGAAGGCCCTCTATATGTGGCCTACTGGATGGTTCTTCTGCTACTGAAATATTCAACTTTAAAAGGAGCAGTGCATTCAAAAACGTGATTTTTCCTGTGTTTTATATATATTTACACACTGAGGTTGGAATAATACTGAAATTGTGAAAATTATTATAACGCACTTAATGTAAGAGCTGTTTGAAAAGACCACCTGAAATTTCAGCTTGTTTGGCTGGGTGGGGTTTTTTGTTATAATTTAATAGACCAACAACTAAGAGAGCTTGCCCTCCTCTCTGCTAATAACAGAACGTTTTCAGGTTGCACATCCCTCCCATAAAGCTCCTCCAACTAGACACATCTCTCAGACCACTCCCAGACAGTCCTAGCAAAATTAATGCTTCAGAAATTGCATTTAGCTGAGAAGCTATTTTTGTTTCTTTTTGACCATTTTAATTCAAAACAATCACAGTAAGGTACTAAATTGTTACCCAGAAATGTTTTGATGTTGAGATAAAAATGTCTGCATTGGACCATTTAAAGTCTCACACTGGATGTTTACCAGGACAATAGGATTGAGAGCTACTAATTTTTTTTTTTTTTAATTTATCTTTATTTAACCAGGCAAGTCAGTTAAGAACAAATTCTTATTTTCAATGACAGCCTGGGAACAGTGGGTTAACTGCCTGTTCAGGGGCAGAACAACAGATTTGTACCTTGTCAGCTCGGGGGTTTGAACTCGCAACTTTCCGTTTGCTAGTCCAATGCTCTAACCACTAGGCTACCCTGCCGCCCCAAAATATAACTAACACACACACACACAGCGTAAGAATTGTAAAACCTTACCTACACAAAGCCCCAGCAAAGTAGAAGAGGGCGAGGCCACATGCAAAGAGTCCAAATCGTATTTTATTTAACCCTGTAAGTAAAGAGTATGGCTGTTAATACTCATTCTGAACTTTAGACCAAACCGGTAGGTTAACTGCAATTACCAACAACAACAATAAGATAATCTCACGTTTGCCCCTGACATGTAGAGAGTGCTCAGAATTGGCCCTCGGGGTCTTCACCATGAAGCACACATCCTCCTGTTCCAGTGGGATGTCCAGGCTCTTCTCCCTGGCCACACTGGGGCTGGGAGGCCAATAGTGGTTGACCAGGCACCAGGACAACGTGAGGAAGTGGCCTGGCTCGTAGCAGTTCCTGGTCCCCTCCAAGGGGTACACAATGTAGACCCCTTCTTCACCTGCCACTCGCACCTTGAAGAAGAGTCAGATAGATGCTTTATATGAGCAATGTTTGGTTTGTTGCTGTTACAACATAGTAAGGACAACGATCATGTCATTGCAGTAACTTGCCTAATTTATTGTATGGGAGCATATAGACACACACAAAATGTGTCTCGTGTTTGGTGTACACATGAGTATCAACAGTTAATCATGAGCTGTTGTGAAGCAAGCAACCATGGTATACCTACAGGACATGTGTAGCTTTCTTACCTGAAAGGTGGACCAGATGTCTTTCCATTTGATCACTGTGCCAGAATTGTAACAGAAACATCTTGTTCCAAAATGAGTGGTGTTTTGATTTTCTTTAAGATGTGTGCAGTCTGGAAGAATACAACAATAACTTGTTAATCAGACATAGTAGCTATATTTAATGTGAAATTAGTAAGCTAGTTACTTTACTAATGGCTAGTACGTTAACTAGCTAAAATGGCTAGTAGCTAGCTAAGTCAATTCACAAGATTATTGCTCTTGTTAATGGCTAATTTAGCTAACTTATGTAGTTAGCTAACGTTACTACTAGCAACCGTTGCTCTGAATTAATTGACAGACCAATCATACAGTAATATAGATGTTACACAAAATAACCGACTAGTTAGCTAGCTAGTTGGCTATTTAGCTACGTTACCTAACAACAATAGTGGATAAGGGGAAGAAATACTGTCGTTAGCAAGATAGGCTAACTAACGTTACAGTCATTACTTAGCTACAACATTCACCTGTGTCTGAAAAGCCAAGGCTTCCTTCAACTTGTACACATACGACATTTGCCAGTACAGCTAAAATGGATAAAATTGATATATCGGAGCAAGGATTCATAATTCCTAGTTGTTGTTAGCAAGCAAGCTATCGTTGTTCACTGTACTTTCAAATTCGGTGGTTACGAATTAGACCAAAGTAAACGATACTGATAAACATATCAAGTTTTTCTCTGGTGAACAAACAATCTACATGAATGTTATTTGAATATATATTTATTCGCTTTGATGTGGTTTTACAATCAATTAACAGCTAGAGCTTGCATCACGTATTTTCAGTTGTAGTTCACGCAACCGTGATTGATTGCTTTAGCCTTGATCAGCATCTGCAATCTGCATTGATATTGAAAGCGTGACAAGAATGAGCGTGTTTAGGCAATTTCCGTCTAAATAATACGCGTTGCAAGAAATAATCAAGTTATTATTTTATCAATAACACCATTGCCTGGGATAGTTTGATGATTTCTGACTACCTTTGGGTGCCCCTTGTGGTTCCCCCTCGTGGATCCTTAAGGAAGATGTGAAATACATTATTTTTATTTTATTTCACCTTTATTTAACCAGGGAGGCGAGTTGAGAACAAGTTCTCATTTACAACTGCGAATTGATCAAAGCAGTGCGACACAAACAACACACAGAGTTACACATGGAATAAACAAACATGCAGTCAATAATACAATAGAAAAAAGTATATATACAGTGTGGAAATGAGGTAGGATAAGGGAGGTGAGGCAATAAATAGGCCATATCTGCAAAATGATTACAATATAGCAATTAAACACTGGAGTGAAAGATGTGCAGAAAATGAGTGTGCAGGTAGAGATACTGGTGTGCAAAAGAGCAAAATAAATAACAGTATGGGGAATGAGGTAGTTGGATGGGCTATTTACAGATGGGCTATGTACAGGTGCAGTGATCTGTGAGCTGATCTGACAGCTGGTGCTTAAAGTTAGTGAGGGAGATATGAGTCTCCAGCTTCAGTGATTTTTGAAGTTTGTTCCAGTCATTGGCAGCAGAGAACTTGAAGAAAAGGCAGACAAATGAGGAATTGGCTTTGGGGGTGACCAGTGAGATATACCTGCTGGAGCGCATGCTACGGGTGGGTGCTGCTATGGTGACCAGTGAGCTAGGATAAGGCTGGGCTTTACCTAGCAAAGACTTATAAATGACCTGGTGCCAGCGGGTTTGGTGACGAGTATGAAGCGTGGGCCAGACAACAAGAGCATACAGGTCGCAGTGGTGGGTAGTATATGGGGCTTTGGTGACAAAACAGATGGCACTGTGATAGACTGCATCCAATTTACCGAGTAGAGTGTTGGAGGCTATTTTGTAAATGACATCACCGAAGTTAAGGAACGGAAGGATAGTCAGTTTTACGAGGGTATGTATGGCAGCATGAGTGAAGGATGCTTTGTTGTGAAATAGGAAGCAAATTCTAGATTTAATTTTGGATTGGAGATGCTTAATGTGAGTCTGGAAGGAGAGTTTACAGTCTAACCAGACACCTAGGTATATTCTAAGTCAGAACCGTCGAGAGTAGGATTGCTGGACCGGTGGGCAGGTGTGGTCAGCAATCGGTTGAAGAGCATGCATTTAGTTTTACTTGCATTTAAGAACAGTTGGAGGCCACGGAAGCAGAGTTGTATGGCATTAAAGCCTGTCTGGAGGTTAGTTAACACAGTGTCCAAAGAAGGGCCAGAAGTATACAAAATGGTGTCATCTGCGTAGAGGTGGATCAGAGACTCACCAGCAGCAAGAGCGCCATCATTGATGTACAGTGCCTTGCGAAAGTATTCGGACCCCTTGAACTTTGCGACCTTTTGCCACATTTCAGGCTTCAAACATAAAGATATAAAACTGTATTTTTTGTGAAGAATCAACAACAAGTGGGACACAATCATGAAGTGGAACGACATTTATTCCCTGTTCTTCATGATGCTCTCTGAGCTTTTAACGGACCTCTGAGACTATCACAGTGCAGGTGCATTTATACGGAGACTTGATTACACACAGGTGGATTGTATTTATCATCATTAGTCATTTAGGTCAACATTGGATCATTCAGAGATCCTCACTAAATTTCTGGAGAGAGTTTGCTGCACTGAAAGTAAAGGGGCTGAATAATTTTGCACCCCCAATTTTTCCGTTTTTGATTTGTTAAAAAAGTTTGAAATATCCAATAAATGTCGTTCCACTTCATGATTGTGTCCCACTTGTTGTTGATTCTTCACAAAAAAATACAGTTTTATATCTTTATGTTTGAAGCCTGAAATGTGGCAAAAGGCCGCAAAGTTCAAGGGGGCCGAATACTTTCGCAAGGCACTGTATACAGAGAAAAGAGTCGGTCCGAGAATTGAATCCTGTGGCACACCCGTAGAGACTGCCAGAGTTCCAGACAACAGGCCCTCCGATTTGACACACTGAACTCTGTCTGAGAAGTAGTTGTTGAACCAGGTGAGGCAGTCATTTGAGAAACCAAGGCTGTTGAGTCTGCCAATAAGAATGTGGTGATTGAGGCCTCCCGGGTGGTTAAGGGCGCTGTACTGCAGCGCCAGCTGTGCCACCAGAGACCCTGGGTTCGCGCCCAGGCTCTGTTGTAACCGGCCGCGACCGGGAGGTCCGTGGGGCGACGCACAATTGGCCTAGAGTCGTCCGGGTTAGGGAGGGCTTGGCCGGTAGGGATATCCTTGTCTCATGGCGCAGCAGCGACTCCTGTGGTGGGCCGGGCGCAGTGCGCGCTAACCAAGGTTGCCAGGTGCACGGTGTTTCCTCCGACACATTGGTGCGGCTGGCTTCCGGGTTGGATGCGCGCTGTGTTGTGTTGTGTACCAGAGGACGCATTACTTTCAACCTTCGTCTCTCCCGAGCCCGTACGGGAGTTGTAGTGATGAGACAAGATAGTAGCTACTAAAACAATTGGATACCATGAAAAAGGGGTAAAATTAAAATAAATAAAAAATAAATAAAATAATGTGGTGATTGACAGAGTCGAAAGCCTTGGCCTGATCGATGAATACAGCTGCACAGTATTGTCTCTTATTGATGGTGGTTATAATATTGTTTAGGATCTTGAGCGTGGCTGAGGTGCACCCATGACAAGCTCGGAAACCAGATTGCATAGCGGAGAAGGTACGGTGGGATTCGAAATGGTCGGTGATCTGTTTGTTAACTTGGCTTTTGAAGACTTTAGAAAGGCAGAGCAGGATAGATATAGGTCTGTGGCAGTTTGGGTCTAGAGTGTCTCCTCCTTTGAAGAGGCAGATGACTGCAGCAGCTTTCCAATCTTTGGGCTCTCAGATGATACAAAAGAGAGGTTGATCAGGCTATTAACGGCGGTTGCAACAATTTCTGTGGATAATTTTAGAAAGAGAGGGTCCAGATTGTCTAGCCCGGCTGATTTGTAGGGGTCCGGCATCCAATCAAGGCTTGGATGCCACGTTCATCAGCGGCTGTGCTGTGGGCCTGAATCAACCTCAACCTACAGTAAGTGTTTAATTGTTGCATTAAAACAATACTTCCAATAAATCCTTTGAACCAACAACAAAGGTGTAAATTTCAGTAAAATTACAATTAATAGGCTTCCGCACTGCACTGACTGCACTGTTCCATGTTAGAGTCCCCATTTTTTGTATGAATGACACTCATTGATTTATATACATTGTATATGATCACGTGTTTTCCTATGTGTGAGAATACTTGGGAACAAATTTCTTAAATTAAAATCACTTGGAGCTCATATCCTAGTGTTTTTACAGTCTTATGTTTAACAATAAAAAATAATAATATTTATTATTATATTTTGGGGACAGAAGGTTGGTTGTTATGATGGGGAATTTGAGACAAAATATCTAAAGGATTGTACTATTAAACAGACTTTCCAAACGTGGGTCTGTTGTAGACCCACTTCCTCTTAGTATATGTCACGTCAAAATAAAAGTCCTCCACAAGTTATTAATTTGTGGTCCACATATGGAGCTCGTGCAGGACTTGAGGTAAGTAAAAGAGGAAGTGGGTCTAGAATAGACCCACCTTTGGAAAGTCTGTATAATAATATAATCCTTTAGAAATGTCTTTAAATTTCCTCTGTCATGATGACCAACCGTCCAGCTCACCGGCACATTAAATTGAAACGGAATTGTATTTATTGTCTGGCTTCCCACGGGCTGTTTTTGTGCAACCCAATACAATTGAAAGCAACGCTGGTGTATTTAAATACACCCATATTGCTAAAAGCACCTAAGTAGCCTTCCATGGTTCACAACACTGATATATAAGCTGCTGGAGATGGAAAGTATCTCCACCTCCCACCTCCCACATACTCAAGGATGGGCACAGACAGACAAGGAAAGAGGGAAAATGCAACAAAAAAAATCACAAAAAAACTTAAAAGCAGGCCAGATGAAAATGTCATTTTTGTTGCTGTTTCTGCGCCCTTTGAAAATGGAAGGGGGATTTTTGTGGTGGGCGGACGCACACAGCAGGCAGCACGTGGCGGCTTTTTCATTTCTCTAGGATGCTGAGGCGACGGCGGCGGCTTTTCCTGACAGGCACGCCCACGCTGGGCTGAGGGCTTACTGTCACATATGCTGCCTGGCTTGCTGCTGCCTGCCTCCCCAAGTTATGCTAATACCACTGTTTATTTTTCAGACACTCATCCCCCCTTTCTCTTCCTCCTCCTCCTCCCCTCAGTCTCTAAGTAAACATTCTTAGTTACCCACCCCTCTCCACCCCCAAAAGATTATTTCTGAATTCACTATGGTCTCAAAACGGATCAGTTTGCTCTGAGATTGTACTGTACCATTTCTCCTAGTGAAGAAGCAGGCCTATTTGCAGTCTCATTGTGCTGATGTTCCTCTATCTCAAATCAAATAAAAGTTGATTGGACATGTACACATGTTACAGTGAAATGATTGCTTGTTGTCTTGGTAAGCAACGCCAGTGTATATTTGGCCTTGTGTTTTAAATTATTATTCTGTGGAAAGGTGAATTTGTCTCCCAGTGTCTGTTGGAAAGCAGACTAAAACAGGTTTTCCTCTCTGATTTTGCCTGTGCTTAGCGCTATTCCATTTATTTTTTATCTTAAACTCCATAGTCCTTGCTGATGACAAGCATACCCATAACACGATGCAGTCACCACCATGCTTAAAAATATGAAGAGTGGTACTCAGTGATGTTTTGTGTTGGATTTGCCCCAAACATAACGCTTTGCATTCAGAACATTAAGTTCATTTCTTTGCCACATTTCTTGTAGTTTTATTTTGGTGCCTTATTGCAAACAGGATCCATGTTTTGGAATAGTTTTATTCTGTACAGGCTTCCTTATTTTCATGCCGTCATTTAGGTTAGTATTGTGGTGTAACTACAATGTTGTTGATCCATCCTCAGTTTTCTTCTATCACAGCCATTAAACTCTGTAGCTGCTTTAAAGTCACCATTGGCCTCATGATGAAATCCCTGAATGGTTTCCTCCCTCTCTGGCAACTGAGTTAGGAATGACGCCTGTATCTGTCACGCCCTGACCTTAGAGATCCTTATTTATTCTCTATGTTTGGTTAGGTCAGGGTGTGACTCGGGTGGGAGAATCTATGTTTTCTATTTCTTTGTTGTTTTTGCCAAGTGTGGTTCCCAATGAGAGGCAGCTGTCTATCGTTGTCTCTGATTGGGGATCATATATAAGTTGTGATTTTTCGTTTGGGTTTTGTGGGGAGTTATTTTCTGTTTAGCTGTTTTGTTGCCTGACAACTGTGCGCTTTCGGTTTTTCTACTTTGTTATTTTGTTGAGGTGTTCAGTTTATTAAAAATCATGAACGCCTACAACGCTGCACCTTGGTCTCCTTCTTCAACCCACGAGAGATGTTACAGTATCTTTGTAGTGACTGGGTGTATTGATACACCATCCAAAGTTGAATTAATAACTTTAAAATGCTCAAAGGGAGATTCAATGTCTTCTTTTTTAAAGTTTTACCCATCTACCAGTAGGCATTGAGAGGCATTGGAAAACCTTCCTGGTCTTTGTGGTTGAATCTGTGATTGAAATTCACTGCTCGACTGAGAGACCTTACAGATAATTGTATGTGTGGCGTACAAAGATGAGGTACTGTAGTCATTAATAAATCATGTTCAATACTATTATTGCACACAGAGTCCATGCAACTTATTATGTGACTTGTTAAACACATTTTTACTCCTGAACGTATTGAGGCTTGCCATAACAAAAGGGTTTAATACTTATTTACTCAAGACATTTCAGCTTTTAATCTTCAATTAATTTGTAGAAATGTCTGAAAACACAATTTCGCTTTGACATTATAAGGTATTGTGTGTGGGCCAGTGACACAAAATCTCAATTTAATCTATTTTAAATTCCGGCTATAACACAACAAAATGTGGAAAGAGTCAAGGGGTGTGAATACTTTCTGAAGGCACTGAATATGGTCATTTTTTATATATAGGGTAAAGTTCATAATTTCATAACGAGGAAAGCAATCACTTTGGCAATGCGCACTGCATAGCCGAAGCAAGAGGAAAAGAAAATATGCTATTGGTGTGTCCTTAGACCATGGCCCAACACTCTAACCATTAGGCTACCTGCTGCCCCATTTATTTAAAAACATCTAATAGTTTGGGTCACTGGCCCATATACAATAGCCCATGATGTCAAAGTTGAATTATGTCTTTTGAAATGTTTACAAATTAATAAAAAAAGAAAATCTGAAATATCTTCAGTCAATAAGTATTCAACTGCTTTGTTATGGCAAGCCGAAATAAGTTAAGGATTTTTTTTTTTTGCTTAACAAGTCACATTAGCTGCATAGACTCACACCGTGTGCAATATCAGTGTTTAACTTGATTTTTGAATGACTACCTCAACTCTGTACCCCACATATACAATTATTTTTAAGGTCCCTCAGATGAGCAGTGAATTTCAAACACAGATTCAATCACAAAGACAAGGGAGATTTTCCAATACCACAGAAAGAGGGGCACCTATTGGTAGATGGGTAAAAATAGAGAGTAATTAGCATCTCTGATCGTAATTTGCAAACCAAGTAAGTTTTGCACCAATTTTACATGTAGAATTGTGTGAAAAATGTCTGCAATCAGAAGTCTACAGCGAGTGGTCCCTAAACCATAGCGTGCTGAACAATCAACAGACAAACACTAGATCCACATTCGTTGCGATGTGTGAAGCCTTAAGAGGTTGTGTCTGGAGTAGTAGAGGGGTTCTTTAGAAGCAATGAGAAGCTTAGTGTCTGCTTTGATCAGTAGGCCCTACGCCCACACCTGCACCAGTTTGGAGGGCGGTGGGGGCCTATCTGTAGAAGGTGAAGAGTGAGTGTGTGTGTCTTCTTTAGTATGTGGGAGGACTGTTCCCCATTACCCTTCCATTAATGAAGAGGTGGTATTGTCAAACTACATTCCCACTCTGCCCTTAAACTAATACTCAATCGAATCTGCCTATTCCAAGAATAGTTGATTATTTCTTGTCTTAGTTCAAGGAGTCCTGAAAAGGTCTATCAAGTTAATCAAATAGGCTAGACAGCTAAGGGATGCCATAAGCCCAAGCGATAAGCATTTATAGTTCAGCAGGCATCCTCAGAGCCTATGCTTCTTGACTATTTTTCCAACTTTCTACAGTACCAGTCAATTTTGGACACACATGCTCATTCCAGAATTTCTTTATTTTAACTATTTTCTACATTGTATAATAATAGTGAAGACATCACAACTATGAAATAACACATGGAATCATGTTGTAACCAAAAAAGTTAGATTCTCCAAAGTACCCACCCTTTGCCTTGATGACAGCTTTGCACACTCTTGGCATTCTCTCAACCAGCTTCATGAGGTAGTCATCTGGAATGCATTTCAATTAACAGGTGTGCCTTGTTAAGTCCATTTGTGGAAATTCTTTCCTTCTGAATGCATTTGAGCCAATCAGTTGTGTTGTGATAAGGTGGTGTTGGTATACAGAAGATAGCCCTATTTGGTAAAAGACCAAGTCTATATTATGGCAAGAACAGCTCAAATAAGCAAAGAGAAATGACAGCCCATCATTACTTCAAGACATGAAGGTCAGTCATTCCGAAACATTTCAAGAACTTTGAAAGTTTCTTCAAGTGCAGTTGCAAAAACAATCAAGCACTATGATGAAACTGGCTCTCATGAGGACCGCCAAAGGAAAGGAAGACCCAGAGTTACCTCTGCTGCAGAGGACAGAATAACTGAACCTCAGATTGCAGCCCAAATAAATGCTTCACAGAGTTAAAGTAACAGACACATCTCAACATCAGCTGTTCAGAGGAGACTGCGTGAATCAGGCCTTCATAGTCGAATTGCAAAGAACCACTACTAAAGGACACCAATAAAAAGAAGAGACTAGCTTGGGACAAGACACCTGAGCAATGGACATTAGACCGGTGGAAATCTGCTTTTTCTCCTAACATTTTGCACATGTTGACTACAGGTATTTACTTAAAAATCAAAGTCATCCCCCTCTTCAAAGGGGGGGACACTCTTGACCCAAACTGCTACAGACCTATATCTATCCTACCCTGCCTTTCTAAGGTCTTCGAAAGTCAACAGACAGATTACCGACCATTTCGAATCCCACCACACCTTCTCCTCTATGCAATCTGGTTTCAGAGCTGTTCATGGGTGCACCTCAGCCACGCTCAAGGTCCTAAACGATATCTTAACCTCCATCGATAAGAAACAATACTGTGCAGCCGTATTCATTGACCTGGCCAAGGCTTTCGACTCTGTCAATCACCACATCCTCATCGGCAGACTCGATAGCCTTGGTTTCTCAAATGATTGCCTCGCCTGGTTCACCAACTACTTCTCTGATAGAGTTCAGTGTGTCAAATCAGAGGGCCTGTTGTCCGGGCCTCTGGTAGTCTCTATGGAGGTGCCACAGGGTTCAATTCTTGGGTCGACTCTCTTCTCTGTATACATCAATGATGTCGCTCTTGCTGCTGGTGAGTCTCTGATCCACCTCTACGCAGATGACACCATTCTGTATACTTCTGGCCCTTCTTTGGACACTGTGTTAACAACCCTCCAGACGAGCTTCAATGCCATACAAATCTCCTTCCGTGGCCTCCAACTGCTCTTAAATACAAGTAAAACTATATGCATGCTCTTCAACCGATCGCTGCCTGCACCTGCCCGCCCGTCCAGCATCACTACTCTGGACGGTTCGGACTTAGAATATGTGGACCACTACAAATACCTAGGTGTCTGGTTAGACTGTAAACTCTCCTTCCAGACTCACATCAAACATCTCCAGTCCAAAGTTAAATCTAGAATTGGCTTCCTATTTCACAACAAAGCATCCTTCATTCATGCTGCCAAACATACCCTCGTAAAACTGACCATCCTTCCGATCCTTGACTTCGGCGATGTCATTTACAAAATAGCCTATACCCTACTCAATAAATTGGATGCAGTCTATCACAGTGCCATCCGTTTTGTCACCAAAGCCCCATATACTACCCACCACTGCGACCTGTACGCTCTCGTTGGCTGGCCCTCGCTTCATACTCGTCACCAAACCCACTGGCTCCAGGTCATATACAAGACTCTGCTTGTATAAAGTCCCCCCTTATCTCAGCTTGCTGGTCGCCATAGTAGCACCCACTCGTAGCACGCGCTCCAGCAGGTATATCTCACTGGTCACCCCCAAAACCAATTCTTTCTTTGGCCGCCTCTCCTTCCAGTTCTCTGCTGCCAATGACTGGAACGAACTACAAAAATCTCTAAAACTGGAAACACTTATCTCCCTCACTAGCTTTAAGCACCAGCTGTCAGAGCAGCTCACAGATTACTGCACCTGTACATAGCCCATCTATAATTTAGCCCAAACAATTACCTCTTCCCCTACTGTATTTATTTATTTATTTTGCTCCTTTGCACCTTATTATTTTTATTTCTACTTTGCATTCTTCCACTGCAAATCAGTGTTTTACTTGCTATATTGTATTTACTTCGCCACCATGGCCTTTTTATTGACATTACCTCCCTTATCTCACCTCATTTGCTCACATCGTATATGACTTATTTTTCTACTGTATTCTTGACTGTATGTTTGTTTTACTCCATGTGTAACTCTGAGTTGTTGTATGTGTTGAACTGCTTTGCTCTATCTTGGCCAGGTCGCAATTGTAAATGAGAACTTGTTCTCAACTTGCCTACCTGGTTAAATAAAGCTGAAAAAATTAAAATAAAAAAATAGATACAAATTTAGCTATGGTATATACCAGTGGAGGCTCCTCAGAGGTGTATAGGGAGGACCATCCTTTTTAGGTAAAACTATTCTAAATATATTCACATCACCAAATAATTGATTAAAACACACTGTTTT
This sequence comes from Oncorhynchus masou masou, assembly GCF_036934945.1. NCBI lineage: Eukaryota > Metazoa > Chordata > Actinopteri > Salmoniformes > Salmonidae > Oncorhynchus > Oncorhynchus masou. The sequence goes on along the minus strand of NC_088221.1, from coordinate 18,679,781 downwards.
GCAAAGAGGGTCTACAGTAGCCTAAGCAGCACTCTGTAGGGTAGCACCATGGTGTAGCCGAAGAACAGCAAGCTTCTGTCCTCCTCTTGGTACATTGACTTCAATACAAAACCTAGGAGGCTCATGGTTCTCACCCCCTTCCATAGACTTACACAGTAATTATGACAACTTCCGGAGGATGTCCTCCAACCTATCAGAGCTCTTACAGCATGCACTGACATGTTGTCCACCCAATCAATATATCAGAGAACGATTCTAGTACTGAAAGCATAAGCTACAGCTAGCTAGCACTGCAGTGCATACAATGTGGTGAGTAGTTGAGTCAAAGAGAGAGAAAGACATTGCGTTTTGAACAAATTAATTACTTCCAAAGAGAGAGAGACAGACAGACCTAGCTAGAGTTAGATCGATACAGCTAACTAGAGCTGATACAGATACAGATACAGCTAGAAAGATACAAATAGCTAGAGCTAGAGCTAGCTAGATACAGATAGCTAGATAGTTTGATAGATACATCTAGCTAGATAGATACAGATAGCTAGATAGATATAGATAGCTAGATAGATACAGCTAGCTAGACAGCTAGGTCGATAGATACAGCTAGCTAGACAGCGAGGTCGATAGATACAGCTAGCTAGATAGCGAGGTCGATAGATACAGCTAGCTAGATAGCTAGGTCGAAGATACAGCTAGCTAGATAGCTACAGCTAGCTAGATAGGTAGATAGATATATACAACTAGCTAGCTAGATATGTTGACTCTGTCATGACAATGATGTAGGCTGTGTATAGTGGTTATAGCGATCATGATATAGTATGAAGGTTTGACTCTGAAATGTTTTTTCGCCTAGTCACAGACAGCTGATGTGTTGTGCACTGAAGTCCACAAGTAAAGGGAAAATGTGAGAGGAGCACGCAGTTAGTTGCGAGAAGGAATTATATATACAACGAGCAAAATGATCATGTTGTTTTTATGTGGCTGCTATGAAAGTGAACTGTGTTTGCTTGTGATCAGGGATGTATTCGTTCCGCCGATTCTGTTGAAAATCATTGCTTAAATGGAAGCAAACGGAAAGAAACAGGGATAAAATACCTGAATTTGTCCAATAGAAATTCACATTTGCAACTGTATGGCGAATGATTACTCCATAAATCAGATAGAGGCAGGCAAGAGTATGCAAGGCGGTATTGAATGTGTCACTGTCTGTCACCTTGATTACTCAAACTTCTCTTCATTGTAAACTTTCATTCATAGGCTAGGTTGTAGCAACCTCATAATGGGTAAAGGGGAAATTCGAGTATCATGTGGTAGCCCAAAACTATCAATGTTACATTGAGCTGGATGAATGGAATATGAATGTCTGTCATCCAATATCCTGTAATATAAATAAGGCCATGCTCATGAAAAAAACAAAAAACATCCTCCCCCGCCACTGACCGCCACTAGTATGTATGGTATACCACCCAAGCCTAGTAAATGTGCACGTGTTATGCTATGTGTGTGTATATGTACTGCGGGGGTGTGTGGCCATTAGCCTGTGTAGGCATTGTGTTCAGTTGTAAACCTTGAGTTTGTGTGTGTACGTGGAAATGTGCACGTATAATTATGTGTGTATGTACGTACTGCGTGGGTGTGTGCATGTATGTGCATGCATGAGCGTGCTTGAGTGTTCTTGAGGATATCTATTCACAGGCAAGTCCATGTCTCCTGAAGTTGTTTGACAGGCAAGAGTTTGCTCTTGGCAGAAGTCCAACACCACTAATAACTTCACCCCTGTCCTTCTCACCTCAACCCAGATAACTCCTAACAACAGAATCATAAAGTCCAGTTGTTATTATTGTTATTATTATTATCATTATTAATCGTTAGTGGAATTACAGAGCTTTCTCAGCTGTACCCTTACGGGAAAACCACAAAATTTCACATGAACGCGTGATCTTGTGTGATCACGTGATTTAATGTGAAGCTAATGTGATAACATGTGAAGCAAAATATGATACCATGAAACTACACGTGACAACATTTGAGCACATGTGAAAACCCAGGTTTCAAATGTAATTTAGAATATTTTACTGTGAAAGTCATATTTGACATTAATCATGGTCCCCTGCAGGTTTTGTCTTGTTCCCAGTTTGTTCCAGGGATGACCCCAAGGACGTTGGGTCACGGTCCACTGGAGTTTTTTGTCTGAATGCAGTGAAAATACGATACATCTACAACCAGTTACTGTATTTGAACAGCTAAATCAAATCAAAGTTAATGGGCAACATGCTGATTTCTTGGGACTTAACCTCACTTGGGATTTGAACTCACACCCTTTTTTATTCCTGGCTATCTGAAGTTCCTGCCGCACCACCAGGTCTGTGGACATGATGGCAATAGGAAAGAATACATTTCTAAACTTTGCCTAACGTTGCAGTAGAAATAAAGAAAACATATACAATCAACTTGAAGGTGTTTTTTCTGTAAACTTACAGTATGTTGCTGTATTCTGATTTCAATAAGTGTAAAAAACAACAACATTTGTTTACAGTTATTTTGTACTATGACCAAACTGGAACACTGAGCCTTACATGGGGTTTGAACTCATAACCTCTTGGTTGCTAGCAACCTGAAATTTACTGCTACAGTGCAGCTACACCACCTGATCTGGGAGTGTGATAGCAATATGTCCATTTACATTTTACATTTAAGTCATTTAGCAGACGCTCTTATGTCCACAAACTTATTGGCAAGATTGCATTTCTGCACTTTGCTTAAAGCTGCCCAGAATCAAGAAAATAACTGTCCAATTATCACCAACCATCCTAGGAGGACAGGAAGTACCAGTGGTAACAACAACCAAGCATATGTTTTAACCCTAATTTCATGACATCCAATTGGTAGTTGCAGTCTTGTCCCATCACTGTAAAACCCCTACAGGAGAGGCATGCATGCTCTGAAACACAATCCTGCCAAGCCACACTGCTCACTTAAACCAGCCACACCAATGTGTCGGAGGAAACACCATCCAGCTGGTGACCACTGTCAGCTTGTAAGCATCCAGCCCACCACAAGGGGTCAATAGAGCACATGGACAAGGAAATCCCAACTGGACAAACCCTCCCCTAACCCAGACGATGCTGGGCCAATTGTGTACTGCCTCATGGGTCTCCTGGTCACAGCCAGCTGTGACACATCCAGGGATCAAATCCTGGTGTGTAGTGACACCTCAAGCACTGTGATATAGTGCCGATATAGTACCACTGTGCCACTCAGGAAGCCCTAGTATGTTGGTTTTAACCTAGACTCTAATCTCAGTGGTGACACATGCGGAGCAATCAGTGACGAAGGCCTCAAAGCGCCTGTACGCTTTGACTGTTCTTGCCAGAAATGACCTACCCACTGAAGTTCTGGTCACAGTATATACACCACTGGTCAGGCCTTGTCTGGAATATGGTGGAGTGCTGTTAGTTGGATGCAGTAAAAAGCAGCAGGCCCAACTAGACAGGGTGCAAAGGAGGGCCTTGAGGATCATCTCCAGAAGTGAAGCAGTCCAACCACAGCTCCCCTCACTGCAGAGCAGGCGAGAGCAGGCTGCAGTGCACCGGGTGAAGAACATGTAGACTCTTGACCACCCACTGAATGACCTGCTCCCTCGAAAAAGAAGTACAGTAATTGCACCACCAGGCTCCTGAGAAACAGCTATGAACTGTCCTGTATAACTGCCCATACGAACTGCCTGTGAAACGCCACTCTACCCACTGCTGTCAGAGCTCTAGTTCTTAAATGTTTCCCCCCTAAAATTCTCGTTTTAGCAATCACACTCTAACATTTCAATATCCTTCATGAAAAATGTCCTGTATTTGTCCTGTATTATGTATTATGTATTTTAAATGAGTGTTTTGCAATTCTTAATAATGTAAATTTGGCATTTCTTCAGTTTTATCTGTGAGCAAGAGTAAGTACACTCAAACATCAACGTAAAACTAGCCGTGCTCAAGGACACTTGTCATAGAGTACACATGAATTCTTTAGGCATTTAAACTTGTGACCTCTCGGTTGGGAGTACCATCAGGTTCATAGTTATTCGTCAGGAATGTGCAACTTTCCCTTTCAAAACCATTTGATACTATCTAGAAACATGGCCTCCAGTGGCAGTCAGTGCTGTTTAAGATGAGGGAGGACAAATATTTTTTCTTCATGAGCATGGCCTTATTTTTGTTACAACATATTGGAGGACTGTCGATCATATTCCGTTCACCCAGTTCAATGTAACATTGACTACATGATACTCACATTTTTTCCTTTTCCCATGAGCTTGCTACAACCTAGCCTATGAATGAAATTTTACTTCGTACAGTACCAGTCAAATGTTTGGATACACCTACTCATTCCAGGGGTTTCCTTTAATTGACTATTTTGTACATTGTAGAATAATAGTGAAGACAGAAAAACTATCAAATGACACATATGGAATCACGTAGTAACCAAAGAAGTGTTAAATCAAAATGTATTTTAGATTTTAGATTCTTCAAAGTAGCCAGCCTTTGCCTTGATGACAGCTATGCACACTCTTGGCATTCTCTCAACCAGCTTCACCTGGAATGATTTTCCAACAGTCTTGAAGGAGTTCCCACAAAGGCTGAGCACTTGTTGGCTGCTTTTCCTTCACTCTACGGTTCAAGTCATCCCAAACCATCTCAATTGGGTTGAGGTCGGGTGATTCTGGAGGCCAGGTCATCTGGTTCAGCACTCCATCACTCTCCTTCTTGGTCAAATAGCCCTTTCACAGCCTGGAGGTGTGTTGGGTCATTGTCTTGTTAAAAAAACAAATGATAGTCCCACTAAGCGCAAACTAGATGGGATGGCATATCGCTGCAGCCATGCTGGTTAAGTGTGCCTTGAATTCTAAGTAAATAACTGATATTGTCACCAGCAAAGCACCCCGACACCATCACACCTCCTCCATACTTCACGGTGGAAACCACACATGCAGAGATCATCCGTTCACATCTCACAAAGAAACAGAGGTTGGAACCAAAAATCTCAAATTTGGACTCAGATAAAAGGACAGATTTCCATTGGTCTAATGTCCATTGCTCGTGTTTCTTGGCCCAAGCAAGTCTCTTCTTATTATTGGTGTCCTTTAGTAGTGGTTTCTTTGCAGCAATTCGACCATGAAGGCCAGTTGATGTTGAGATGTGTCTGTTACTTGAACTCTGTGAAGCATTTATATGGGCTGCAATTTCTGAGGCTGGGAAACTCTAATGAAGCCTAGTAATACATGAGTATCAAAAGTAAATCTAATTACTAAAATATACTTAAGTATCAAAAGTAAAAGTATAAATAATTTCACATTCCTTATATTAAGCAAACCAGACGGCAATATTGTATTGTTTTTTTTTATTTATGGACTGCCAGAGGCACACTCCAACATTCAGACATAATTTACAAACTAAGCATGTGTGTTTAGTGAGCCTGCCAGATCAGAGGCAGTAGGGATGACCAGGGATGTTCTGTTGATAAGTGTGTGAATAGGACCATTTTCCTGCTTAGCATTCAAAATATAACGAGTACTGTTGGGTGTCAGGGAAAATGTATGGAGTACAAAGTGTAATATTTTCAGAAGAAATGTAGTGAAGTAGAAGTAAAAGTAGTCAAAAATATAAAGAGTAAAGTAATGTACAAAAAAACAAATTAAGTAGTACTTTAAAGTAGTTTTACTTTAGTACTTTACACCACTGAATGTAGGCCTACATTGCTACAACACTGCTACTGTAGGCTGAATATTATAACAGTTATGTACATGTTAAAATGTTATGGGACATGTTTTTCCTAATTAGTTTGGATGGTAGGCCACTCTGGTAAGCCTACATGACTCTGGTAAGCCTACATCTGGTAAGCCTACATCACTCTGGTAAGCCTATGACCAAATAGCCACAGTAGCCTACTTGGCTGCTGTTATAAAGTGGGTACAGCATCAGTGTTCACAGCAAATACATGCTGGAAGTTGCACAGAATTTTCACAACATTCAAAGTTTGTGCTCAGCAGACCTGCAGTTTGCTCAACGGCTACATTTTTTTAAGGGAACATTGCTCAGCACCCCTATTTCCCACAGCTAAGCAGATTATCTAGCTTGTCTTGCTTTCTTTTATTCTGGTAAAACACATTTTCAACAGCTCATAGATAACAATAACCTAGCAAATGACATAGGTTCACCCAACTAATAAAGCCTAACATTTGCTGCCTTCCTCGCATTGGTCAGCATGAAGCTGGGCGCAGTGTGCGGTTTGACTAGGCTACGGATATTCCCTGGGGTTGTTCAGCATGCAAAGTGACTTGTAGATCACTGTCAACACAGTTACATGCTTAGTTCGATGACACATCAGTTGTCACAAAAGATTAGGTATCTTTGGAAGTTAGAAAGAAAATATTTTTATTCAGCGATTCGTAACGTTTTAATTGATTTTCAGACCGATGCATGCTACATTTGGATTAGTTTGGGTTACCCGGACCTATGCAGTCTTATCTTAAAGATTTGGATTGGTTTGGGTTACCCGGACCTATGCAGTCTTATCTTAAACATTTGGATTGGTTTGGGTTACCCGGACCTATGCAGTCTTATCTTAAACATTTGGATTGGTTTGGGTTACCCGGACCTATGCAGTCTTATCTTAAACATTTGGATTGGTTTGGGTTACCCGGACCTATGCAGTCTTATCTTAAACATTTGGATTAGTTTGGGTTACCCGGACCTATGCAGTCTTATCTTAAACATTTGGATTGGTTTGGGTTACCCGGACCTATGCAGTCTTATCTTAAACATTTGGATTGGTTTGGGTTACCCGGACCTATGCAGTCTTATCTTAAACATTTGGATTAGTTTGGGTTACCCGGACCTATGCAGTCTTATCTTAAACATTTGGATTGGTTTGGGTTACCCGAACCTATGCAGTCTTATCTTAAACATTTGGATTAGTTTGGGTTACCCGGACCTATGCAGTCTTATCTTAAACATTTGGATTGGTTTGGGTTACCCGGACCTATGCAGTCTTATCTTAAACATTTGGATTGGTTTGGGTTACTCGGACCTATGCAGTCTTATCTTAAACATTTGGATTGGTTTGGGTTATTCGGACCTATGCAGTCTTATCTTAAACATTTGGATTGGTTTGGGTTACCCGAACCTATGCAGTCTTATCTTAAACATTTGGATTGGTTTGGGTTACTCGGACCTATGCAGTCTTATCTTAAACATTTGGATTGGTTTGGGTTACCCGAACCTATGCAGTCTTATCTTAAACATTTGGATTGGTTTGGGGTACCCGAACCTATGCAGTCTTATCTTAAACATTTGGATTGGTTTGGGTTACCCGGACCTATGCAGTCTTATCTTAAACATTTGGATTGGTTTGGGTTACCCGAACCTATGCAGTCTTATCTTAAACATTTGGATTGGTTTGGGTTACCCGGACCTATGCAGTCTTATCTTAAACATTTGAATTGGGGACAGATGTGAATTGTTACATCCCTGTTATTCATTCTATATTCTAAAAAAATATGTTTATGTTTAGGGTACAGTGCTGCTACCTGGGGTACAAAAAGGTCAAAGGTACACTTCCCAGGTACACATAGGAGCTCGCATGGTACAGTCTTCAAAAGTCTTTAGGAATGGCAGCAGTCTTTAAAAAATGTGGGAATTTAATTAGAATTAAGACTGTCTGAATTGGAATTGTAAAAGAAAATCATCCCTGGAATGCAATTGGAATTGAACATGAACCATCCTTGTAATGGAATTGGAATTAGAATTGAAATGTCTGAATTTGAATTGGAAAATAAAAACATCCTTGGAATAGAATTTGAAAAATTGAATTGTATTATAATTGTGCATATTGCAGTTACTGGAGTTAATGCATTTAACATTGAAATTGAATGCAAACTTTTGTTTTGAATTAAATAATTATATACATTGTTTAAATGTTTTCTAATGTATATATTGTATATATGATGTATATATATGTATATATGTAATGTATATATATATAATGTATATATATATATATATAATATTCCAATATATTTCCAGTTAGGTTATTTTCTCTAAGAAGCTCAGCCCAGTGGAGCGTAACTATGATGTGGGGGACCGGGAGTTGTTGGCTGTGGTTAAGGCATTGAAAGCGTGGAGACATTGGCTTGAGGGGCCTAAACACCCTTTCCTCATCGGGACTGACCACCGCAACCTGGAGTACATCCGGGCAGTGAGGAGACTGAATCCTTGTCAGGCAAGGTGGGCCATGTTCTTCACCTTTCTTTTGTGTTTACCCTTTCCTACAGACCAGGTTCCCAGAATAAGAAGGCAGACAAACTGTCCCGGCTGTATGATACAGAGGAGCGGCCCATGGATCAGACTCCCATACTCCCGGCCTCCTGCCTTGTTGCGCTGGTCGTGTGGGATCTGGTAGCGGACATTGAGCAGGCGTTGCGTACAGAGCCCGCTCCCCTCCAGTGTCCCGTTGGGCGTATGTACGTTCCGTCTGCTGTCCGTGACCAGTTGATCTATTGGGCCTACATGTCTCCCTCCTCTGGCCATCCGGGGAACGGTCGGACGGTGTGCTGTCTGATGGGGAGTACTGGTGGCCCACCTTGGCTAAGGACGTGAGGGTTTATGTCTCCTCCTCCTCGGTGTGTGCCCAGTGTAAGGCTCAGAGACAGCTGCCCAGAGGTAAGTTACATCCCTTACTTGTTCCACATCGACCTTGGTCACATCTGTCAGTGGATATCCTAACAGATCTTCCTCCCTCACAGGGATCGTTTTTCTAAGTCCTGTCGTCTCCTCCCTCTGCCTGGTCTCCCTACGACCCTACAGACTGCGGAGGCCCTGTTTACACACGTCTTCCGGCACTACGGGGTGCCTGAGGATATAGTGTCGGATCGGGGTCCCCAGTTCACATCAAGGGTCTGGAAGGCGTTCATGGAACGTCTGGGGGTCTCGATCAGCCTCACCTCAGGTTTTCACCCTGAGAGTAACGGGCAGGTAGAGAGAGTCAACCAGGATGTGGGCAGGTTTCTGCGGTCCTATTGCCAGGACCGGCCGGGAGAGTGGGCAGCGTTCGTGCCCTGGGCCGAGATGGCACAGAACTCGCTTCGCCACTCCTCCACTAACCTCTCCCCTTTTCAGTGCGTATTGGGGTACCAGCCGGTTCTGGCACCGTGGCATCAGGGTCAGACCGAGACTCGGTCAGGGTCAGACCGAGCGGTGGACGACTGGTTTAGGTGCGCGGAGGAGACATGGGAGGCCGCCTGTGTCCATCTCCAGCGAGCACGCGTCGCCAGAAAGCCAGCGTGGACCGTCACTACAGTGAGACCCCGGGTTTCGCACCGGGGGACCGGGTCTGGGTCTCGACCCGTAATCTGCCCCTCCACCTGCCCTGCCGGAAACTGGGTCTGCAGATTGTGGGGCCATTTAATGTCCCGAGGAGGGTGAACGAGGTTTGTTATAGGTTACAGCTCCCTCCTGATTACCGTATTAACCCCTCGTTCCATGTGTCTCTCCTCAGGCCGGTGGTGGCTGGTCCGCTCCAGGAATCTGAGGTGCGGGAGGTCGACGTCACCAGCTTTTGTAGCCATCGCGGCTCCTTTTTTCAAATATCCATTTGTCTTGTCTTGTTCCATAACAACTGGTTTTCATTTCCCTAATCAATCTACTTGTATTTAACACTCTGTTTCCCATCATATTTTGTGTGTAATTGTTTCATGTTATTGTGGTGTTTTATTACGTGCTTTACTTTTGTTATGTTCCGTGTTTTGAGCGCGTTTGATTTATGTAGTGCTCTCGTTATGGGAACTAAAATAAATTGCGCCTGTTTACATCACTCTACACTCCTGCATCTGACTTCGCCTCTAATACACCCGTTGACACTGCATTGCTTTATAATTCTACTGTAACGGCTTTCTTTATGTGAAGGAGAGTCAGACCAAAATGCAGCGTGGCTATTGCGATCCATGTCTAATGAAAACAAAGTGAACACGAATCAAATACAAAAACAATAAACGTAATATGAAAACCGAAACAGCCTAACACTGGTGCTAAGTAACACACGACAGAAAAAGGACATAAGGACAATCACCCACAAAACCCAACACCAAACAGGCTACCTAAATATGGTTCCCAATCAGAGACAATGACTAACACCTGCCTCTGATTGAGAACCATATCAGGCCAAACACAGAAACAGACAAACTAGACACACAACATAGAATGCCCACTCAGATCACACCCTGACCAAACAAAACATATAAACATACAATGCAAACTATGGTCAGGGTGTGACATCTACAACATTTGCCATTTAGCAGACACTTGAATCCAAAGCGATTTACAGTCATGCATACATTTTTTTTAACGTAAAGGCAATCCCAGGAAGCAAACCCAATATCCTAGCTTTACAAGAGTCATGTTCTACCACCTTAGCTACAGAGGACTACAACAAGTTATATCGCTTACTTTTACGTTGGAAAAACACATTTTAAGGGGGCTGATTAACATATTTCCCAGAATGCTGTTTTGCCGGTCCGTTTTTCAAATTCTTTGTTGATATATCTGTGTTTTTGGATGTACATTGATTGTTATTTATGTTATTCAGACAAAGACTGGATTTATTGCACCCGTTATTGAGATGGTGGAGACAGTTAATATGGTTTAGGTTGTCTTGCCTACTTCAAACTCTCTACCTTTGCAATCGGTAAGAGGCGCTTGAAGAATATAAAAGGCGCTTGAAGAATAAATCAAAATATTGCAAATCTGCCATTTGGTTGCGTTTTAAGGGAAATTAAACGTCACTCTGAAGGTTATTATAATTTGTCAAAATGGCTTAAGGTAGTGTGAGAGTCAGATATATTGTTTGGCTGTGCTAGGCAGTAAACAAGTAATTAAAGATGTACCTTCTGGTAGTTGAACACTTACAATCACATGTTTTATGTAACCCTTGATAGAGGTTTCACATGCAAGTGAATGTAATGAGTAAGTCTCTGTCACTAACAAACACAGTCATGGGTGGTAATTCCAGTGTTCACTCTAAAGGCACACTTGGATACATGCAAATATCATCGTCAGGAAGACCAAGGAGCTGATCACAGACTACAGGAAACAGGGGTCGAGCACGCCTCCATCCACATCGACGGACCGCAGTGGAGCGGGTGTATTATTTGTAATATTTGTTTTGGATAGAAATTCTCAAAATGTGGGAAAAAATGACTTTTTCTCTCATGGCTGATTACCAGGAAGTGTGAAAAGACAGGCTGAGTGGGCGGGGAGCTCATATTCATGAGCTCGCCTTGACTGACAGCTCTTTGAAAATGCCTATTTTAAGCAACTTGGATGCGGTGTTGCAGTAAAATCATCTCAAGCTTATTTGGTGATACATCAACTCAAACAACATTGAAATCGCATCAATAATGTAATTTCTTTCTTTTCTTTTTACAGCTCCCATTTTGCATGTCTTTTGTGATGCAGTTCACAGCATCACTGATGGATGTGTTGATTTGGCAACTGCTTCAGAGTTTTGAATGACCCTTCACCCCCTTTTGCTCCATGCTGGATGAAGACCTAGCTAACAACTAGCTAACACCAGACACAGATGAAAGTGGAAACATATAAGTATCTTTGCAATAGATGAATAGGGTAAACGTTTCATTATAGCTGCTGACACCATACAGTAAAATGTTGGCACCAGTAGAGTAGCTATCTGGCTTTATAAACCACACGCTCTCCGGTGTTGATTACAAGGCAGAATCTTTTAAATTATGTAAGAGAATATCATGTTACCATGGGTGTATTAAAATGAGAGTTGGGGTGATGTCACCCTATCCCCCTAATGTTGAATCCATGTGTTTGACATGGGGAGGGGACCAGTAACTTTATGATCAAACTTTATCAATGTAGAAGCAACAGACATTTTTCATGCTTTGGTCATCATACTTTGATCTGGTTTCATCCAAAGATCATCCAATTTCATGAAAAATATGAGTTTGACTATTCATGACGTTTAAAATGATACACTCACAGTCGTGAAGAAGGCGCAATAGCACCTCTTCCCCCTCAGGACGTTGATAAGGTTTGGCATAGGCTCTCAAGTCCTCAAAGTTTTACAGCTGCGTCATTGAGAGCATCTTGACTGGTTGCATCACTGCCTGGTATGGCCGCAGCACCGCCCTCTATCGCATGGCGCAACAGAGGGTGGTGCAGACAGCCCACAATGAGGAGAGTTCCTTACTAATTAGTGACTTTAATTCATCAATCAAGTACAAGGGTAGAACAAAAAACCCGCAGACACTCGGCCCTCCATTGAATGAGTTTAACATGTGCCATAGACTGTTCATAGAATGTTCTCTCTGCTTCTGCACGGCAAGCATCAAGTCTGACACAAACAGGCTCCTGAACAGCTTCTATCCCCAAGCCATAAGACTTCTAAATAGCCAACAGAATGGCTACACAGACTAGCTGAGTTGACCCTTTATATTTTTGTTCAGTGTAAAATATACAATGCAAAATGTAAAGTGTTGGTCACATATTTCATGAGCTGAAATAAAAGATCCCAGAAATGTTCCATACCCACAAAAAAATGATTTCTCTGTGCACAAATTTGTTTACATTCCTGTTAGTGAGCATTTCTCCTTTTGCCAAGATACACCTGACAGGTTTGGCATATCAAGAAGCTGACTAAAAAGCATGATGATTACACAGATGAACCTTGTGCTGGGGACAATAAAAGGTCACTCTAAAATGTGCAGTTTTGTCACAGAACACAATGCCACAGATGTCTCAAGTTTTGAGTCAGCGTGCAATTGGCATGCTGACTGCAGAAATTTAGACCAGAGATTAATATAATTGAATGTTAATGTATCTACCATAAGCCACCTCCAACGTAATTTTAGAGAATTTGTCAGTCTAATCGGCCTCACAACCACAGACCATGTGTATGGCATTATGTGGGCGAGCGGTTTGCAGATGTCAACATTGTGAACAGAGTGCCCCATGATGGCGTTGGGGTTATGATATGGCCAGACATCAGCTACGTACAACAGAAAAATAATGGGCCTCATAATGGACCTCAGGATCTCATCACAGTATATCTGTATTTCTATGCATTCAACTTGCCATTGATAAAATGCAATTGTGTTTGTTGTCCAGGGCTTATGCCTGCCCATACCATAACCCCACCACCACCATGGAGCACTCTGTTCACAACATTGACATCGTTCAAACCGCTCACCCACAAGACATACATGCTGTCTGCCATCTGCCTGGTACAGTTGAAACTGGGATTCATCCATAAAGAGCACAGTTCTCCAGTGTGCCAGTGGCTATTGAAGGTGAGCATTTACCCACTGAAGGTCAGGTTAAAAGACCCAGGTGAGGACGACGAGGATGCAGCTGACCTTCCCTGAGACAAATATTAAGATATGTAATTTGTAGCTAGTAACTATGTTATTGTAATACTCACTTTCCCAAAAAACATAAAGGAGAGCCACACACTCTAGGAGCTCAGATGCAAACATATTTATGTCCAACATTTCAACAGACAAGCTGTCTTCATCAGGGTATAATGATAAATCAAATCCTCAGATCAAAGTTTACGTTAAGACCGAAGGAAGCAAGGGTCTTTAAATTAAAGGTCCAAGCAGCCTCTCATTTTAACAATAAATTGTTGAGGTCACACCCTCTCCTAGGGTAGGTGACATGTTCGATGCCAATCGAAATCGAGTGGTTTTCTTCCAAAAAGGGTAAGTCAAGTCTTTGCACCTAATGGTGCTACGATGCTCCGAGATATGCACATTAAATACACGCTTTGTTTTACCCACATAATTTTTACCACAAGGACAAGTTATAAGATGAATAACTGCCTCAGTGGAGCACGTGATAACACCTTTGAATGGGATCTGTTTCCCTGTCTGGGGGTGTTTGAAGGATCTACTCTACATTTATAAGTGCCATTGCATTGAACACAGCCATTACACTTATAGTTTCCACCTAGTAGGGGTGCAAATACACGTTGTGCAGCGATATCTTGGGGTGGTAAATCAGAGTTTACCAGTTGATCTCTGAGGTTTCTGCCCGAAGAGAATACGACCAAGGGACATTCAAAAACACATTACCGATTCTATCATCGGATCTTAGAATGTGCCAATGTTTGTGAACAGTTTCCTTAATACTCACTTTCCTACCAGACCGTCAGGTCAGTGATGATGAATTTTACAATAACCCACTTGTAACTACTTGATAGTCAGACATTGAACATTAAACATTGACTTTCTCTGAAACAGCTGCCATTAAGCTACTGGAAAATGCCCAGTAATCTCTTAACCATGCACCGCTTAATTTTCACAAAGAGTACAGATCTGAATATGTCAACATGGGTGCTCAAGCTTCATCAACATAACGATAAAACCACCTAAACTGGTACAGCATTTCCACTAACAGTTGGCACAACTACAGCATATTTTAGACCAGGCCCCCAAATATGCAAATGAGCCCCACCAGCACAATGCCCCCAGCTACTTTTCAAAGTGCAGTAACTCCGGGATGCTGACTTTCGAGGCAGAGTTCCTCTGCCCAGTGTCTGTGTTTTGTTGCCCATCTTAATATTTTATTTGTATTGGCCAGTTTGAGATATGTCTTTATCTTTGCAACTCTGCCGTGAAGGCCAGCATCCCGGAGTGGCCTCTTCACTCTTGATGTTGAGACTGGTCTTTTGCGGGTACTATTTAATTAATCTGCCAGTTGAGAACTTGTGAGGCGTCTGTTTCTCAAACTAGACACTCTAATGTACTTGTCCTCTTGCTCAGTTGTGCACTGGGGCCTCCCACTTCTCTTTCAATTTTGGTTAGGGGCAGTTTGTGCTGTTCTGTGAAGGGAGTAGTACACAGCATTGTACGAGATCTTTAGTTTCTTGGAAATTTCTCGCATGAATAGCCTTAATTTCTCAGAACAAGAATATACTGATGAGTTTCAGAAGAAAGTTCTTTGTTTCTGGCCATTTTGAGCCTGTAATCGAACCCAGAAATGCTGATGCTCCAGATACTCAACTAAACTAAAGAAGGACAGTTGTATTGCTTCCTTAATTAGAACAGTTTTCAGCT
The DNA here is from genome assembly GCF_036934945.1 of Oncorhynchus masou masou. NCBI lineage: Eukaryota > Metazoa > Chordata > Actinopteri > Salmoniformes > Salmonidae > Oncorhynchus > Oncorhynchus masou. The sequence continues at coordinate 18,664,660 of NC_088221.1, read as the reverse complement.
GTTCTAACATAATTGCAAAATGATTTTCTAATGATCAATTAGCCTTTTAAAATGATAAACTTGGATTAGCTAACACAGCATGCCAGCGGAACACAGGAGGGATGGTTGCTCATAATGGACCTATGTACGCCTATGTAGATATTCCATTAAAAATCAGCCGTTTCCAGCTACAATAGTCATTTACAACATTAACAATGTCTACACTGTATTTCTGATCAATTTTATGTTATTTTAATGGACGAAAAATGTGCTTTTCTTTCAAAAACAAGGACATTTCTAAGTGACCCCAAACTTTTGAACGGTAGTGTAGTTCGTTTTTGTATATTTACCGACAAAATACAGTTCAGCAGTGGAAAAAAACTAAAGTTGTTTCCACTTTTATCACCGCAACTCAGTAGCCGGTAACTTACTATAAAATTACTTTTTTTAAATTATTTTTTTTAAAGTTTATGCCACAAGAGCATCTAAAGTATCCTATACGTTTAAATGCATTTGCAAGTAAGGCATGCCAAGTTAATTTGCAGGACGGGCCAAAAAGTACCCGAGTGCATTGCGATTGACTGTAAATATACTGCAAAACACTAATACACTGTCATATTACTGTAGAAATTTACCGTAAACCACAAAATTAACAGCAATGCCTTATAGTATTTTCTGTGTAGTTGTAACAGCAATGGCAATTTGAGGTTTTCTGTGTAGTTGTCTAATGTTGATGAGGCATATTATTCTGTTTTGTTGTTACTCTTGAATGAATACAATAGTTTTTCTTGAGTTTATTTTTTTAGCAAAGCTGAATACAGGTGTACGAATACAAATCAGGAATACAGTGTAGGAATACAGGTAAATTCAGTTACTGATGCAGACATGATGGCATAGCAGGAAGATTGGAATGCTGTGAATCAAGAGGTTGGGAGTTCAAATCCCAGGTAAAGAGGTTTTTCTTAATTTTTCAATTTCTTAAACTTGACTTTTTACTCCTTTTTCGTGATATCCAATTGGTAGTCCCATCGCTGAAACTCTCGTACGGACTCAGGAGAGGCAAAGGTTAAGAGCCTTGCGTCCCCCAAAACACAACCCTGCCAAGCCGCACTGCTTGCTTAACCTGGAGCCAGGAGCACAAATGTTCTGGGAGGAAACATCATACAACTGGCAACCATGTCAGTGTGCATGCGCCCAGTCAACTACCGGAGTCACTAGAGCGTGGTGGGACAAGGACATCCTGGCCAGCCAAAACCTCCCCTAACCTGGGCCAATTTTGCACTGCCTCATGGGTCTCCCAGTCATGGCTGGCTGCGACACAGCTGGGATTGAAACCAGATCTGTAGTGACGCGTCAAGCACTGCGATGCAGTGCCTTAGACTGGTGCACCACTCGGGAGGCAGGTAAAGGCATGTTTAATAATAATTACTAAATAAACATACACAATGTAGTGTCAAAGTGTGTCAAATATGCAAGTTGAAAACACTCTGTTAAAAGCACTTTGTGTATCATAATGACTTTTGGTTAACATGACATAACCTTTGGAATTTTATGTCATCACGCTAAAATCCACACTTGAAACTTCATGTGAAATATCAACACGTGAAGTGTTCCAAAAAAACATGGTTTTGCATTGTTTTCCACGTGAAATCATGTCATTTTGCATAAGGGTATAGATTTCAATACATGTTCCTTGTCCCCAAAGGGCAATTTCTTAGCAATTTTCTTTGCAGCAGCCTCAATTCGTCGAGTCATGGACTCTACAAGTTGTCAAAATTCCACAGCGATGCTTGCCCATGTTGACTCCAATGCTTCCCACGGTTGTGCCAAGTTGGCTGGATGTCCTTTGGTGGTGGAACATTATTGATACGCCTGTAGAGTGTAATAAACCCAGCAGCGTTGCAGTTCTTAACACACTGAAACCGGTGCGTCTGGCACCAACTACCATACCCCTTCTGTCTCAGCCTCCAGTATTTATGCTTCAGTAGTTTACGTGTCGGGGGGCTGGGGTCAGTTTGTTATATCTGGAGTACTTCTCCTGTCCAATTCGGTGTCCTGTGTGAATCTAAGTGTGCGTTCTCTAATTCTCTCCTTCTCTCTCTCGGAGGACCTGAGCCCTAGGACCATGCCCCAGGACTACCTGACATGATGACTCCTTGCTGTCCCTAGTCCACCTGACCGTGCTGCTGCTCCAGTTTCAACTGTTCTGCCTTATTATTATTCGACCATGCTGGTCATTTATGAACATTTGAACATCTTGGCCATGTTCTGTTATAATCTCCACCCGGCACAGCCGGAAGAGGACTGGCCACCCCACATATGCTCTCTCTAATTCTCTTTCTTTCTCTCTCTCAGAGGACCTGAGCCCTAGGACCATGCCCCAGGACTACCTGACATGAATCGTGATTGTAGCAAGCGATATCTATAGCCTAATGGTCAGAGCGTTGGACTAGTAACTGAAAGGTTGCAAGATCGAATTCACGAGCTGACAAGGTAAAGACTCTGCCCCTGAACAAGGCAGTTAATAACGCACTGTTCCTAGGCTGTCATTGAAAATAAGATTTTTTTTCTGACTTGCCAAGTTAAATAAAGGTGTAAGGGATCATAGCCATCACTCTGTCATGGAAAGAGCAGGTGTTCTTAATGTTTTGTACACTATGTGTACATCATACAAACACAAAAACTTTGGTGAACTAAAGGAATCTGAGAGTTCAAACAGGTTGCTCATTTTGGATAATAAATCTTCAAACATTACCAGGTTGGGATATTAACTGGAAACTGGAGTTTTGTACCACTGTGCTGGTGTATTTATCCCTGCAACAAGAGGAGAGGGATAAGGAGCAGCCTCTGTTGAGGTGCCTGGTGGTGATATCCAAACAAAGCTGCAGTTGTTGAAGACGCACGAGCAGTGAACTTCCTGCTGGGTTTAGAGTGGAGACTGAAGCGAGAGGGCTGGTGATTGACAGAAGGAGAAGGCTGAGAAGAACCAAGCCGGGGCTGAATCAGAGGCCAGGTGGGCGGATGAGTGGGGGAGACCAATCCTCAGCAGAGTTACTGTTTAATTGCTCTCTGGTTAACATCAAATACACTGAGACCTGATTTCATGCACAGATACAGCAAAGCACGTCAGGGGGGAAAAAATCTAAATGCTTGTTTTGAGCTTTTGTTCTCTTGTAGAATATTCCAGAAGGCGACAGAGTTTGCTGTTAAACATTTTGGATCATAGAACAGACACACAGACACTCTTGTTTGTTAGTTTGTTTGAGACTCTGAATGTTCTTTATGTATGAGACAAAGTGACATAGGCTATGTATAGTTGAAGGTAACAGTTACTTAAAACATTGCAGCTAATGTTATCATTTAGTTAAAACATTGCAGCTAATGTTAACATGCAAAAGAAAACCTGCGTAACCTGCTGTCTTGACAAAGTATTACTTTATGAAAGGTTTCCAACTGTCCAGAATATTGACCTGTCAGTGCTTTCCTCTCAACTTTTTGGGGGGCCATTGTGATACAGGATAGTTGCACTCCAGTCCAATGCACTCACTGTGTTATTTCAACGGAGACAACATAGTTTGATCTATGCTGCTGGTTGTGTTAAAGCACAGTATGTCAACTACATGCCAACACAGTATTTCAACTATACGCCTACAGGGACAGAATTTCAAGTACATGCATTTGAAATATGTATTTCAATTACTTTGACTTTGTTGGCTCTCCACTAGTCCACCAAGTTTGGTCAGTTTTAACTACTTCATTGCAACTCCTTTGCATGCAGTGATTGGTGGGAGCCTGGTCCATTAGTCACTGGCTTACTAGGGCTCTTTCATACCGTCCTAAGGAGGGGTGCGTCACTTGAGTGGGTTGAGTCACTGATGTGATCTTCCTGTCTGGGTTGGCGCCCCCCCTTGGGTTGTGCCGTGGCGGAGATCTTTGTGAGCTATATTCGGCCTTGTCTCAGGATGGTAAGTTGGTGGTTGAAGATGTCCCTCTAGTTGTGTGGGGGCTGTGCTTTGGCAAAGTGGGTGGGGTTATATCCTTCCTGTTTGGCCCTGTCTGGGGGTGTCCTCGGATAGGGCCACAGTGTCTCCTGACCCCTCCTGTCTCAGCCTCCAGTATTTATGCTGCAGTAGTTTGTGTCGGGGGGATGGGGTCAGTTTGTTATATCTGGAGTACTTCTCCTGTCCTATTCGGTGTCCTGTGTGAATTTAAGTATGCTCTCTCTAATTCTCTCTTTCTTTCTCTCTCTCGGAGGACCTGAGCCCTAGGACCATGCCTCAGGACTACCTGACATGATGACTCCTTGCTGTCCCCAGTCCACCTGGCCTTGCTGCTGCTCCAGTTTCAACTGTTCTGCCTGTGATTATTATTATTTGACCATGCTGGTCATTTATGAACATTTGAACATCTTGGCCATGTTCTGTTATAATCTCCACCCGGCACAGCCAGAAGAGGACTGGACACCCCACATAGCCTGGTTCCTCTCTAGGTTTCTTCCTAGGTTTTGGCCTTTCTAGGGAGTTTTTCCTAGCCACCGTGCTTCTACACCTGCATTGCTTGCTGTTTGGGGTTTTAGGCTGGGTTTCTGTACAGCACTTTGAGATATAAGCTGATGTACGAAGGGCTATATAAATAAATGTGATTTTTGATTTGATTTGATTAGCTGGACTGAGAGCAGATTTGCAGGAGATAGAGGGTGGGTGGAAGTCCAGCCTCCTTGTCAGCTCTACCAACCCAGGGCTCTACCAGCTCTACACCTGTGATATTTGGGTGAAATGAAGTGCAAAGTAAATAATATAATGTTAAACTGACTGCTTGTTTCTCTCAGTTCAACCCTTCAGTATGTGTTGGAGATCCATGGTGGATACCGTACAAGTCAGCCTATGCATAGTAAGCATCTAAGAATCCTTGTAGCTTCAGAGCTTCTCTAATGTCATTGAAATGATTTGGTACGGCGCACAAGGGCTTTTGCTGCTCGATCTCGTTGGCAAATAAAGAAATTACGGTTGAATTTAATCACCCGACCTTTGTGCTAAATAGTATGTCAACACCCCCCCCCCCCCAAACACACAAACACACACACACACGCACGCACACACAAAGACACACACATACAAAGACACACACACACACAAAGACACACGAGCACACATGCACACACTCCTGCACATATGCATACCTACACACACCTTTTCTTATTTTCTTTTTCATACAGATAATATACAACCAAGTCTTATACAACATTCTACTGACTTTACTTTTCAAACCAGTGTTATCTTGAAGGACAATTCTGCAAACGCATGAGCTAGGGACATGCCTTTGATTGACATTTCATTGTAATGATGGCAATGCCTTGGAAGAGAAACACATATGGTCATGTTGTGTAGAGTGTTGCTCAGCATCCTATGTTGGTACATTGTAAGACATTTGATGGTATATTTTACATTATATTGATAGCAAAACGTTCTTCCCACGCAACAAGATTTGTTGGAATGTATGAGTTTCTTTCATTTTTTTTCACACCATTAACTTTTGGATGATGAATCCAATATGTGTTTCTGCAATGCAGAAATGTATGGTTTTAACATATTTAATGTATTTTTTAAATTCTATTTATCCTGGAAACCCAATGCTATGTTTATTGCAATTTATGCAAACAGAACGAATACAACTGAAAGCAGCTGAGAATCGTAACAACATAACTATTTCCTCACATCGGATTGCTACAAGGCGTTGAATTGCTAAATCATATACTTCTGAGTGAAATAATGTATTTCATTATAAAAAGTAATGGTTGCGGTAAAAAAAAGAAACATTCTACAGTTGTGAAGTTGAAGTACATTTCTATATCCTCATCATCGATGTCCTCATCTCTTCAAGCACAATCAGTTTTAAATTGGTCCAAAATAGAGTTTTACTGTAGGTCAGGTCCTGACCCCTGGGAGACAAGGACTGTGAAGAGCCCTTACCTTATCAACACCACACTGTGGCTCCTACTCCCACTGTTTCTCTCGCTCTCTCTCTTTCTCTCCCTCGCTCTCTCGCTTTCTCCATTTTTCTTCCTTTCTCTCTCGCTCTCTCTCTTTCTCTCCCTCGCTCTCTCGCTTTCTCCATTTTTCTTCCTTTCTCTCTCGCTCTCTCTCTCATACACTTCCTTTCTCTGTAGTTCTCTCTCCGCACTCTTTGTCCCCCACTTTAGTTTGGGGCTTCATGAAATGGATGTCCATGGCCGAGCAGACACACACAAGCCTATTATCACCATTCGCAATGCCAAGGGGTGTAAAGCTCGCCGTCATTGGACTCTGGAGCAGTGGAAATGCATTCTCTGGAGTGATGAATCACGCTTCATTATCTGACAGTCCGACGGCCTAATCTGGGTTGGGCGGATGCCAGGAGAATGCTACCTGCTCAAATGCATAGTGCCAACAGTAAAGTTTGGTGGAAGAGGAATAGTGGTCTGTGGCTGTTTTTCATGGTTTGGGCTAGGCACCTTAGTTCCAGTGAAGGGAAATCTTAACGCTACAGCATACAATGACATTCAAGAAGATTCTGTGCTTCCAACTTTGTGGCAACAGTTTGGGGAAGGCCCTTTCCTGTTTCGGCATGACACTGCCCCTGTGCACAAAGCGAGGTCAATACCGAAATGGTTTGTTGAGATCGGTGTGTAAGAACTTGACTAGCCTGCACAGAGCCCTGACCTCAACCCCATTGAACACCTTTAGGATGAATTGGAAGGCCGACTGCAAGCCAGGCCTAATCGCCCAACATATATCTGAGTACCGTTACTTAAAGTGATTTTGTAGTCATTACTCAAATCGATAGAGTCACTGTGACCCTGTATGGAGTCCAGTTTTGAGATGTATCAGTGTTATCACCCATGACTGTATTTGCTAGTGACATGGTTGTTGACTTCAATAATCTTCAGCCCTGTGGCCTTCACCAAGTAAGTTTATAGGTGAATCTTTTAATTAATTAAACTCAAGATGACATTACATATATATTTGAGACCTATTGTAGTAAAATTCTGCTATCTTTCCCCCAAATCCCAGATTTTTTATTAAAAATCCTGGTTGAAGAATATCCAGGAATCTTCCATCCGAGATTACTGGAAACCTGGAAAATGTACAACCATACCTGCAAGTCAAAGTGATGTGTAATTCTTATTGGACTCCAGACAGAGTTAGGATATCCAATAGTTGGAATTTTTATTCACCCGCAACCAGTGCTGGGAAAAGTAGGCAATTGTCATACTTGAGAAAAAGTAAAGAAAATGACTCAAATAAAAGTGAAAGTCACCCAGTAAAATACTACTTGAGTAAAAGTCTGAAAGTATTTGCTTTAAAATAAACAGGACTTATAGTTGAAGTCAGAAGTTTACATGCTCCTTAGCCAAATACATTTAAACTCAGTTTTTCACAATTCCTGACATTTAATTCAAGTAAAAAATCCCTGTCTTAGGCCAGTTAGGATCACCACTTTATTTTAAGACTGTGAAATGTCAGAATAATAGTAGAGTGATTTATTTCAGCTTTAATTTTTTTTCATCACATTCCCAGTGGGTCAGAAGTTTACATACACTCAATTAGTACTTGGTAGCATTGCATTTTAACTTGGGTCAAACATTTTGGGTAGCCTTCCACAAGCTTCCCACAATAAGTTGGGTGAATTTTGGCCCATTTCTCCTGACAAGGCTGATGTAACTGATTCAGGTTGGTAGGCCTCCTGGCTCGCACAGGCTTTTTCAGTTCTGCCCACAAATTTTCTATGGGATTGAGGTCAGGGCTTTGTGATAGCCACTCCAATACCTTGACTTTGTTGTCCTTAAGCCATTTTGCCACAACTTTGGAAGTCTGCTTGGGGTCATTGTCTATTTGGAAGACCAATTTGCGACCAGGCTTCAACTTCCTGACTGATGTCTTGAGATGTTGCTTCAAATATCCACATAATTTTCCTCCTCATGATGCCATCTTTTTGTGAAGTGCACCAGTTCCTCCTGCAGCAAAGCACCCCACAACATGATTCTGTCTCCCCTGTGCTTCACAGTTGGGATGGTGTCCTTCAGGTTGCAAGCCTCCTCCTTTTTTCTCCAAATATAACGATGGTCAATATGTCCTAACAGTTCTATTTTTGTTTCATCAGACCAGAGGACATTTCTCCAAAAAGTACGATCTTTGTCTCCATGTGCAATTGCAAACCGTAGTCTGGATTTTTATGGTGGCTTTAGAGCAGTGGCTTCTTCCTTGCTGAGCTGCCTTTCAGGTTATGTCGATATAGGACTCATTTTACTGTGGATATAGATACTTTTGTACCTGTTTCCTTCAGCATCTTCACAAGGTCCTTTGCTGTTGTTCTGGGATTGATTTGCACTTTTCGCACCAAAGTACATTCATCTCTAGGAGACAGAACGCATCTCCTCCCTGAGCGTTATGATGGCTGCCTGGTCCCATAGTTTTTATACTCGCTAACTAGTGTTTGTACAAATGAACGGCATTTGGAAATTGCTCCCAAGGACGAACCACACTTGTGGAGGTCTACAATTTTTTTTCTGAGGTCTTGGCTGATTTCTTTTGATTTTCCCAAGAAGTCAAGCAAAGGAGCAATGTGTTTGAAGGTCGGCTTTGAAATACATCCACAGGTACACCTCCAATTGACTCAAATTATGTCAATTAGCCTATCAGAAGCTTCTAAAGCCATGACATAATTTTCTTGAATTTTCCAAGCTGTTTAAATGCACAGTCAACTTCATGTATGTAAACTTCTGACCCACTGGAATTGTAATAGATTATTTAACTTATAATTTACAGTGACTGTAAATAATTATTGAAAAAATGACTTGTGTCATGCACAAAGTAGATGTCCTAACCAACTTGCCAAAACAATAGTTTTTTAACAAGCAATTTGTGGAGTGGTTGAAAAATGAGTTTTAATGACACCAACCTAAGTGTATGTACATTTTCGAATTCAACTGTAAGAATCAAAAGTAAATGTAATTGCTAACATGTACTTAAGTATCAAAAGTAAAAGTAGAAATCATTTCAAATTACTTACATTAAGCATTGTTTTAAATGTTTTATTTATTTATGGTAAGCCAAGGGCAACCTCCAACATAACTTACAAACAAAGCATGAGTGTTTCGTGAGTCCGCCAGATCAGAGGTAGAAGGGATGACCAGAGATTTTCTCTTGATAATTGTGTGAATTGGACCCCTTTCTTGTCCTGCTAAGCATTCAAAATGTAACAAGTACTTTTGGGTGTATGGAGTAAAAAGTCAATCATATTCTTTAGGAATGTCGTGAAGAAAAGGTAAAAGTTGTCAAAAATATAAATAGCAAAGTACAGATACCCCACAAAATTACTTAAGTTATACTTTAAAATATTTTTTACCTAATTAAGTACTTTACACCACTGCCCGCAACCATTATTCATAATGATTGTGACCTAAGCCATTGAAACTGGAACAACCATTTCAGTACAGGTGCAAAAAAAACGTGTTTCAAAACATGTACATATGTTATCTTTGTGTAGCATAAGATTAATCAATCACTCAATGTACATGAAAAAACACTTTGGAGCATGTTGGGGACAAAGTTAATATGCTATCATAACTTAAAAACATGTCAAGTATTGGTCCCATGTTTCATGGGCTGAAATAAAAGATCCCAGACATTTTTTCATACGCACAAAAAGCTTATTTCTCTAAAAGGTTGTGCAAATATTTGTTTTACATCCCCGTCCACCTCACAGGTCTGGTATATCAAGAAGCTTGATCAGCATGATCATTACACAGGTGCACTTTGTGCTGGGGACAAAAGGCCACTCTAAAATATGCGGTTTTATCAAACAACACAATGCCACAAGTTTCAAGGGAGCTGGCATGCTGACTGCAGGAATGTCCACCAGAGCTGTTTCCAGATAATTGACTGTTCATTTCTCTACCATAAGCTGCCTCCAACATCATTTTAGAGAAGTTGGCCAACATATGCATATTTTTATTCCCAGTCATGTTAAATCCATAGATTAGGGCCTAAGGAATGTTGTAATATGTGTGTGTCTAGGACTGTTATGGTGACTTAATTACCACCAGACCTGCAGTCACAAGTCCATTTAGCTTCTCCAAGCTCTTTTTTCACCTTTATTTAACTAATTAAGTCAGTTAAGAACAAATTATTATTTTCAATGACAGCCTGTTCAGGGGCAGAACGACAGATTTGTACCTTGTCAGCTCGGGGGTTTGAACTTGCAACCTTCTGGTTTCCGGTTACTAGTCCAACGCTCTAACCACTAGGCTACCCTGCCTCTCTGATGCTGGTGATGGTCATTAGTAGCCTACCAAACTTGCTAACTGCCTGGTACTCAGCACTCTATTGTCTCTAATCATTCTGACATCAATGCAAATATTATCGGAAATCTAATCAAACACTTCATGAGAGCCTATGAGCTCATGTTGCGCAACATTTCTATAGGCTATGCAATTCTATAGGCTATGCAATTGCGTGAGAAAACAGAGTGATGGACTCTATTTAAAAGAGGAGGATACCATCAGCTTTCTATAGGCTAGGCCTACTATATTTATTTCTCAACTTTCCTAACATTAAGGATATTTATTCTCTTTACAACAGGAGTAAAGCTTAAAATTAAGTACATTAATCTGCTTTACAGGGGGTGTAGATATCAAGGCACAAGGCGAGACCCAGATGCAGACACAGGAGGCAGATGGTTGGAGTTACAATCTTTATTAATCCAAAAGGAGTAGGCAAGAGAATCGTCGTGGACAGGCAAAAGGTCAAAACCAGATCAGAGTCCAGGAGATACAGAGTAGCAGAAAGGCTAGTGGTCAAGGCAGGCAGAATGGTCAGGCAGGTGGGTACAGAGTCCAGAACAGGTAAGGGTCAAAACCGGGAGGACGAGAAAAAAGAGAATAGCGAAGGCAGGAGTATGGGTAAAACCACTGGTTGACTTACAACGTACAAGACAAACTGGCACAGAGAG